>NC_071337.1:5061530-5369030 GCF_027744825.2 Synchiropus splendidus
AAGCGGCTGAACTGGCTTTTCTGCGTCGGGTGGGAGGGGCGTCTCGCATAGAGATAGGGTGAGAAGTTCTGTCTCTAGGGAGAGACTTGGAGTTGAGCCCCTGTTTCTCTGTGTTGGAAGGAGCCAGTTGGCAGAAGTTTGCTGCTCTCAGATGAAGCTGCTGCCCCCACGACCCGGCGATTGGAAAAAGTGGACGAGAATGGATGGCTTCCCTCAGTGTCAGGATACACAACTGAAAGGTTTTGGCGTCTTGGAAGTGAGAATGTGTCGGTCGGTCGGGAACCTCACCTTTGATTCCCTGTCCATTTGCTTCTCGTCCACTCGGAGTCCAGGTTGATATTCTGCCCCAAATAAGATCTCACATGAAAAGTGACCCAAAAACCCTTTCAAAAACGAAACGCTGGACCCAATGATCCTGGCTCAGATGTGGGTCCACAGGAGCAGCCAGAGCTGAGGTGCGGGCTTCTATCCAGACTCTGAATAAGCTAGAAATCCCAGCACCTGCAAGGTTGGCGGCAGCACAAACTGGGCGGCTTCCAAACGCCAGGTCTTGGCACTTCAGTGCTTGGAAGCTTTGCCTGGCTGTGGGGACCCAAATTGTTTTCTAACTGGCAGGACAGCACACTGAGGTGGAGGTAGATGCAGGCTCACTCTCTGGAGCTGGAGGTCTTACTTAAGAAAGCAAGATGAGATGTGAAGGTGGATGAAAGCAAACATCATCCACCCAGACTGACTCAGCATTCCACTCTGCTCTGAGCTTCCTGGAGAACACGAATCTACCCATTCCCCGGTCTGCCGTCCCATTATGACAATGTGAAGGTTTAATTGTGACTCGTGTTTCCGAGTCTCTCTGCTGAGTCTGGTCTCCCTCAAGACTCTGTCATCGCGGCCAGCTTTGATTTTTCTGGCTCCAGAAACAACTAAAGCCGCGTCCAAGCTCCATGCCGCGGAGAGGAAATCCTCCGTCGCACCAAAAAGCAATTTATTTTGCATCACTGGCCACAACAACAACAACTGCGTTGGGTTTCCAGGAAGAGCAGCAGGATTAGAGCCGAGCATCGGCGGTCAGAAACCAGCAAGCAGTGTCAGAGGTTGGGATCATGGCACTGAGGACTTAAACGCTCGCCGAGGACCAGCGAGGCTTTCGTGCCGACTCGGCAAATATGATGGAAGTACACTTTCTGTGGACGGAAAAGGCTCAAAAAGTAGAGCCGTCCGAGGGGTCCAGTAGTGTTGCCTGGCTTTGATGGATCTGAATTGAAATGTTGAGGTCACATTTTAATGTCATGTTTGGTCACTCTGATTTCCTCCCACCGTCCAATAACGCACTGAGCTGAATTGTGCGTGTGTGGGCTTGTTTATACTGCCTCGTGGGGACCAATTCCTAACAACACACTATTCTTTCAGGGACCGTATGTCCTTGTGGGGACCTTTAGCCGGTCCCCACAGGTCCAAACCTCAATTTGAGGATGAAAACTTCAAAATAACTGGGTCATTATAAGTTGGGTTCAGTTGGGTTCGGAGTCATGGTTCAGGCGAGCCAACATCTCCTTGTGGGGCCCTTACATCTTTGTGAGGCTCTTTTGTCGAACCCCACAAGGTTAAGCCTCATTTTGAGGATGAAGACTTCAAAAATAACTGGGTCATTGTAAATTGGCTCAAAAGTTAAGACAAGGATGAAAGGCTGGGGAAAGGGTTACGGCAATGAGCGGAACTGTGCAGTCGGCAAAGGGTAAAGTGCTCAAGCATCATGTTAGTGAACAAAAATACGTTGAAAAAAGACAGAAGCAGAGAAAATGCAGCAAAGAGTCTGTGCACCACTTCCACTCAGATGTTGGAGCTTGTGTATGGACTCGTGTACAGGCCTCAGTAGGTGGCGCTCTCGGTTCAGAAACCTCGTGCGGTTTCATTAAACTAGTTGCTGACAGCCAAAGAGGAGCAGCAGGGAGTTCCGTCTTCTGGGCTCTGGAATGAGGCTTCGTGAAGCTTCACCAGCATCAGACAGACAAACGCTTCATGATGCGGGTGAAGCCACAGAGCTACAATCAAACACGAGACGCACGATGCTTGGCTTGTGAGCCCCCCAGAGCTGCAGCTGTCACAGCGACACTGACTCCAGCGGCTGGGGGTTTGTGACTCCGCTCAGGTTCATCCCCACAGATAATTACCACAGAGACCCCAGAGTCCCCACAGCCATCTGCTGACACCGCTGCCGGCCCAAAACACAATAGACCATCAGGGCTGGACACAGACGGCCATTGTGCCACCCAGTTCATGTTGGGACCAACCTCAGAAAGTGCCCCGAGTCAAAGTGAAATCACAGGGACGAGGTGTGTGTGTGTGTGTGAGATGATGCTTGTTGATGCTCATCTGCAAGTAGGAAGTTATGGCTTTTTATGAGCCTCATAAAAGTGATGATGAGATGCAGATGAACTTCCGTCCTTTGATCTTGTCTTCCTTTCATTTCTCCTCGTCATTTCAGTCTGCCGAGGTGCTTTGTTGGAGAGAGTTCATTTGTTCAGCAAATCTCCGCTCAGGTTCACACAGAGCTTTTAGACCGAGAAACACCGACTTCTGACCTGAGATGAAAAATAACTGGGCCATTATAAATAGGTTCCAGTTTGGTTCAGAGTCCTGGTTCAGGTGAGCCATGTGTTTTGGATGGTTGGGTTCAGGGGGAGAGGCTGGGGAAAGGGTGATGGACATGAAATGTCCTCACAAAGTTAGAGGTTCATTTAAGAGAGAGAGAGAGAGAGTGTGTGTACTTTGCTTATCCTACTTTGTGGGGACAAATTCTTGACAAAACACTATCCTTGTGAGGACCGTATGACATTGTGGGGACATGTGGCTGGCCCACGAGGTTAAGACTCAATTTGAGGCTGAAGACTTCAAATAACTAGGTCATTATAACTGGGCTTCAGTTTGGTTTGGATTCCTGGTTCAGGTGAGCCATGTGTTTTGGATGGTTCATGGTGAGAGGCTGGGGAAAGGGTAATGTCCCCACAAAGACAGAAATACAAAGGTGTGTGTCAGACCTCGCTCCCTCCACTCCCACTATTTCTGGACTCTGGGGGTGTGGCCTCAGCACACAGTCTGAAGATAGGCAAGTTACCGCAAACCCCACCTTTAAAGACCCAATTTTCCGGGTCCTGCATTAACTCCGGAGGCTTCTGGGGTTAAGGAGGTCCAGGGTTCTTTGCCCCAACTGCTGCCCCCGTGACCTGAACTCAGCTAACCGTGAGAGGGCACATGTTTGAAATACCAAAGCCTCTGGTTAAAAAAGGCATAGAAAACCCAGACAGTTTGAAACATGATTTGCCTGTGTTTGGGTCCCAACTCTGTTTATGAGCGGAATATGGAACCTGAGTGTCCCCCGAGATCCCAAATACAATCTGCCAAAGATGCGTTTGATATGAACACATCAGACAGGACGCGCGGCTGAGTCTTTCCTGGTTTGTCGCTGCTCGGTCAAGTTCTTGATCCGGCGCATAGCGAAGTCGGAGATGAAGACAGCAGATGCTGCGCAGCACTTGAAACCACTTCCACTGGGAAACAGATGCCTCGACAATAATGTGTTCAAACCAAAGTTTTCTCCAAACAACATTCTTTGTTCTGTTTCCGTGGGAAAGATTAGAACCGCAGTCTGTTTCTGTGCCCGACACATAATTGAAAAATAACTTTACTTAATCTTCTAATCCGACTTTTACTTGTTACGAACCGTTAGATTTCTCGTCCGTTCTTATTAGTCTACTCTTTAAGCCACAGTGACCTCTACTGGCTGTTTTTTTTCAAAGGCTAAATCTATCCATGCAAATGCGCACAGCGTTCTCCGACATACTTCTCAAAAACTTGACTCTGAAGTAGATCTTTAGCTGTTTCTCCAAGACATAATTTGGCTTTAATTCCCTCCAAGCCGCTGATACTGAGTGTGACAAATGCGTCTGCCGTTTTTGCGGCACGTTGTTGGGGTGGCCGCGGTTTAAAGGGGCCATTAAAGTGCTCTGATAGCAGCGAGCACCGGAGGACACGGGTGTGTTGGAAGACGTCAGCGAACAGGTAGCCGGCGAAAGCGAATTCCGCCTCCAGACAAAGTGTCTGTGTAATTGAACAAGACAGTTTAATGGCTTGGTGGCAGCGATTGCGGGGTCAGTCTGCGGAGACGGCTTCGCTGAAGTTTCTCGACGGCTGGGAGATTAAAACACCAGCAAAGTCGAAGTGATGTGACCCGCCGTGACATGACAGGTGAGCGGGCCTGATGCGCAAATTCAATCTCAGGGCCATAAACTGCTCAGATGGTGTCGTTATTGTTTCTGCGGCCGACTGTCGCCGCGCGAGCTGCGATGAACACACACACACACACACACACACCATGTAAAGAGTAACTCTTCAGCTTTATTGGCTCATCATCCTGAGCAGAGCAGCAAAGAAGAATGTCGTCATTTTGTTCTTCATACGAACAAAATCTGCGACCTCCCTGATCCCATGCCAGTCTCACTGCCTCCTCAGAGTCTCTCCCGGACGACTGAGCTTCTCCACAGAAGAGACTTGTCGGAGACGAGTCAGGACCACGGTGAGCGTTGATGGACCTATTGCTTTTGGCTCATGGTTTCATTTGCATGTTAACCATTTTCTGGCATCATGTGAAGCGAGGTCCCAGGTGTTCACTTAAGTGGTCCTCACACCACAATATAATGGAGCAGAATTGCTCATACAAGAAGGAAACAGACGCTACACACAGCAAGTGGCTCCTGAATCCTGAGTGTAATGAGCAAATGACGGTCTGGTTCCCCCCTGCTCACCCCCCAGACCCACCTGCTGGCTGCTTTACAGACCTGTTTGGAGACTGGTTTTCTGTTGTCATGTATTTGCAGTTGGCAGTCATGGAAAAGAAACAAGGTAATCTTCTCACATTTGGATTGGACGACTCTGAGCAGCAGGAAAAAGCTGAGTTCTTCAGACGCTAGTCAGAGAACCGACACTATTATGTTGACGGCTCAGAGGCTGCTGACGTCAAGGATCGAAGGTTTGTAACAGCTGATGTGTTCTGAGTGAGACCTTGGTGTGAGGTGCACAGAACCATCTCCTGCCCAACCATCCACCCCACCAAAAGCAGAGGCTGCGGTGGATTTCCCACCCTGTTGTTCTGTCTGTAGAACCTCACCTATTGGGCCACTCGTATCAAGTATCACAACATCACGGGTCCAATGTCAACATGGAAGTCAGCCCTCCCACATGTTGATGTATTTGGGTTTCAACTGAATTCAGTGTTTCAACTCATGCGACATTTCCAGACGCAGCGCTTCACCAGACGGTGGGTCCCACGCTAATGTTCAAGCCATGAGGTGGCCCTCCGCTCTTGACAACGTTGTCCCACCTGGTATGTACTGTATACATGAGGTGACGTTCGTGCCTGGTGAGGCACTGACTTCAGTCAAATTTGAAGGGTCTAAAATGTTCAGAATCTCTTATCAGCATTCTGTACTCCAGTGTTTTTCAACCTTCTTCTAGCCACAGCAGCCTTGGATCATTGAAAAAATCCCAGGGCACACCACCAAAGTCCCATTGAAAATGCCTATTCATTTGTGAAAAACTGCAGCTACTGGCACTCGGTTGTTGTTTTACCATGCTGTTTACAGAAAGAAGAAAATGTATTCAATTGTATGTATTAATTCAAATGTGTCAGAGAGGGGCGGGGTATATCATGATTTCTTTATTTATTTACATACTTTAAATAACTGTTTTGATTTCATCACTTCTCTTTTGCATCATTTTATTGTAGTTTTGAGTTTCCAGGCAAATTCTTAGCATTCTTTGCTTAAACTAAAATTCTTTCTCTCTTCACATTTTGGAGCACATTTATATTGTTGTGCATTTAGTTTTTCACCAACTTTTAAACCACAAAGCAAACTTTGACAGTCCATGAGTATCAATAAAGTTTTGAAGTGAGACGTCACGTTAGCTCTGTTAGCTCTGCAGTGCAGACAGTCTTTGGCGTCGCGGGTCCGACAAGGATCCCTCCCTCCCTCCATGGCTCTGTCGCGAAGGTGTGTGGTCACATTAGAGGCGCATCAGCATTAAAACAAGCTGGACGTTGAGCATGTGAGCGGCTTCTTGGCTTCTTTGACTGACGGACAGATCAACACCTTAGTTGCTCCTCAACACCTTGTCATTGTCATGATTTAATGTCATCATATCGCCCACCTCTATCTCCGGACACATGAGGTGCAACTGGATCATTTTTCCACGGCACACCTGACACTCTCTCACGACACACTAGTGCACACAGTGCACACTACTTTACTCGTACAAACAGTGGCTCACAAAAGTCTCTAATGTTAAAAAAAACAAAACGTGTTATCATTATTATTGTTTGCTGCACTGGAATAGTTATTTGTGTGTCAGAGTTCGCTCTCACTTTATTCAAACACCAGCCCCAGGCTCTACATAAATTCCTATTACACCATTATGTCCTGTCAGATTATGGATTGTTGTCCCTCTAAAAAAATGAACCGTTGCCCCAATCTGAGGCTCAACTCTCCAGGGCCATGGAGAGTGTGAGAAAGAGGTGAAGAAGCGGGTGCAGGCAGGGTGGAATCATTGGAGAAAAGTGTCAGGTGTGATGTGTGACAAAAGGGTGTGGGCAAGGATGAAAGGGAAAGTGTCCAAAAGGGTGGCGAGGCCAGCAATGTTGTATGGTTTGGAAACAGTGGCACTGAGGAAAAGACAGGAGGCAGAGCTGGAGGTAGCAGAGATGAAGATGCTGAGCTTCTCTCTGGGAGTGAGCAGGATGATGATAGGATCAGAGGGACGGCACATGTGCTCAGGTGTTTAGGAGACCAAGTCAGAGAGGCTGGATGGAGATGGTTTGGACATGTACAGAGGAGAAAGAGAGAGAGCCAGTACATTGGTAGATGAAGATGTTGAGGTTGGAACTGCCAGGCAGAAGGTGGAGAGGAAGGCCACAGAGGAGATTGATGGAGGTGGTGAAGGAGGACATGAGGTCTGTAGGTTTGAGAGAAGAGGAAGCAGAGGACAGGGTGAGATGGAGGAGGATGATCCGCTGTGGCCACCTCTGAAGGGAGAAGCTGAAAGAAGAAGAAGAGATGAGAATCTAAAGCCCACTTAAATACATTGTCTTTGTTTCGCGCCGATGGCCAAGTGTTCGCGTCCCTTCTCTGGGACTGGTCCAGCAACATGGGGGAATTTTGGACGTCGGCAGAGGCGACACGCGTGTGGCCCGGCCAACCGTCTAAATGGAGCATGTCTCCTGGACTGAACCGATTGTTCCACATCGACTCCGCTCTCCATAATGGTGTCAAGCAAGCGAGCAGGGATTTGGGCTTTATCTTCTCGCAGCATCAAAAACAAAAGCTGATGTTCGCTCGCGGCTGCGATTCTAGCTGGTGGGTTGCGCGGCCTCTGGAGTGCTGGAAGCCCGGGAAGGCGATGGCAGCTAATTGGCTCGGCGCGCTAATATTGTTGCGAGGGCTATTTTTACCTCTGGGTGCTTTTGTTTGGGACCGTGGGTGAGCGTGCGCTTGTGTTTCCAAGAATACATGAAAGTGTTTTGACAAGCAAACACTGGTTTTCTCTTCATCTTCCTCTCCTGCTGTCAGAGCGAGCGCTAGCGCCAGCGCCAGACAAATATAGCTTCAGCGCACAAGATTGAATCATTAGCATTAGCTTTGGTGATATTTGGTCCTTTTCACTTGGCACTTCTTCTTCCTCCTGATGGAGTCCAGCGCCACTCGACTGATGTTCTCGCCAGTCAGCGCTGCAGACGTGGCTCTGCTCACAGAAAACAGTCGCCGTCCTCCTCGGAGACCAATTAGCTCGCCCAGCGACGCGGGTTCAACTGGCCGTCAGCGGGACGTGATTGATGACTGCGTTCGTCTTGTGACGGCCGAGAGACAAATGTGCTCTCTGACGTTCACTTGTTCTCATGAGGAAGTTCCGCGCTGCAGAAGCTCGCATGACTAATAATCCAAAGGACTTTTCATCTCTTTGGATTTCCTGCTGGATTACACACTCAGAAGTGGTTCCAGAACAAATGGCTTGGACTGCGGCAGCAGGGTCCTCTACATGTGCAGGAGCTGCAGGTTCCTCTGAGCCTCAGCTGCACCAGAATCAGAGGGAGAATCCCAGAATCAGAGGGAGAGCTCATGTTGGGAGACAAAGTTTGGGAGACGATTTGAGCACGAGCAGAGAGGGTGTCGGACCAAGGATGCTGGAGATGGAGAAGAGGAAGACAGCTAGTGGGGTTCATGATGGAGGAGGACATGAAGGAGGTTAGAGTGACTTCAGAAGATCGATGGAGTCGGAGGACTTGCAGAGGCAAAACCCTGAAGAGAGATGCCTGAAGAGGAAGATGGTTGATGTGTTCACAGTTGAGGGGAGCGATGTAGCTCAGATGGTAGATGGTCGGCACCTGAGAGGTCCAGAAAGACATTGGTCAGATGGAGCACTGTGCCACATCAGTGTTTGATCAGAATCAGAATCAGCATCAGGTCAGTGAGGATCCCACCAACGAGGAAAGTGCTTTGTCACAATAATGCACAAAACAAAATAATAATATATAATATAATAAAAAAATATAATATAATATAATATAATATAATATAATATAATATAATATAATATAATATAATATAATATAATATAATAAAAAACATAAAATAAAATGAACTATAATATAATATAATATGATATAATATATCCTTTGCTTCATGACCAGCCTTCAACTCTTTTTCACTCCTTGAACACAGCTTTATGTCTCTTGGTCTCATGTGAACTCGCGACCCTTCCTCACTCTCATGGCATAATATGTTGATGCTGGGAAAGTGGACCTTTGTGTCCTATACGTAGTAATTGACACGTTGTTACAAGCAGAATGAAAGGAGCCCCAAACCATGGCTGACCTAACCTCCAACCTCTGGCCTTGTTTTAATGTAATAACAAATACAACTGCCGGGAATTTTTTCATGAAGGTGGGTAAAACCTCTCCTGAACCTGGTGTCCTCTCTGGATACATTGGTGACTGTTAAAGTTCACTTCTTTCTCAGGTAAAGGGCGAATGAGGTTCAGGCGAGAAGCGTGTGAGAGCTGCCGGTGCTTCATGAAGACAGTCAGAAAGCTGACTCAGCGTCTGGCGCTGGTCTCACCTTGCCTGCTTCCTTGAGGTTTCCCCGCCGGATGGTGCAACAGAGTGCTCAGGTTTGGTAAGTCTGAGGACCTGGATGACTGACAACCCTCACCAACTCCTTTAATAGCGTCTTTCTTCGCTCTTGTGTTGTGCTCCGTCCACAAAACGGGATTATCCTGTTTTTACAGACTTTTATGACCTCTAAATCCTTTCAATATGGTCATGTGACGAGTCAAAACTCTGCCCCACCCCCCCGCCCCCCACCCTCCAGAGACCCGCTCCACTCTCACGCTTCGACCAAACCAGGATTAGGTCAACTTTGATTAAGAACTCGTCCCAATCCACCTCACTACTTTCAGGCCGCCACCATTTTTTTTTTTTTTTTTACTAAATATCAAGCTAAACTCCCGGAACCTCATTTCAGGTCGCTATAACTTCGCAGGCCTTCCTTAATCCCATTAGCTAGCAATTTCATAGCCTCTCCGACCAATAGAGACGCAGCAAACAGCCTCAATCCCTCATCCAGATGTGCAACATCTGTCCGGCCCCAGATTATGTGTGAAATGGAGGAGGCACATTTGGCCTGCCTTTGCCAAAATCCTCAGCAAACAGGCGACGAGAATAAAATCTTTGAAAAGGTCTATTTTTAATTCTGCATGAGTGCTGCACAAACCAGACCCGGAAACCTCCGAGTCCTTTCAGCTTCCCAGGACTTGCCACTGAACCAAGTTTGCTTGCACTCCTTTTTAATCCCATTCAAATATTGATTTCCGTGCGCGCTGGCGTGAAGATTTCCATTTTGAGCTCAGATCTTGCAGACTTGATACAAGGACTGCCTTTTCTCAACAGTAAGTCACTATTTAACTCCAGTCTGAGTGAAGGAGAAAGCGAACTGTGACCTTCCACAGCAAACAAAAGGGGCACTGTTCACCCCTGAAATGCTCTCAGATGTTGCCGTTCTTTCACTTTGAAGTTCAAATAAATTCACCCTCTTCGCACTCATTTTTGTCTTGACATTTTTCATGCTTGTTGTGTCTGCTTCTGTTTTGCTCGACAGGCTGTCTCGGCCTTTCACCTCTCTTCTGTCTTTTGTTGTCAATTTATACTCTTCACTTGTTTCTCCTCAGTTTCCACAACTGGCGGTATTGACTCATCCTCTGCCGAGCCTCTGGTCTCACCTTGCGGAATACAAATCTACAACAATCAATTTAGATCTCAGATTCTTTGTGCGGATGGTTTATCAACATCATGGCAAGGTTTGGATTCATGATTCATTTTTTATCATTGGATTCATTTTTTTCAACTTTATATCAACCGTGTGGCCTCTTGATCCCCACCAGTTTCACCTGTCCCTCAGGTAGCTCCAAGTTAATGTGCATATTACAGGGGTTGGAGAAAAACCCCTGTATCTAGCGTGCCGTGTTGCATGTCAGACTGAAACTTCAGGCAAGCATGTGACCCGAGGCTTCTGCCATTGGTTCCTGCCCAACTTTTACCAGCGAACTCTGGTGAGTCACAGTTGGATATTTCCCCCAAAAATGCTACAAAATGTATAACTTTATAATTTTTCCCAGACAGAAGGTGCTCCCCGCTGGAGACCATTGACTCCCCAGGAAGGTTTCCCTCCGTTTTAAGCCACCTGCACTAGATTTTTTTTGTTTCCTAATTCAGCGACTTCTTGTTCTGTTTTCCTTGTTTAAACCAGGTGAGTCAAACTGACCCACCAAAGGGCCGCAGTGAGCCTGCACCGACATTCTTGGTTTAAATTCTGCTAGTGCTGATTCAGTCTCCAGCCGTGCCCTGGCCTCCTGTTAGACCAGGATGTTCCTGTTTTAGTTCTTCATGCTTACTTCTTCCTTCACAGTCTTGACTCTAGAGTTTCGTCTCCTGGGTCCTGCTAGACCTCAACATCACCACAGGAAGGACGGCACCTGCGCTGACGATCAGAGTTCAGAGGAGAGAAGAGAAAACAGCGCATCATAAAGTACAAAAATACTGCCAACTCTCTTCTTCTTTTGGCTGTTTTTGACAGGTCCAGGAAGGCAACCGGTCTCAAACTGCAGCTACGTGAGACAGCGAGTGAGTGCACTTCCTGAACAGCAGATGAAGCTGCAGATTCTGAATGGGAAAGAACAAGAAAGAGGCACGTAAAACTGTTTTGGACACTTGAATGTGAGAGCCTTTGAGCAAGCTTTACGTGGCCATGAGAGTCCACTTCCTGTCCCACATCCTGTGCGAATGTTTTTCCAGAACCTTCCTTGGCTGGTGGTGAACCTGCACGCAGTCTCGCTGATCACCCTCCTGCTGCTCAACAGGTTGAACTCTGTATCAAGTTCCAGATCATCATGTTCTCTGGTGTCTCTTTGTTCTTTGGAATTTTACCTGCTTTGCTCCTTGGTCTCCTGGGTCGATGGGATTACACTTTTAATGCTCTTTTTCCTGGTTGTCGTGCACATAGTTTCTGTCAGTTTTTATTTTATTACTCTGTCAGTTTGAGAGCATCCCGGGCCAGACTTTCTCATTGGCTCACCCTGGGAAGGGCTTTTTTTTTTTTTAAATCCCAGTAACTCAACACAGCTCTCGTACTTGAGCTTGCTCTGTTCCAGCCGTCACAGAGATCTGTGCTCACTCCAGGGTTTGGAAATGGGATTCTTGACAGCTATTGGCTCTGAATGAGTTATAAAATGTGTCGACGCAAACTCTTTAATCAAAGGCCGCCACTGTTGGACTTTGATTCAAAAGGTCCATTTTGTGGTTCGGACCACAATTACTCCGAGATGGATTCACAGCCAAGGGTGGTGTGAAGTAAGGATGAATGAGCATGTGAACAAAACAAAACCCAACAGAGGCAGAGTCAGTTATCGTGTGCAGGGAACCGTCGGTCTTGTCACAGTCGGAGATTGTTCCTGGTGAGGGCTGGCAGGGAAGCTGCCTCAGGGTCTGGGACCTCAGGGGCCAAGGCACTGACACATGACTGAGGTGTCACTTTCTCCTTCACCTTCTCTCAGCTTATGTAAAGGGCTCCAGGCTGAGTCATGGCTCGGAGCAACTTCACATGACCACATTCGGTCAAGACTCATGTAGACTTCATTAGTTTAAAATATTAGATACAGTGGTACAGTGCCTCGGTTCTGGACCACAATCCGTTCCAGACGGCCGTTCGAGAGGCGATTTGTTCGAAATCTGAATCAATTTTTCCCATGACAATGAATGGAAAAAGAACTCATGCGTTCCAGGCCTTAAAATAGTCTTTTGTAGGAGTGAATGTAGAGAGTCTGCTGCAGGTGGCTGTTCCTCTATGTGTGTGGCCGCTGCATGTGGGAGGGGTTGCCGAGCGAGTGACGTCTCTCCAGAAGTGAAGAGGTGCCCGGTGCGTGTCCAGCTCTGAATGTGCGCTTCTGTGCAGTTTGGCTGTGACAAAGTCATAAACCAAGTCACGCTCTGTCCCAGACTCGCCTCATCCCTGTCCCAGCTCCAGCCCGCAACAGGACATCAAACCCTGGAGTGAGCGCTCCAGCCAGGAGGAAATGAACGCAGAGCATCGACAGAAGGCTTCGTCTGTATCCGGATCTGTACGTAACATTGAGCATAAAGAGGTCTTTAAAGGGCCCAGCGTCATGCCCCGCCCCCGACCTGGAATTGATATGTTCTGCTAGTGCACCCCTGTGTCTGGTGGTCCCTCCCTCATGTTGACAGTTGTCAAGTGGACTTTTGCATCCATTACTGACCCAGAAATTGTGTGTTGCATGTTCACACGTGAGGGTTTCAGTTGGATCAAATGTTTCCCGTCCTTTGGCCTTTCTATCCAAGCATTTCAACCTTTCGAGTGGTTTTCTCCGGAGCCAAGTGATATCGAGACACCAGTTCAGGTGTGGAACAAGTCGACCTCTCTCTGACTGTTGCAATGGTTCTGATGTTTGAAACTCTAATTTGGTCTCTGTCGACCTCCCGTTCATTTGGCAAATTCATTCAATTGATTTTTAATACATTTTTTTGTCCTTGGTCTTTAGACCTAGTGTTTTTTATTTTTGTTATTTGGCAGCGGTGTAGAGCCGATTATGAAATCCATTGCTGCTGTGCTCTCTGCCTGGAAAATTAATTATGAATAGCGGCTGTGTTTGCTACAGTGCAGAGTTCTGAGCCTGAAGTCTGCTCATGTTCATCACTTGTGTGGAGTTTATTTATAAGTCTGAAGGCAGTAAAGAAGACAGGAAGGAAGCAAGAAGCAAAGGGAATAACAGCTTTTCACTTGACAATGGGGTCAAACAGTCGATATTTAGGGCGAAGCTGAGATGACAGGAATAACACATTCCACGCAGGTTCTAAGTCTCGAGTGAGCAAGTCCTGCTCAACAGTTTCAGGGGCCAGTTTTCCGCTGACCCGATTACAGGAACTGAAAGGTTGAGCCAGAGATCCGCCTGTGGAGAACCCATCTGCAGGTCTTTATGAGAGATAAGTAGAACACCGAGACGTCAGGTGACGCTAAGAACCAATAAGACCTCCACCCAGATGGTTGTGTTATCTGTCGACTAGAGCCCAGAGGGAATCACAATAGAAGGATGAGCCTCTCAATGCAGAGAGACTCCATGAATACATCAGGAGAAACGCTTCAAAGAGCGAGGCAGAGAGGGACGATGGTCCGGTCTGATTATGATATAATAGGAATTGGAGCTATTGTCAGTGACGTGTGGTCACGGACTGTGCTTCTGCAGGGAGGTTTAATCGGATCTGCGGCTACCCAGGATCATAAAGAGGAGACCCAGGTGCACTTTGGAGGCTTCACTGTCAGAACATTGTGGTGTTGGATCCAAGCTTCTCCCTCCTCGTGTATCAAGAGGCACTAATGGAAACAGAGTTTCTTGTGCAGTATTAAAATATGTCTAAAACTATGGCCATGAACAAAAGTCCTGCGGGCTCCCTCCATGTTGCTTTGTTTTGGCCTGAGGGCGACCCGTGGTATCGGAGGACCTGCCCTCAGTCACTTGACACTGCGCTGTTCCGAGGACCGCTGGAGTGAGTTTGGCCTGTAATGTGTGAAAAATATATTGCCATATACCGTATGGACAGATGTTTTAGATAGTATATCTATATATATGTTTGACGTATCTGAGAATATAGTGTGACATATAGGAATATTTATGTGTTCAAAATGTGAGACAATGTGAGTTCATCTATATGCGACACCGTATATCTCCATAATCTATTCATCTTAAATGTAATTCACATGCATATGTGTCTATTGTGTGTACAGTGGTTTGCTTTACCGCCTGCTGTCAGTTTCTTTAAGTGCAAGTCCCTTGTGTTGTCTTTTGACATGTGAACCGTGCCTAAGCAAAGCATCCCCAGTACCATGCCGTAATATGTTGCCATTGGCAAAGTGGACTTTAGCGTCCTATACTGAAGGCAGCCTTCCATGTTGCATGTTCACACGTTAAGTTTTGAACTGAAGCATCTTCTGTGGCGTATCCTGACGCTGCTACGTGAAAGAACGATGGAGGCTGGGGTGAGCTAAGCCATGGGATAGTGCTCCTTTTGTTCTACTCAAAACAATGTGTCAACAATGTGTGGAAAGCCTCTAAAACGGCCTGGTGTTTCAGTGGCGTTGACTTTCAGCAAATAAAGAGGGCAGCCACATTACGGGTTTTATATATATATACGTGCCACATCCAGCCTGCTGTCCTGACCCGCGAGACCTTGATGCACCTAGAGTAGATTTAAAATCTGTTTTATTTTCACAGCCAACGTGATTCCAAACGTTGCCCTGCGTGTGCTGCTCCCCACCCACATGTTACGTGCCATTCCACACCCCCACCTGGAACGCTAGACAGGAAGGAAGATTTTTTTTTTTTTTAAGTTGCGTGTTTTTATTCCTTTGAAACATCCATGTGTCAACATGCGATCACAGTCCAACAATCGTTATGGAGAGCAGTAGCAAGGAGAATGCAACAGTTTGGCATCAGTACAGGATGCTCAAGTCAACTCTCTCAAGATACGGATGTGAGGATGTGTTTGTCTGTGCGTTGTTTGGCAAAAAGCCACACCAATTCCGTTCGATGGAGGTGGAGTGAAACGTGGGTGCACAGATGACTCATGATGTGGACAGACCCATCGTGACCCACAGCCTTAATGCTAATCTGCCTGTCTGACTTCGCCACTGACTCCTCTGCTCTACACAGTCCCCCCGTAACGCTCGCATAATTGAGTTCCTCCGGCATCAATTTTATCTTTTTGAACATTCTGTAGTCATGGCAGGCATCAATAATCTCCACTTCCTGTTGATAGCTGCAGCAGCCATTACGTCCTAGCAACGGGATGCAGTCACTTCACCACCGTTCCGCCAACGTGCTGTGAAAATAAAACAGATTTTAAATCTACTCTAGGTGCGTCAAGGTCTCGCGGGTCAGGACAGCAGGCTGGATGTGGCACGTGCCTTATTATCTCAACGTGAGCTCTGCCCGTTCATTTAGCCGTTCAGTCATTAAAAATGCTTTTACATGTCGACCTGTGGGGTCTTTCCGCTGCACGTCAGCCACAGACTGTTGCGCAGCTGAGCCCTGTTGTGGATGCAGGCTGCGGAGAAAGTGTTGGGAAGACGCACCTCTGTGGAGGAAGAGGATGGCCTTGATATGTCTGCTCGCATTACCCTCTCGCTGCATTACCGCTACAGCGCCGAATAATTCCACCGCCAAATCAGCGGACACCTGTTTACAAGTCGAGGTGGAGATAAATGGAATCAATACTGCGGCCGCTGTGAAATCTGTCCCTGACGCTTTTGCTTTCCACACCGCGATAATATTGCTCATCCTTGGAGGGAAGGTGAGGAAAAGGCAGAAGTGACAGGTGGTGAAAGAAACCAGAGAGTGGTAGCTGTGGATGGAGCAGGTTGCGTGAATGGAAGTTAGCTTTTTAGGCTTTTTTAAAAAACGTTTTCGTGTCACTCAGAAGGGCTAGACTTTCCAAAGACTTGGGAACCTCGGATGGAGTCTCTTGAAATACGTCCTGGGGTCGTGGAAGAGTAGCCTCCGTGAGGGTCGAAAGATCAGGTGCAGCTCGAGCGAGTCGGAAATCTGAGGTTAGAATCAACATTTTTCTAACAGCCATAAAACAGCTTATCGTCAAGGACTTGGTGTTGGGGTGAGGTCGAGTCAGTGCTTGAATTTCCTCCAATTCCTGTCATCCACGTTCAAAGGTGATGTGAGGTTCCATTGAAATGGTTGTTGAAATCCAAAGACTTTCTGGGCTTCTGCCAGGATTTTCTGAAACTGTGGCCTCCCCACCAACCCCCCCATTCCCTGGGTATAAAAAAAACAACGGAATGGAATGCAGTCAATCAACAAGTGATCGCAACAGATGGGAACGTTTTGTCGTCTCCTGAATTGGTGACGGTAAAAATACGCTAATTTTCAATCATGAGAAGTAAACCTGCCTCCAGACCAAACAGTCCTCACACAGTCCGTCTCTTCACGTGTCCAGCCAGAATGCGTGACTTCAGCTCCACAAGCAACGGACTTCAGTCAAAATGACGTTTCTTTTGGGGTCTTTCCACAAATAACAGCAAAAACCGCCATGTTCATGTCCACCTCCATGATGCGCTACGTGTTACCCATTTGTTTCAATTTTTCCACTTTATTTAAATGTGTTGGATCATGTCAGATTTCATCTTTAAAAAGAGATCTTTTTCCGGCGACTTGAGAGCAGCGTGTCTCTCACACTGAGTGGCTGGAAAACGCTCCACTTTGCAGGGGAAATGAATGCAGATTGAGTCGTGGTCCATCAGCTCAAACTTCAGCTTTTTACATCAGTATTTCCCCAAGAATATTCATTTGTTGATACACACAACTGCTTGTTTGAGGAAGAGGCATAAGAGCTGTCATTATTCAGGTCTGAATTATTTCTTATACGAACATACGAACCCAATGAAGGAGTCGACTTTCAGAGCAACATGGTCTCAATTGTTGACCTCAACTTTTCATCACCACAAACGCTAGAACCCTAAAGATCAGGGGACAAATGTGTCTGAAACATTCTGGACAGTACAGTGTGATTCTATACTGAAGGGCTTTTCTTGCGTAGCATGTTTCAGACTTGTGTCTGAGTGTGGACGATGGGAGGAGCCACAGAGCTGATGTTCCTTCCTCACCAGTGATCTGCTGCCAGAAACGACCAAGTCCAAGTCAGCAAGAGTGTTTGAGCACACGAGTGTTCACCTCACACAGAGGGACTGACTTTGACTTCACCGGCTGCAGCTCCTGCTCGTGACTCGATCATTTATCGGTGATCACCTGATGGTCCAAGGTCTGGAAGCAGGCCTCCAGATTTAATGGAGCATCCCTGCGCCAGATGAATAAATACAGACTTTGGTAAACTAGCAACAGTGTTGTGATGCAAATCAAAGTCAGCGCTTGGAAAACACTCATTAGTGGAAAACAAAGATGCAGGCAGAAGAGAGCGCGTTCAGAGGAGGAGGAGGAGGGGGAGAAATGGAGGAGCTGAGGAGGAAGATTTCTTGGGTCCTGTGCTCCTTCTTCCTTTTAGAAGACAGCAAAATGAATACAGCTCCTTGATAATGTTAACGGGAAGCAAGACTGACCGTCCAGATTCTGGAGGTTTGCTGTGTTACTGTCTGTGTTACTGTCTTGGGTGATCCTCCGCTCCAAGTGTCCAATGGAAAGAACAGTGGTCAGTGACAAAGGAGCGGTTTCCCACATCCATTCTGAAAATTATGTCCATATGCTCTAACTACAAACTAAGAGGAAGGTACAATAGAGAGGCTCACAAGTCTAGTCTCAAGTCTTTGTTCACATGTCCAGTCTAGCCTCAAGTCTTTGGTTGCGAGTCTGATTCAAGTCTGAAGTCATTGGTCGCGAGTCTGAATCTAGCCTCAAGTCTTTGGTCGCGAGTCTGAGTCCAGTCTCAAGTCTTTGGTCACAAGTCCCAGTCTAGCCTCAAGTCTTTCGTCGCAGGTCCCAGTCTAGCCTCAAGTCTTTGGTCGTGAGTATGAGTCTAGTCTCAAGTCTTTAGTCACGAGTCTGAATCTAGTCTCAAGTCTTTGGTCACAAGTCCCAGTCTAGCCTCAAGTCTTTCGTCACAGGTCCCAGTCTAGCCTCAAGTCTTTGGTCGTAAGTCTGATTCAAGTCTCAAGTCTTTGGTCGCGAGTCTGAATCTAATCTCAAGTCTTTGGTCACAGGTCCCAGTCTAGTCTCAAGTCTTTCGTCACAGGTCCCAGTCTAGCCTCAAGTCTTTGGTCGCAAGTCTGGTTCAAGTCTCAAGTCTTTGGTCGCGAGTCTGAACCTAGTCTCAAGTCTTTGGTCACAAGTCCCAGTCTAGCGTCAAGTCTTTCATCACAGGTCCCAGTCTAGCCTCAAGTCTTTGGTCGTAAGTCTGATTCAAGTCTCAAGTCTTTGGTCGCGAGTCTGAACCTAGCCTCAAGTCTTTTGTCACAAATCCAATTCTAGTCTTTGGTCATGAGTCCAAGTCAAGTCTCCGGTCCTTGTATGTGAGCTTGGATGTGATTCGGTCTGTCCTGCACAGACCCTGAGAGGATACGGCAGACTCATCTCCGTGTGGACAGGTACCAAATGGTCTCTTTCAATGTCGTCCGCCAATGTTCTCCTCTGTTCAGGCGCTTTGGAGGACATGGGTTAACTTAAAGTAGCATCAACAGTTGTGGTCACTTCCACGACGTGTTCAGAGATGAGTCACAAGGAGTGACTCAAAAGGAAATGAGTCTATCACAGGGACATGTGGAGAATTTTGGAGGCAACAATAGGGAGGACGGCTGGTTAATAGAGAGGAGAAACAGAGTTGGACCAAGAATGTTGGAGATGAAGGAGAGGAGGACCACCACTGAGAGTCATGGTAGAGGAAGATGCTGAAGATAGATGGAAGGTTTTGCTGTGGCGACCCGTGATGGGAAATGGTAGGATATCTGCTTCATCCATCATCTTCATCCATCATGAATGTAGGATCAGAGCATTCAAGTCACATGATTTCTGGGACTCAGAAGGACTGACTTAATAGGAACACAGATCCATGAGAAGTCAAGCCCAATGCTGGGCCTCCAAGTGACTCAGTGCTGCCGTGGTAACCCAGCATACGTTTCTCCATGATAACTGACCCTTAGCTGTGCGAGATGAAAGGTTTAGGAGGAACGAAGCAGTCAAGAATGAAATAAATCTGACAGGAATAGGAGGGGGAAAGAATGTATTTTAGGAGGTGAGAGAGGAGGACATGACGCCCCCGTGGCTTTGTGTCTCTCCAGCCCTTTAATGTATTTAATTAAAGCCAACAGAATGATCTTGTCACTTCCCTCAAGTGCCGATGGCAAAGCAACGACGGACGCAGGCGCCGAGTGAAAGCTCTAATATCGGACGAACGCAGTGACATGGACGGATGGATGGATGAGTTATTGAGGTTGAAGGAGCGCTGGAGGTGGACGGGGTGAGAGCAGTTATTAAGGCCTCAGCCGTGCCGCGGGCTGGAAGGACCGAGGGACAGTGAGGGATGATGTAGCGGAAGAATGGATGGGCAGATGAGGACGGGGAGGGAAGGAGCGGCTTTGAGGGATCTGGACTTCAAAAGGAAGGAGCTGGAACGGGACCGTGGAGGAAGGAAATTACTGAGCTAAATGCTGGAGCTTGACTGATGCTTGATCACAAGACGCCCGCGGCTTGTTTAATCGATGGACTTCCCCGGTTCGTCCCCGCTGGGGAACTCCTTCACATGAGACCGAGCTGATTCTGTCGATAATGGCTCTGGCGAATATTTTTAGCAAGGTTTGCTAAACCACCCCTGCCGGCGCACCGGACTCACAGAAGACGCACAGCAGTTGGTTCTGGGTCCTACCTTCAGCCGGTTGTTTTAAAGAGCAGCTGGCAGTTCAGTTTCAAGAGGCCTGGCAACACATCCATCCATGGCGTAATATGTTGAGGTTGGGGAAGTTGCTGTTTTGAGTGCCATACTGACACCAAAGGCAGCCTTCACCGTTACGTTGACGCAAAAGGTTTTCAAATGAAGCACATGTTCCGCAGCAGCACGACACGTTAAAGAAGAAGAAGGGTAGGCCATGAGATGCCGCTGCTTTCAATCCACATATCACAATGTGTCAACTGTTTTTCCCCATTCAAACACCTATGTGTCAACATGCAGCGCTGAAGGCTGCTTTTGGCCTCAGTATAGGTCACTAAAGTCCACTGTCCCAACGTCAAGATATTATAAGCCAGGTCATCTGAAACCGGGGTTCTTAACCTTTTGGATCTCTGGGCCCACCTTTTCCACAACAAATGGGTCCGGGGCCCATTCAACTACTAGAACTGACTCATTACTCTTGATTTCATTTGTGATCAATCACCATATTTAATCTACTTACACGTAAACAAACCAAAATGTTGTGAAATGACGTGAAACCATGTGATCATTGCAAATATATTTGTCATTTGTCAAGTCCAACCAGCAGCAGAACCAAGTGCAAGTCATGTTCATCCAATTTACTAAAGGAAAGAAAGAAGGAAAAAAATACACTTGATGCAAACTGTTGAGAAAACTGGAAAAAATGAATACAATTCGGAATTAAAAAAAATACAATAAAACCATGTCTAAATATCATAAAATAAAAACAATATATTTTATTTAAACTACAAAGAAGATATAAGCGAAAGTGTAAATAAAAGTGTCGCCGTCAAATTTTGTAATTCATTTTCAAAACTGCTTCACCAGGTGCTTTCATGAACAGTTTTTACTGTTGGGGGCGCCATCACTTTATTTATCATTTTTTTCTTTTCAAGACTCTGTCAAGTCAATTCAACTGACACACTGCTGCCTCCATATGTGGCTTATGTATTAAAACTGAGCGTCTCACGGCCCAAAGGTGTAAAACAAAAAAGCTTCAACCGACCCTCTCAGGAGCGCTAACGGCCCAACCATGAGCCCCTACTCTATGGTTAAGAATCACTGATCTGAAAAAAGCATGGTAGAGTTGTGCTGATCTGGGAGAGCTAACTATTATGACCACTTCCACCGGGCTCCAACAAGATGAACCTCCAGTGGACAAATGAAACTGGAGCCTCAGATGGAGCTCCGGTGGAGTCCCAATACTCCCCTGGGAACAGGTTTGATATCTGCGGACCTGACTCTGACAGCTGTCATGGAGGGAGTGAACAAGTTTTCAAAAAATAACCCCAAATCAGCTCTTTATTTTTTTTTTATATTCCAAAATACAGAAGAATAGAATTCACTGATACTTCTTTTTCAATCCTTTCTTTCTCCGTTTTTTTTTTTTTTTTTAACAAAAGGTTCATGTCAATCAACAAGATGTTGAACAGAATGCCGACTTGTTCTCTGCGTGGCACCGTGCCAGTGAGCCGTGCCTGCTGAGAAAACTTCACTTTTAATGATGGAGAGAGCAATAAACGTCAGAGACACTGACGTTGCCAGGAAACTCAAAGAACGACTTGAAAAGACCCGACTTCACTTTGTTGCGATCTGGACATTCAGGTGACATTTTGGATGCAATAAAAGATACAATGCCAGCAGAAAAGCTCAAATTCAAAAGAAGATCACCATGACAGGAGACGTGTTGCACAGAATTATGAACCACTGCTGAAAAACAGATGTGAAAGCAGGAGTTGATGTGTGAGAAATTTAGAGATGCCTCAGATAAAGGGTCTTCAGAGAGGAGGGATTTCTGAAGTTTGGCCTGGAGGCCATTCGCAGCCCTAAATCAGAATCCCTTTTGCCTGCAGCGTGGTCAAGAAATTATTTCCTTGTGGCTCGCCTGCATGTAAAATAAACATTGACAAAACTGTGATTGAAAGACAAAGAAAAACGAAAGAAGAAGATCTTGGGAGTCAAATAAAACTGTCCCCACCATGACTAGTAAGTCTAGATGGACGGAGAAGCTACGAACAGTCCTTGCATTAAATCAGTGTTGAGGGAACACGTGTACTTCAGATACAAATCGGAGGAACTGTATTCGGTTGCTGCCACTGTCACTAGGCGATTCGTTTCACTGGTTGAATGAGATGGTTTGCACAGTGGTGTTTCCTGTCTAGTCCAGAGCTCCAGCAGTTCAGAGGACATAGAAACATCCTGCTAATAATGGTAGTGTTGGTCACGATGGTGCGGCTCTGAGCCAGTTCTGGTTACCGGACGCCATTTTGATCCAGCCAACGTGTTCAGGCGGGGAAAGAACTGGTTTATACGGTGGCCTGGAAGGGTCTAAAGTTAGTATATTTGCTTCAGAGTTTGTAAGTGTGTTGCAAATGTTTGTTCCAAATGTGTTTCTAAAGTTTGTGAAGTTGTTTCTCAAGTCCGTAAATTTGTTTGGAAATGCGTTTTCCACTTCCAGGCCACCGCAGGTTTGGATGTTGGTTCGTGGCTGGTACCTACAAAAGATGGTTCACGCTCACGAGCCATGACATTATCGCTGGGTGTGTCGTATTCTCTGTTTACAGACAGAGAAGGAAGTCCAGGAAGTATTGGAAGCTATGTCAAATTAAACTGTGGCGTGAGACCAAGAAAACATATTAGCCATCCCGATATTATATATATATATAGATATTCTTGTTTCAAGGAAAAGTATGTTTAAATGACGTACAACTAGTTCCAACATTCGAAAGACATTTTTAAGTCAGTTTGTTCAGAAAGTAATTCTAGTTCATTTTTTTTTTATAACTATAGGGTACAAAACGCCATTTCTGAGTCATGTTTTCTTTTGCTCATCTTTTGTTTTTTCGCCTCCTTGGGTCGCGCAGTTTCCTCAGCACATCGGCTCATGGTGTTGAACGAAGACTCCTCTCACCCCTGATGCTCTTGCTGCCAAAA
Organism: Synchiropus splendidus; assembly: GCF_027744825.2. Lineage (NCBI taxonomy): Eukaryota > Metazoa > Chordata > Actinopteri > Syngnathiformes > Callionymidae > Synchiropus > Synchiropus splendidus. The sequence continues at coordinate 5,084,494 of NC_071337.1, forward strand.
TAAGTCAGGTTCCTGCTGAAGGTACGGTTCCTGCAACAGTCACAGACAATGGGAGCAATTCAGTAAAACCTTTCAATGAATATGGAGATCTGGATGCAAATGATCTGCAACACACAGATGATGTGCAATTTGCTGATGTCTCCACAGCAGCTGATGCGCTGCCCTTCCTTTGCCACCATATCACCGGCGTGATGAGCGCACTTAAAGTCTAATAGCCACCGCAGCCCTTGATGAACCTGCTTCACTGGGTGTTTCCAGAAAATTGTGCTGGCGTGCCATGGCAAAATGTGCTGCCACCTGGAATAAGGCTTCATACAACGCAATCGAGACGCAACCTGAAAGTCAGCTCAATGAAATCTGTGGCAAAAGTGCAGCCTCAAGAGACAATATTTCTCTAAAAGCAATTGTGAAAGCGCTGGCCATGTTGACTTCTCAGTCAACCTGCTCCAGAGGGGAAATAACTTTCACACCAGCCTGAAGGCCAAGTTAACAGGGTGCACACATAAGGATTTTAAGTTGGCCAGCGACTCCATTCACGAAGAGAAAATATATATTGCTATGTCTTTGGTGCACCCCTCTAACCTCAACCTGTGACACGGCACCCACATAGAAGCTCGTGGCTTAAGCCAGAAGTCTTGCTTGAGATAAAACAAAGAAGAAATGTAAAAAGAGCTTTGACCTTCTTGAGCGGTTTTTCAACAGGTAAATCCCAAAAGAAAAACAAGATATGATAAGGTAAGATAGACTTTATTGTTCTCACAAAGGAGACATTTACAGGAGCTCTTTAGTTGTTAGTGCAATCCTGTCGTAATGTGATGTAAATCATAAAAGTAAACACAGCAACACATCCACTGCCTATGTACTAAAGTAAAAGGCCCTGATTTCCACTGAGTTTGGAAACAGTGCGGAGGCGGAGCTGAGCAGAGGTTTTCATGAAGAATATATGGTTTATTCCTTGTTGATTTCCACTGGCCGTCAGTAGTAAAACACTAAGTGTAGAGGTTATTTGCACTTTTAAGAAAGAGCAGTGTAAACATTGCATCACAACCGGCGAACGCGACTCAGAAGCAGTCGACGGTGCGCTTCTTTCGTGACAACACGGACGATGAGTCGTGAATTTCGGAGGTCAAGCCCGTTCTTTGAGGTACCGTGGGAGTGACAAGTCTTGACCATTTGGCTCCACTCCACTTCCCCCACTTCCAGTGGAAATTGAAAACTTCAGGATGGGAAAGACTGTGCGTTTGGTGGGGGAGGGACCACATCATCACCTTACACCCCACAAGGTGAATGCAGTACATTATGTATAAAAAAAAAAATGGAAGAATATTATTAATATATTTTTTGAATTAGTGGCGGTGAGACTGGAAAGGTACAAGGAAGAAGCTGCACGAAACATCAGCCGAATAAAAGCATTTATGGAGGAGCAAGATGGCAAAACCAACATTTTGAAATCCATCCAATGTAAAAAGCTGCGGCTGCTGTGCAGACACGACCAACAATTCTCCTGCGAAGGGTCCTCCCAGGACAACCGCCTCAAACATCTCGCTCCAGCACAAAGTCTCTGTGCGATTTTTGATTCCGCAACAAGGGTCTTCGTCCCTGACGATTAGGACCTGCTGTCTGGAAAACACCCTCCAGCTGCTGTTAAGTAAAGTGCAGCATTAAATGTCAGGTTTCAGAATGAGGTCACACTCATTATTTGCTGTTCTGCATTCAGACGCTGAAGGTTTCCAACTGGAAGGAAAAACAAACACCAGATAAGAGGGAATGTGGGATTTTAATGGTGGCCCAATGTTTCTCAAGAGGGAGGATTCTTAAAATAACTCGCCAACTTGACTTCTGGTGCTCTTCGTCCTCTCAGAGTCCAGATCATTCCAGCACATTACAGCCCTGGTGGTTGATATTATTTCACAGCGACTCACTAATGATACATAAGGGAGGTGAAACGCATTTTTCATGAGAGAATAATAGTTTATTAAACAGAGAAATGCTACCCACCTGCTCATTAACCGATGCTGGCGGCCATTGCCCTGACCCTGATTCTGATCGTCTGTGGATGGTGGTTCAGCCACAGTTTGTGTGTCCGTACTGGAGTCATGGCAGCACAGAGCACCATTGGATACCTATGAATGAATTAGCTACGCCACCCGATACAGTGCAAGGAATGAGAAGTTTCATGGGGATTCTACTCAACATCATACCCAATAAAGAATCGGTGCAGAGCATGTGCCTCTGCTCTGATTCTCTCGCTGTCACACCCTTTTGTGACCGACCTCAGTCCCGGTCGGCGCAGGCATTGAAATGATGTGATCCTGCTCTTTCATGTTACACCATCTGTAGCTCGCCGCCACAGGCCCCGAAAACTTGTGTTGGCTCTTTGATCACAGATTCATACGCATCACAAATTCAGGTTTTGCCTCGGTTTTGTCTCTCTTCATTTCCAAGAACACTGGTCTGTTGTCCCACTTTCTGGCTCGGAAAGTGATCTCAACTGACTTGTTTGTTTTCATGTATAATTGTGAACACCAAAGTTGTAGAATGAACAGAAGCTGTCTTCATGGAATCATATTGGTTGTTATTTGCTATTTATAACCCCCAACGTGGCTCACCTCCTTTGTGACGTTTGACGGTCTTGCTGCTTATTTTTCAACATGCAACGCTGAAGTCTGCCTTTGTCGTAAGTATATGCCACGAAAGGCAACTTTCCCAACGTCAATATATGACGCCATAAACCATTTCATCATTGCCACTTGAGAGATGACTTGGAGTATCTCCGGCACCATAATATACAGACTTGACAAGTCAACCCTAACCCCAGAAACATGAATGCTGAATAGCTTATTTTCATTTCATTTTCAGGTTGCAGCCTGCCACCTCTTCAGGACCTGTATGTCTCCAGGACCCAGAGACGTGCAGGTCGGATCAGAGCCGACCTTTCTCACCCTGGTCATGTACTGTTTGTTCCTCTTCCCTCTGGCAGGAGGCTACGGTCCATCCAGACCAGAACCTCCCGTCACAGGAACAGCTTCTTTCCCTCGGCCGTCAGACTGTTGAATTCGTGAACAGCCTTTGTTGTTTATTTTATTTGATTTTATTTTATTCCAAAACACTTTCCTTGTTGGTGGGATCCCCACTGACCATGGCAATAAATTTGATTCTCATTCTGATTCTGATTCATTGAACTAGCACCCCAAAGGTTGTACGATATAAATATTACCGATATAAAAAATACTTCTGATTTTACAGAGATGAAACGCACAAAATCCCTCTGCTATTGCAAACCAAACAGCTAATTCAATTGGAGAAGTTTCAGTTTCATTTCAAGGGACTTCCTGTTTGGCTCTATCGACAGCTGGACCTTGCCTCCTGAGTCATGAAGCGGATGCCAGACCATGAATCCTCCCAGATAGTGAAATGTTTCCCGTGTCTTAAAACAACGCTTCGCTCTGAAAATATTGTCGATCATCGAAGCGGCTTTTGCGTCATCTGTAGGCTTTTCTTGTGGCGCATTGGGCATTTCTCAACACTGTGGTCATCACTTCAGCAAGTGCTGCTTCATCTTAAAAACAAATAGTTGGGGAAGAGTAAAGATGTGGTGGCGCTCCTCCAGATTTTATAGTCACATATTCATCGTCAAACAAGCTACTGTGTATTCCATGAAAGGCAACTGCGCTTCTTGTGAATTCCTTTACTCGTGGATCTACACTGGCTCCACTTCACACAAGCAGAAACGCAGTCTCTCACCTAATGTAGCGTTTTTATTCCGACAGTTTTGTTTTCCTGGTGTCACTCACTCGAGGCAACTTCCACGCCGAGCGTCTCTATTGACGGACACGCTTGACGGCTTGTCTAGTTAGCATAAAACCAAATGATGCTGGAAATGCATTTGAATCCCGAGAAGGAGACAAATGAAGGCTCGCAGGAAATAAAATATGAGCGTAATTTACTAAAACCATTACTTCTCTTGATACCTTCATTGGCATTCACCTCCTCTCCTGGTGTTGTCAGAAACACCACTGGCGTTGGAGGCTGCTCCTTTGAGCCACGTTTTTTTCTGGGTTGTGGTGCTCTCCTGCCGCCAAGTCCTGTCACAGTCCCGTCAACTTTCTGAGCTTCAAAACAGGTCCCATTTATCACTTCAAAAGTCATACACTCAGCGCTGAACAGGAAGACTAGGAGGCCGATTTAAAGACATGAAAGACTCAACAGTTCAAAATGATTATGCAGGACGTGGTGCCAGACCCTGGAGGAACGTGGCTGGACTCCCTCTCCTCCGCTCTGTGGTGGTGCAGACGAATCAGTCACCATTTTCCCTGACTGCAGCATGAATCCACGCACCACTCGCTCTCCAGTGCTAATTACCATGAAGTGACTAATCAGGTGAATCATTGATGTCACCATTAAGTGCTCGATTGAGCGCACCCCATTTAAATCCAGTCGCTCACCATTGCCATAACATTGTTTGCTCACGGGAGTGATCCATGTGATTGACAGCCGCCGGAGAGCTATATCCTTGTGCCCTCCCCCGCAGGTCTATTACAACGCACCAATCTATGCGACTCATGCGTGCGTGAGTCAGGTGCTGTGTGTGTGTGTGTGCGCGCACCGAGCATGTTGTCAAGCTCAGAACAGCTGGAATGTAGCTACTGTAACAGAGCGATTGGATTGCTGCATATGAAATTCATGGGCTGGTAGCCAGACCAAATAAGAACACCAACCTGAGACGTAGTCTTCCACACCTCTGCGTAGAAAGCGAATTATCAGTAGATTGTGTTTTCAGTCAGGGGGACAGAGAGCTGAGCTAGAAGGCAAAGCTCTTGATTGTGTTCCTGCAACACATTCTCACTGTGTTGTCGTTAAGACCGTGTAGGGACCAGAGCATACAGAGCCCAGGACCAATGGGGGAGTGACACCAAACTGGATACAGAAGCAAGTCATGTAGACACACATTTATATCTTACTGCTAAAGAAACTGCAGTCTTTTTTTTAAAGAAGAAATGGAACAGTAGTGGTTTGTTCTGTATTTTGTTTGGTCCCAGTCTTGAGGTGAAGTCCAATTCCTCCCTGAATCCTCAGTCTTAAAGCTGTGGGCTAAGCCCTCAAAGCCAGGTGTTTTACGGGCTCTGTCACCCCTTAAATGCAGATATGTCCTCAGACTGTGGGGGCCAGCATTACGCAAATGTGGCGTTCAGTCTGCCAATTCAGAAAAAGGAGATGAGGTAAATGATCCGCAGAATGGGCTTATGTCTCACTCTCCTCACTGCTTTGGAGCCATTTTTTTATTGGCTGAAAATACTCAAACCATTCTGGGTATTCCTCAATCCTAAAGTAGGTGCCAGCGAATCTCAAAATTGAGGAAGATGCTTTCCTCAGTCTTGCTCCTCAACTTAACTTCCTGAGAATCGGGACAGTGTTCGCTCTTCGCAGGAGCATTTTTGAGGTTGAGTACTGAGGTTGCAGATCAAGGAAGGAAATGGAATTCAACCATGGTTTTGGTCTTGTATGCTTAGTTCTCTACACAGTCTTCAATGCAGCATGTTAGTCCTGATGCGATGCAGATCGACCCAGAGGGATTACAATTGATCCAAATTCATTTTCTCCCACTGCATTTTCTTTACATTAAAGAAGCATGGTTGGTGATCATAAGCACTTTTTGTGACATTCCTTTGTACAAATCGTACTTTAGCTGCCCATCAGGTACGATTACAAACCAACTAACATCATATTGTGTATCAATAATAGAACCTTTAGGAGCGCCACCCCATGGCTTTGCACTTTCGCCAACCATTTCTTTTTAGAGTAGGTGCTGGACTCTGGCACATGCTTCCCCTGCCATGGGAGAGGAAGCATGTCATTCAATTGACAGCTTCATGAAACATCAACATGAAACAGCAACTGTCCCACCCTGGGATGCCAAAGTCCACTTGATGACCGTGAAAATGTGACGCCTCAGGAGTCAGAATGCGTTGGTGCTTACCCTCAGCTCAAACTTCGGGAGGTGCCTGAAGGAACAAGATGGCTGAATCGAAGTTTTATTTCCTCACAGCTGTGTTGGAGACCACGTTGTCTTCAAGCACATGCACATCTCACTGATCTCTCAGATGAGCCAGAGGAGGTTTCTCAGTCGAGTGGCATCAGGATTACGGACCAAAACCTGTTGGACTTTTGCTCACTTGGTAACTAAAAATTCTGAAAGATGTGGATATTTTGCATTTGTTGCCAAATTTCCAAGAAACCTCTGGGACTCATGCCAGTTTCTGTCATTGTTTTAAGCTCCTTTTAATTTCCTGAAGCGCTTTTTCGAGAAAAAAAAAACATAATTGCAAGTGAAACACCACCTCAGGAGGTAGAGAAGGTTTGGTCTGCCAGAAGTTCAGTGGTCAGATCACACTGCTACACGGACCACTAAGTGTGACACGTGTAACGCCAGTGAGCGCCTTGTTCTCCACTGGGCCTCATTATAAGTCATGGGCAGCGGGCTGACTAATGACTGTCCAAACAAACTCCCTCCTAAATTTTAATGTCGGCCAGAGACAAACCACTTCATCTCCACGACGCAGCATAATTTTGATACCTCCAATTTGTCCTAAGATCATCAATAGATTACAATAAAGAAAAAGTGGCACCATTTGGTCAAATAAACGACTGGCGGTGACGGATGTCGAAGACATTATCTCGTAAATTATTGCCACTGCCCACTTTATCTACTTCTCTTTTGAATGATTTCCTGTATCGCTAAAGGAAAGTGATACATCTTGACTTCACTTCCTGCGACCTGCAAGCATATTCAGGGATGGAAATGAGTAAATAATGCTCAAAACAAGTTGACTTTTATATTTCCACATCAGGATCTCAGGTCTGCGAACGCAGCATGGAGTCATTCACAGGGCCGGTGTTTCAAGGGATTTATAATTGTAACAGTTTCTTGTTCACAGGGATCCTTCGTCATCGAGCCCGTGGGAAACGGACGTCTGAGGAAATAACAAAGCCCCCACTCAGGTGTGTGTGATGTGTAAATGAGTTCTGCTGGCCCGGCCACAAGAGACTGGGGTCTGAAGAATAAAGTGCTGATTGGTATTCACACTCCAGGTGTACAACAAAACAACGAAACAACTTCTCGGAGTTTATTTATTCCAGCCACACTGCGTCCAGAAAACTTTTTCATTACGTCATGTCGTGCTCTTATTGCAAGTCGCATGCAGCCATTTTTCCTCAAAAGGATTTGTTTTTTTAATCTGTTTTTATTGACCTATTAAAAGTGAAAAACTAAGAAAGTAAGTCTTCACCGCCTTTGACATGGAACAATGTTTTCATCAGACCATCGCCAATAAAAAATTATGCATGATTTGGCTTGGAGGTCCAGCTACACAGACAAGTGACGGTTTTGTACGAAAAACAAACGTGTGTAAATATGATCTATGATCTAATATACAACACACCCTCACTCCTATGTCGTCACATATTGACGTTGGGAAAGTGGACTTGACTTGATCCTATACTGAGCAGCCTTCAATGTTGCATGTTGACACATTGGCAGCACAACACGTGAAAAAGAGACAGGGGTTGGGGTTAGGTAAGCTATGGGATAGTCCTCGATTCGAATTACGTTTAACAGAGTGTCAATTGCTATTTAAAGCCAGTGAAATGTCAATGCATTTTAGTCATGGAAACTAAAGTGCCCTCACTAAGGAGGAGGGCCATGCAAGGGGTTATAAATAGCAACTGACATCCAGTGTTATTCAGTGAAGAGAGCTTCAGCATGTCTCCCTGCAAGCTCCCCACGTGTGCAGCTCCTCGCGCTCTGCGATGCATGATCCACACCACCCCATTCTTTTGTCCACTGAAACACCTATGCATCATGTTACGCTGAAGGCTGCCTTTTTCATCAGTACAGGCCACAAAAGTCCACTTTCCCAACATCTATATATTACGCCATAGTGAGTGAGGATGTGGGTTGCTGCACGGTCGGTTGTTCTAACAAAGTTCTACAGAATCCCACATTGCACAGGTTAATGTACTGGTCCTCTTTTCAACCATCAGTGTGAGTTAGAGCAGATAAAAATTGCAGTCTTTAGTGGGCAGCCCTCTTACATAGTTTGGCAAACAATGAACTCGGCTGTATATCAGTTGCCAAAATGCATACGCACCCGTCGCAGTTTACAAACTCTGAGAGGGCGTTTCAGCTCCCACAGTTGACTGTGTATGTCATAGCAGAAGTCCGTTGGCTGGAGTTTGCCAGGCACCTGAAGTCCTCTCAGACCATGAGAAACAATTCCCTATAACACTTCATACACTGATATTAACCATTATCTACCTAGTTAATAATGAATAATGATGATGTTTTGAGTGAATGTTAGGTGACTGTTCCAGGGCAAAATATAGTCTGGCATAACAAGAGGCAAATCAGTCCTTCATATTGGTTCATTACAGGCTAATATAGTGATAATACATAAATGAATAAGCACTTATTAAGGCAATATATTTAATGGATATCAGTATGGTAATATATTTAAGCCAATATGTTCTCATCAAATTTTCTTACTGACAGTGATTGAACTGTTGGTACCACCCAGCACTTGGCCAATACCAACCCTAAAGTGGAGCGTGGTGGCATCAAGCAGCGGGGCAATTTTGCAGTGGCTCTGAGGGAGAGGGAGAGAAGTCAGGGTAGGAAGAACGGCGACTGCTGCAGGCGTTCTCCTGGAAGAAAGACTGGGGGGTGATGGTTTATCTGCCAACAAGGCAACAAGCCCGAGCACAATGCCAACATATCAAAGGAGCTTCTATGGGGCAACACTTTGGCATGTGACCCGGCCAGATCCCTGACCAAATGAACATCTCTGGGGAGATATGAATATGGCAGCGGGTTGATGCCTCCCATCCAACCAGATGCTGCCGGAGAGGCCATTAGGGGAATGGGTGAACAAAGAAAGGTGGGCCAAGCTCATGCATCACATTCGTAAAGAGTTGGTAACAATGATCCACTGACCGAAGACTGCGAAGATCTCTGTACTCATGATTATCTTTTATTTCTAACACATTATTAGAATACACTAATGGCTAATCTATTGTAGAGCAGAGAAGAAAACACTGTGAATACTGTTCAGACACACTGTCAGATAACCATTTTGCTCGTACAGTCTGGGAGAAAGTGGTGTGGTGCACTGTGGTTTCGGAATGTCTTTGCTTGCCTCTGTCAGAGCTAACCTGACCAGAGTAATGGACGTTAGCAAATCCCTGATGGAAGCGTTACCCCATTACCCAACAATAGATCGGCGGTCAAGAGAAGAATAGGTGAGAGGAGCACGATCCCTCCGCTCCACTGGTCAGTGAGAAACAAGAAAAATCCCCATTGGTGTCGGTTCTTAAACTGCTGGTGTCCCTGGTGATTTATAACTGAGTTCTGCAGTGACAGAGGCTGAGCTGGGAGGGGGGGGGGCGGGGAGCACGAGTGGGAGGCAGGGGAGGTGATTGAAGAGCCAAGGCCGGCAGGACGGCCCACTCTAATCAGAGTATGAGGCAAGAAGCAAGAAAATGGAAAGCTGGATGAAGGAATGATTTGTGTGTGTGACAGGAAGCAATATGTACAACCTGTGGACGCAGGAAATCCAATAAGATAATAACTGACACACCTGTGGAGCAGGTTTAATGCTGATGCATCACGTGCAGTCCACATACTGGGACTATCGGCGACAACACAGTTCTGATTTAAAACTGGACCCGTTCCAATCTTCTGTTTGCTGTGTTCCAGGTATCTTGGTGAAATAGGCACAGAAACCATGAAACAACAACCACTATGAAGAAGGAATGGTGTTATCCACCTTAAATCAATAACAGATGTTGCAAAATCGAGGGAGAGAGGGAAGAGAGAACAAAAGGTTGTGCTCAATAAAAAGCTCACCAAAACAGAACAGGCCGTCCCTCTTTGTTTGGCAAAGAAACTGAATTCTCCAACAACAAACCATTCAAATTGCCTGGGCACTAGCTGCTTAAAGGCACAGACGATCAAGGAAAGTGTGTACGGAGCTAGACATGTCGCCGACTAACCATGAGCACATGACGGCCCAGAAATCCAAATTATCGAGTTAGTCCGGCCAAGTTCCGACTTTTAAAATGCACGTAAACAGCTTAGTCCGACGATGGGAGAGAAATTAGAAATTCTCTGAGTCGGACTACACGTCCTGGATAATGCGGTTAATAGCTGGACTATGCTAGCATGTAGCTGTTTAGCTGGACTATGAGAAGACTGACACTGATGAAAACCTAACAAACCAGATATCAGCTATGTTTCGTAACTTGCGACGACAATGGTCTGCAGATGTGTAGATTTTTATTTTCCTTCCTTCACTCAGGTTGTTTGATCGGTAACTCTCAAAAGAAGATCAGAAGACGTGATTTGTTGGTTTTGGTACTCCATGTTAGCAACCGTTAGCATGGTTGCTAAGTGAGTCGGGGCTCACGCCGGCCACTCTATGTTCAAGACACCCAGCATCCATCTTTCTTGCAATATAGAAAAAACAGACTCTTTTTGTCTACAAACTTGAAAGCTCTAATCCAGAAACTTGCCGATTGAAGCGCGATGACGGTGACAGCGTTGAATCATCGTGCTGAAGTGCTGATTCTGGTTGACATAACCCGCAGCTTCATTGAGCTATTTCGGAAGTCAGGCCATGCTCTGCATGTAACTGAGTCATCTTCAACTGGAGCCAGTCGTCATGAATTTGGGAATTCAGAAAATAGACCAAAGAATATTGTGATTCAAAACATATGTTTAATGTATGTTGTGAACAACGCGAGTGGTCTTCTGTCTATCAGCACTCAGAAGACACTCATGGCTTTTATCGACTGAATTAATCATAACATCTGAGAAACTGCTGACGTTACATATGTATGATGTGATGCACATTGAGCATCCACAGCAGAATACATACATACATCAGGCCACACTCTCACCCTCTTCTCACCAACAAACTCTTTCAGCAAAAGAACCTATGAAACAGTTTCCTGTCAAAGTCGTCTGTTTTTCAGGATGAAGTCGAAACGCTTTCTATTTTGAAACCAGAGTCCACTTGCCTAATTTAAGTAACTCAGGCGATGAGGTATTTATTTTGATGACAACTCTTAGTTTTTTTCATGAATATTGGAGCGAATATATGTTTTCACAACATAATCCACTCACTCCGAATCGAGGGAGCCCAGTTGAGGTGGCTGGGACGCGTCTCTAGTGAGGTAGCATGGCTATGTCCGTCTGGGAGGAGGTCCCGGGGCAGACCTGGAGAGATTGTCCCTCGTATGCGCCTCAGCGTTCCTTCCAAAGAGCTACAGGAGGTTTCTCCCTGGGTCTCTTCACTCCAGCTGCTGCCCCCATTACCTCTGAAAATGGATGGATACATTTTATTACAGATAAGTTTTGTCTCTGGATTTCTTCTTCATCTTTTGACATTTCCCATCAGAGGTTGTCCTCCTTTATCACATCTATGAACCTTGTGCTTTATCATTATTCTCATGATCATCATCCTTACATTTTTCTCAGCGTTTATCCTCCTGTCTGATATCAAAATAACTCACAAAGTTCTAAATATATTCCAATAAAACCTTCAGGCAGTGTTGCTAATAGGACCAGATGAGTAGATTTTGGTGGTGTTCTGGAGTTCATCTGGATTTAGAAAGAAGGAGGTGCCATTACATTTACTGCTGCTGCTCATGAGCCAGAAAGTTCATGAAAACATGGCATACAATCAGAGTCATTGAAATGAATCAACTTTTTTCTGACTGTGCTGCCAACATTTGCTGCTACTGTGGGTCATTCCACTTTGTTTTGAGGCCGTGAGACTTGCATAGTAAAATGAACGTCACTGGTGGTTTTCGTGGTAAAGACTCTGCACTTTCACCCCTGAGGCACGAGCTTGAGTCTCAGCCCTCTTTTGTGGCCGCGAACCGTCTCTATTCATGAATCATGAAAGTAGATTTTATCGATGTGATTGGATGCTGTGTTTTGTGAAGTCATGTGGGATGTGCTCTGCTTTTTTTTATGTCACCAGTCTTATTTAAAGTAATTTCCAGACTATAAGTGGCTACTTCTTTCTGAACCCTTTGGCTTCTACAATGACGTAGCTAATATATGGATTTTTACAGACTGAAGAGAGTCATGCTGCCAAAATATTGTGCCTCGTCACGTGAAACCAATGAAGTTTTATTGACCTTAAAGCGCACAAAATGCACTGTACAAGTGCTTTTACCGTCATATTTGCGTGTTCTCCCAATGATTCTGTCGCCAAGATATTACATTGTGTAAGACTTTTTTAAGAAATAATTGAGAAAAATCTGTACAAAATGAGAAAATATGAATAATAATAAAGAATATGTAATAATAAAAAAACATATTTTAGGCATATAACAGGCACACGCAAACACGACCCCCATCCAGTCATCCCTGCACTGGCTTCCCGTCCATGATAGAATCCACTTTAAAGTCCTTCAGTCTTGCATTCAACTGCCTCCATGGCCTCACCCCTCTGTACCTCTGGGATGACCTGCCTCTGCAGTACAACCCACCACAGCCCCTGAGGTCTGTCAACCAAGCTGATCCAAGTCACTCTTCAAAAGCAGGCTGGAATCAAGGGACTTTTCAGTTGTGACCCCCCTTTGCACGTCTCCTCACTTCCTGTTTGTAATTCGCTTTTGCAAAGTCATCTTTTTAGCCTGGCTTTCAGAGTTAGTTTTTACCTGCTTGCATTGTAATAGTGGTCATTTGCGGTACCTGCTCTTCTGTCTGTTGACTGTATTACACTTTGGTCAACTGTAAAATATGGCTTTATAAACAAAAGGGATTGGATATGTCATGATGTAACTATATTCTCCCGCCTCTTTATCTAAAAGTCAAAAATAGTTCGCTCTTTTAAGACTGTCTTTCATGTGTCCGTCTGCCTTGGCTTAATGGTCCCCTCAACACAGTCATAGCGGCCCCGACTCCAAAAATGAATGAATAATAATCCGAGATGACACCTGTCGAGGCGTTACCTGAGTTTACCGGAACATGACATCATCTGCAACTGCAGAACTGGTACAGAATCCACCCCAGATTCACTCTCATTATCTACTCTACCAAAAATATCCGCTCCATAGTGAAACGCTGTCGTCTACTTTTCTTTATATATCTTGTTTAACTCATGATTACTCCTCTTCTAACAACCCGTCCTCCATCCTGGCTCCATTTGTGAAAACACGCCATCGTTTTGAAGCGATGATGAGATTGTTTACAACATCATTAGAGCACAGAAATTCATTCTCTGGCTGTATCTCGCTGGAGCGCTGCAGGCCTGGAGCCAGTGCTTACTCATTATTTATGTCGCGCAAATTCACACTAAATTGCATTAATGTGACCTTTTTTTTTGCATTTCACTGCCAAAATAAATCATGTGCCAAACTTGAGAGCCAATGTTCCTGAGATGGAAGCCGGTCGTCTCCAGACTGTGGCTCTCTTGGTGCGGTGAGATGAACATGTCATGAATAAGAACAGTGAGTGTGAGCCTGGAGTGACCGACGGCAACAGTGACCCCAATTAGAGAGAGAATTTACAGCTGCTGTGGAGAGTTTCCAGTATGTTCAGATGCTGTTTTTGAGGTCGCATCGGGAGGAAATAGGAAGCAGTCAGTGCTGCAGTTCAGGGGTTCTTAACCTTTCTGATCTCGGGGCCCACCTTTCCCAGAACCCATTCAAACAGCAGAAGTGATTCATGACTCTTGATTTCATTTGTGATCAATAACCATATTTAATCTACTCACATGTAAACAAACCAAAGCCTTGTGAAATGGCACGAAGCCATGTCATCATATATTTGTCATGGAAAAATCCAACCAGCAGCAGAACCAGGTGCAAGTCATGTTCATCAAATTTACCAAAGAAAAAAAATACACTTGATGCAAACTGTTGAGAAAACTGGAAAAAGTGAATACAATTCTGAATGAAAAAATATAACAAAACCATGTCTAAATAGCATGAAATACAAATTTGATATTTTATTTCAACTCTGAAGAAGATATACGTGAAGTGTAAATGAAAGTAGTGCCATAAAAATTTCTAAATAATTTTCAAAACTGCTTCAACAGGGGCTTTCACAACACTTTGGAGGGGACAACATCATTTTCTTTATCATTTTTTTTTCCAAGAACTTCTCCATAGAAGTTGGAAATCAAAACCAGAATCACTTTTAACTTCCTGAAACCTTCGGGGAATAAAAACAAACTCCAGATTGCTGGTACCAAATTATCATGCTTTCGAAGACGGACGGTTCCACCTTCACAACCAAGATCTCTCTCTACTGTCAGGTCAAGAGTCTGGGTGTCATCAGGACCATTCTCATCCCAAGCAACAGCTGCCACCTCCACCTCTGTAACCTGACTCACTGTCCACACTGCATCTACCTAGGTCATCACCAGAAGCCCCTCCCACACTGTCAGGGCGGCCCCTAACCTGACGCAACTCCACTAGTCCAATAAAACAGAATAGATTTTTAACTACCGTTCACCCGCAAAACCGCCAACTTGCCAGTCCATCTTGGGCTGACCCCCTCTGTAGTGCCACCTCTGTTTGTCTACCCCTGTACCACAGGAGGCTGCTCTGCTCCAAACTTCGGAACAGAACTTCCAGCATTTTTTCAAGTGAGTCACCGCCTTAAGTCTGGTTCTTTGTAGGTTTCTGCTGCTTTTTCCCTCCACAGGTGTGACATCACTTCCTCTTTTTGGGGTACAGACCTGCACAATTAAGAAGGTCACATTGAATTTGATCCATCTAAATCTGGAAACTTGGACATCCAACACATGACCACACAAAAAGTCAGTAGTAAAAGAAACCCACGTCTTTGTGCTCCATCTCAGAACTTCATGCAGAGGTGGTCCAGATTGGATTCAAGTTGCATGAGTCAGTTATAAAAAGCGGCTGCCCTTTTCCTGGCCGACAATGGTCGCAAACACCAGGGATTTAAACAACTTAACAGAGGAGAATTTCACTGAATCAGCAGATCGATGCTGAATACAACCTGAACCCAGGTGAGCGATTGAAGCGGAGAAGTTTTCTATGTTTTCCATGTGACGCTGCAGCGATCAAACCCGCCTCTGGTGGCGCCACTCTTTAGCTTTGAATGAAGAATCAAATCGTGGGGCTCACTGGGGACCGTCCGTGTCGCACTCTAGTCATGCAAAAATAATTCAGCCAGAAGGCTTTTTATAATCAATGCGCTTTTCCGTCCCCCATTAATAGTCATGAAATTTGATTCCTGACTGAAGGATCAAGGTCACCGACCCTGCAACGTTGCCCTTTGGGGGCTCGCTTCTTCCTGAGTGACAGGTCCGGAGACTCATCCTCCCGAGACTCAGAGTTGAGGTCAGAGTCTTACATTGTCGCAGGATGGTTACAGACATCATGTAATAACAGGCTCAAAGTGCGCAGTTACACCCATTCATCTACAGGTGGCAGGCTCGGTCTGGATCATGTCCGCACGAGCAGGGCGCTCAGGAGCCTCTGTTGGCCTCAGCACACTCAGACATGCTCTCCAGAAGGTCCCTCCTCCCGTAAGTAATGATCTGATCGAGTCTGGAGTCGGAGCAGAGGAGATGGTCCAGTCTGCTAATGAGCTGATAACAGAGGTGGACTGCTGGTCAGTCTGTCAGCAGAAGCTTTCCATCACCGCGGGAGAGTCAGCAGAGCTCTGTTATCCTGTTAGTAACTGGCATGTTCAGCCGACACAGAAACATAGTCAGATGTTTAGTGTGTGGAGGAGAAACCTCTGGAATTCCAGACTCATGAGAGAATTGTTTTGCAGCCCAGATCGTGGTTTTGGCTCACCAGTTCCTGACCAGCGATGCCTTAGCTGGAGCGGCTCAGGTTTTATTATTTTCTGACAATTCAACAGTGTTTCTCTCAGTCGATCACATGACTTTGAACTAGATAATTAGAAACAGAACATTTAAGATCACTATTTCTATATGAGAGAGTTTTATTTGACCCGACAATTTCCTCTTCATATTCTGGTCTTTTTTTTTTCCATATTTTTCATGATGATAGTCTCAATTTAAACACCAATTTCCTCTCATCATTTACCAATATATCCCTAACTAAAACACATTTTTTTACACTGAAGTTTATGTGAGTATTACAGTTTGCCCTAACTTATGTTGAAGTTAGACTTCCAACTTCAACATAATTACCTTCTTGAGAGAGCGCCCTTGAGATTTTGAACATTGCTATTTCAACAATTGAGAAGCTTTACTGCACATTGAAGAGCAGAGGTGGGCATTTCAATTCCCAAAAGGACTGCATCACATGCAGGAACTATGTTAGGAGCCAGCAAGCACAAACAACAGAAGAAAACAAATCTTAACATTTAACATTTGTTATTTAAATGTTAAAAAAATAGGAAGTTTAATAATTCCATGTCATTATGTGATTCAAGTAGATTATTTATTTCTATATTATTTCGTTGTATACACATTTTATACTCTCTGAAAAATCTGAAATATTGGAAGAGTTTTTATATCATACCATATCTTGCTAACAGAGCTATAATAATAATAATAATAAAGCTCTATTTATGTATAACTTTTTGGAATGCTGTTCACAAAGTGCTTCGCAGGCAAAACAGTGAAGAATGTTTGCACTTTCTCGACCATGAAGGGTCATGGCTAGACCCTCAGCAAGCCAGAACTAAGGAACTATTACATAAATCCAAGCCTGCAGAAGAGAGATTTTAGCAGAGATCTAAAGGTGGCAGTGCATGTTGTGTTTGGGATCTCCTCTGGCAGATTATTACAGAGTGGAGGAGCCCGGACAGAAAAAGGCCTTTGCCACCTCAAGATGCAAGTCTAGACTTGGGGACTACGGGCAGAGACCCACCTGAGGATCAGAAGGGTCGTGGCTGGCTTGTAGTGGACAGGCCAGGATGAGCTTTGAAAGTTATCAGTAAACTCTTATAGTGGATTCTAAAGTGGACAGGGGGCCAGTGGTGAGAGATTAGCCCTGGACTGATGTGTTGCCGTCTGTCAGAGGCAGTTGGAAGAAGCCTTGATGCTGAACCAGCAGTGGGCGCGACAGAGATTTCTGGTTGTGGCCAGTGAGGAGAGAGTTATAGCGGTAAAGACGAGAGAAAGTGAATGCATGAATTGGATTTTCTCAGTTGAGAGCAGGGATTTCATTCTGACACAATTTAATATGATGTAAAGGGACTTTATCACAAGGGTTTCCCCCCTTTTCTGTTATTTATTTATAGTCAGTGCAATAATCATTCAAAGAATAGCATTTAAAAGGAGCAAAAAAATAAAGTCCCAAAAAGAAAAATAAAAGAGTTGCATTTATTTTTAGTAATGAATGATGAAAAAAACATTATTTTGGAGTTTTGAGGGTCATGAGTGGCACCAGGGCAACACTTTGCCCATCTTGTTTACAGAAGGTTGAAAAAGTTATTTAAATTCAATAAATAAATCTTTTATAATTGAGCCTCCTTCCGACCAAAACAAACAGCTCTAACGTTCAAGAATCTAGTTCTGCGTTGTCTTTATGGTGGTTTAAAGCTGAAGACTCTGAAGGTCCAAATGTAGTCACGCTTGTGAGACGCTACTGTTCTCTGCTTTATGAGTCACATTTTGACTTCACAAATGTCATGAGCTCATATATAAGTCCTCAATGTTCTCATTAAAGCCATGGCCTGGGTGTCAAATAATGGAAACACTTGAAAGCTAGACAACTTTGTCCAACCCCTGTATCTGCTCCCGAAATCTCAGGAACGAATGGATTTCAATGGAATTTTTGGGACATGTAAGAGATGTTCTGCATCAGAATCAGACATGCTATCCAGACAGATATCTGCAGTGCTATCTGGATTCTGTCATATTGTGCCGGGATCTGGGCTGGACATGGCCTGGATCTGTACCGTATCTGGGCCCTATATTAACTTGAGTTTGTTACTCTGAGCCACATGAGGCCCACTCCCGTTTCAGATCAGGCAAAGGGATCTGTGGCCCATTGCTCAAAATGCTCGTGGGCCAGATCCAGAACAGATCCCACTGTACATCAGGATCACGTTTGGTCCCGACAGAACTTTCTCTCAGGGTTCTTTCATTTTTTTAAATAATGTATTTATTTATTTTCAACTTTTAACAAAAAACTATATTTTTCAATTGCTAAACTACTCTGCCTGGCCAAAAAAAAAGTCGCCACCTGATCTGGGGTTGCTGCAGTTGGTCAGGTCTAGGTTCAGCAACAAAGAAGGAGGTCAGCTGACTACCTGAATATACTGAATGACCAGGTTATTCCATCAATGGATGTCTTCTTCCCTGATGGCACGGGCATATTCCAAGATGACAACGCCAGGATTCATCGGGCTCAAACTGGTTCAGGGAGCATGAGACGTAATTTCCACACATGGATCGGCCACCACAGAGTCCAGACCTTCACCCCATTGAGAATCTTTGCGATGTGCTGGAGAAGGCTTTGCGCCGCGGTCAGACTCTACCATCATCAATGCAAGATCTTGGTGAAAAATGAATGCAACACTGAATGGAAATAAATCTTGTGACAGTGCAGAAGCCTATCGAAACAATGCCACAGCGAATGCGTGCTGTCATCAAAGCTACAGGCGGTCCAACGAAATCTTTTTATGATATTATAATATTTTTTTAGTGGCGACTTTTTTTTTTTGGCCAAGCAGTGTACTAAACCATACAGATAAAGGAAATGGAAATCACAATATAGGTTTTGTGTGTCACAATAGAGCTTTTTCTGCTTTAAATATTGTTAATTTTCTTTTAATATTTCACCTTCCCTCCATAGTTCAAGTCCATAAATGGAGAACGTCTTCAAATAAATATGCTTGTAACAATATAGTCAGTATCATTACCCTTAACATATTCTTGGCTTATAATATTACATTTCTGTTTACGTTTGGTGTTACACTAAACCATTTAAGAGATCTTGTTTCAATAGATTCAAGCATGTACATTCCCAATTTAAAATAAAACTACCCGGACCAACCATCAGTTTTTTTTTTTTTAATCGTATTGTCGAATGCTTTCACAATTGAAAAGTGTTCGGCGTGTGTTGTGCGAGTGTGAGTTCACTATTTCGGCTCAGTCCTCTTGGTGACGCTCTGCTGACATCACTGATATCCACTCACACTCGCGCTCGGGCTCACTCTCTCGCACTCGGAGCTCCGCGTCTCCACTCGCACGTCCCTCCCCGCTCGCGGTGTCCAGCTGCCGGCTCTACCTGCTCCGCGGTCAGCCCTCTCGGGGAGCGGCGTCTCTCCTCTTCGCTCGGACTCTTAACTTGGCGGGCTGAAGTTGCTCGATAAAGGAATACCCCCGAGCCCGCTTGTGGATATTTTCGCCCCGCTTCTTTGGAAGAATGGCAGTGCCGGGGAGAGGCTGGATGTTGGTGGCGGGCTTCATCCTCTCACTTCAAGGTAAGCGACTCCCGCTGCGCGGAGCCGAGCTCCCGCTGCTGCGCTGGGAAACTTTACAGTACACAGCGCGGACTTTCTTCTTTCGGTCGGTGCTCTTTAGCTTCCGCTTCTGTTCGTCGTAAGTCTGAGCCGTTTCAGGCGGCAGGTGACGGCGGAGGAGCCTAATCCTCCCTGAGCCTCCGCGCTGACCTGGAATCTGTGTTTACCTGCTGGGAAGTGGCGCGAGGCGGGCTGGAGCGGCAGGGTCGGAGCGGGGCAGCTCGTGAGGAGGAGCGGCGGTGCTTCACACTCCTCAGGTGGTCCTCCTGTGGCCGGGGCTGGCTGGAGCTGACCTGCCATCGCGTCACTGGAGCGGGAGAAATGCCTTCACCTTCTGCTGCTGCGGCGGCGTGTTGAACACGCGCTCAGTGTTGAGGTGACACACGGATGTCGCCTGCCTCCCAAATACTATCGACATTCTCCACACTCGTGAGATGACGAGGCTTTCCTCTAAGCACTCCGGTTTGTTCCCACAGCCTACACGGGTGCATTCATGACTCTGAACTGTCCGTCAGCGTGTGGTCGTCTGAGAAGAAACGAATGTATCAACATTAATAATATTAATTTTGGTGAGGGTTTTTACTTACTTACTTTTAGAGCTATTTTCTGAAACAAATCCAGCTTTAATGTTTTCACTAAAATCTATTTTTATATCTTTATAGTCAAAGAAAAATGTTGATGAAATAACCAACATGTAAATTTTCATTTTAAAATATATATAAAAAAGTTTTTAATCTGTCGGTCAATTCAATTCAAGCGCATGTGGTGCGGTGGCATTAAGAGCTCAAGTAGCCTTGAAAAGTGTCAAGATGTTAACTATAATTGTGAAGCTTCTTCGTTTTGTTTGTGGTTATCTTTGTTGAGACGCGTCGCCCTGCTGAGTGCAGGTCTCACAGCACTTACTCTCTTGCACCACTACGTTGGATTTAGTTGAACTTTGACTGACACCTGGACAGTAGCGGTGGCTGCCCCTGTAAATCACAATCAGAAAAACTTTATTAATCCCAAGGGAAATCATGTTCGTAAACATGCTCTGTACTCAACATATTATAAAGGGCAAAAACAATGTTAAAAAGCTTAGACACCATGTCAACAATGTGCAAGAAAATGCAGTTCAAGAAGAATCCTTCATCGTGATTTTTTCCAGAGATGAATTGTACGTTTTTATTGCCCCAGGGAGAAAGGAAAAAAAGAAAACAAGGTACTACAGCAACTGGGTTAAAAAGGTTTGATGGAACAGTGAACAGGCTCAGTAATGGAATGAGAACGTGGTGAAATGTTTTTTGAAAAAAATGTTTTAGAAAGTAACCTTGAGAACATGTGTTCATATGGTCACAGACAGCGTTCTGTCAGTTTTATTTTGGGGTTCATAACTTCAATTACTGCTGTGCTTTGCTAGTCAGTGTACAGCACTTTGAACATTTGTCTCACATGAAAAATGCTTGGAAATCCCATATAATAGAGATCAATAATAAAATACTTGAGTGATGTCATTTCAGACTCTAAAGTATTCTCATTTTGTGTTCAGTTTGTGTGTGAGTTTCACATGAAAAACATCAGAATCATTCGTCATGAACGCATTATGGCCACCGTCAAATGCTGACTACCAGTTGACCATCCATTATTGTTTATCTTTTGTTGTTTATGACGTGCTGACGTGTGGTGTGCTAGCTGCCCTTTAGCATGTTTAGGTGCTGTTTAGAACCTTAGAGACATCTCAAATGAAAAGGAGTTTTGGTGAGAGTCATTTTGATGCATTCAGGATTTGATCTAAAGTGTTGAGGTGAAAGTGAAACTACAACTGTCGTGTTTGCGTTCTGTTGGGAACAAAGTTGAAATCTGTTATCTATTTACAGCTATCCACTGTAACATGAGGCGTGTAGTGGCCAAGCAGCGACGTGCGTGTCATCGCAGAGTGACTTGGGTGAATCAGCTGCTGGGTCATGTTACCGGTGTTGATCATTAACCCTAGATGCAAGAAAATCACAGAGTGGCACTGTGATAGAGAGCAGACTGGATCAGACTCTCTGAATAACTGAAGATTCTTTGCGGACCCTGTTGAGTTTCTGAACATTTATGAAGTGATGGGAACGATGTTCACTCCGTCCGCATCATAGTTCTGCTGCTACAGACGACGATTCCTTGTAAAATGTTTTTGTTTATTATGTTGTTGATCCTGGAGACCCACTTCAATTTGCTGGATTTAAAGTGTAGTACATTTTCTCAGTTTAATCTGGCTGTTATTTAAGGTGTTCATAAAAGAAAATGAACTTTCCCATTTTCACAATCTTCACCAGGCATCTTGCCTTTGAGCCAGGCATGTCAAACACAAAGCACACATTCAGCCTTTGAAATAATTCCCCTAATCTTCCCGACAAGTCCCATCATCTACTGCAACAGTGGAAGCATTAATGATGGTTCAGGAAAGCAAATAAATCTTTATTTGTATTTTCCCGCCTCTTTTCCGTTTCATACTAGCGCAGGGCGATAAAGCAAAAAAGGAATCATGACAACTTTTATTTCTTTATTCATTTTCATTTTGTTCAATCTATACCCCCCAAAAAGTTTTTTTTAAACAGTGGCGGAGCAGCAGCAGCAGCAACCCCCCTCTCCAGAACCCACCCAAAAAAACACCCCACAAAAAAAGCAGAATGGAACACAGCCAATAAAGACGAGACAGAGAAACCATTAAGAAAAGGGGGACATTTTGACTGTTACTGAATTGGTGACAATACAAACACGAGTTTTTAATCATGACAGGTAAATCTCTCTCCAATCGGCAGCTGTCCATCTCTTCATATGTCCGGCTGGATTGTGCGACTTGAGTTCCGCGAGCAACAGAGTTCAGTCATTGTGACGTTTCTTTCTGGATTTTTTAGCGGAAAACACAAAATGCCATCACATTCAAGTCCACCTCTACAATGTGCTATGTGTCATCAGTTTGTTTCGATGATTCCACTGGGATCACGTTGAATTGAGCTAATTTTTCTGATGGTGTGGTGGCTCTCATTTAAGCAGTGGCGGTGCGCCATGCTAGTTAACATGGCGGAAACCACGAGGATTGTTTTCAAAAATACCAGGTTTTGGAGGACCCGAATTTTGAAATATCATAGCAGTCTGACAACAGCAAGCGGATGCATTTTAAAAATGATTTAAAAGCTGTGTCTAACAAAGAGCTAGCATACAATCAAAACGAAAAAAACAATAAAAGTAGCAGTCTGACAGAGAAACAAAGAAGCAGGATGGGAGTTTTGACATTCATTGAATTGGTGACAATAAAACTGTTTATTTTAATCATGATCATTATTCTGAATACATCGCAGCTCTCATTTAATGCGCTACATTGTTTACATGTTGCGGAAACCCTAAAAAAAATCTCCACTTAACTGAAATGTTGAAAAATCTCTTTAACAACAAAGGAATTTAAACAAACTAAATATGCCAACATCGGAACAATCTCCACTCAGCTCAATTCATAGGAACTGATGTTTCGGAACGGTTAGCTTGGCAGCTAATGCTACAAACAGACCACAGATCTTCAGATACTGTCTAATAAATTTGTTGAATCAATGCGCTTATATTCATAAATCCCATGGGAGATGGTTCTTACGACAAGAGACACACTCGCACACACTCTATTTTTGCCCGCACACTCTCTCCTCTGTCAGATTCATAACGTGGCGACCTCTGGTGGTCAGGGAGGTGTATCTAGGTCAGCCACAAATGTTCCACCATCATTAATTGTGATCAAGTAATCGCCCAGCTCCACTTCGTACTCTTTAGTACCTAATTCTCTTCGCCGACACTCAGTAAAAAAAGACGTCTGCTGTGTTGCCAAAGAAACACTCAGACGATGGGTGAGAAATCAAAATCCGAGGGAGCTGTTGACATTTCTCTGTTATGAATCAAATTTGCTCATTATGCCACGAGATGAAACGGTTGCCGGTAAATCAGGCCGCTCTAACTTTACGTCGCTGTCAGGCGGCGCAATTACAAGTCGTATTTTGTGCGAATAAAAAGTTATGACCTCAAGAGAAATAAAATAAAGCCGTGATCAAACTGTTGGAGATTTACAGAATTGTGTCGCTGCTGCGCCAGCCATCGTAAAAAAAAACCAAAACCTAACATTCTTCGAGGGCTATTGATTCTGGTTTCGGTTTTTAAATAAAAGCCCTTATATTCACATCAGTATTTATGTCAGTTGTATTTTAAACCTCACAAGTTGCAATTTCTGATGTGGCATCCAGTTTGGAATGGAGGAAGCATTTTGAGTCCTGTGTTGGCCTTGAAAGAAATTAATTTTGTATAGTTGATTTTCATACTTCATCGTGCCACTTCATCTACTTAAGTGTCAGAGCAGGATAAAGTCAGTTGTAATGAGGAGTGTTAAGGTGCCCAGAAGCACATCAAAATGTCAGCCAGCTGCAGCTGAAATATACTGTGTGGAGTCAGTTTGAAAACACATTCCCTCTTTTAAAACGTGAACCGTTAAAGATGAAAATAACAGCGATGAGGCAGAATTCTTGTAAAGCTTTTTTGCCGCAAGATGAAAACAACTGGAATTTATTGGCTAACACTTTCGCTCTGGGATCAGAGCAGGATCCCTGATCCGTCTTCCGCAGTAGAAATCTGTCATCCGGTTGTTTTCACCTGTGAATTACAAACATCATCTGTCACTTCTGTCCCCAAGTTGTCGGTGGAAACAAGCAGTAGACGAGTCATGGATCAGGAAGAAGCTTTGTCTTGTCTATTGACTCAGTTCTGATACGAGTCTCATTGCTCAAATCGAAAAGCAGGGCGAGTTTTTTTCGGGCCAGGAGATCTTGAGAGGCTTATTTTGCTGCTGCAGTAACTGGGTTTCTGCATAAGGAAAGACCTTGGTTCCAATGCTCTTTAACCCTTCGTTTTATATCTCAACACAGTCATCTGAGATTTGAATTTACTTCCTGTTCAAGTGGCAACTTCCTGTTTGGGTGACAGCACCCTGTGAGTCAGTCAAATAAAATTGCTTTTTTTTGTGAATAATATTAACTTCAGTGGAGCATAAATGTCTTTTATCAGGGCTGATTTTTTGGAACATAATAAATGATGAGGAGCTGTCACTATATTTCAACTAGAAAACAGAAAACCATTTTTTTTCAATGATGTTTTTCATGTGAGAATGAAATGTAAATTAGCAGAGCACATTCTCAGCCCGCACTAGCAATGTCCGTTCCCAGCAATCCCACAATCCATTGCCCATGTGTAGCTTCTCAGTGGTAACTGGGCACATGGAACTCATCACAAATAACAGTTGCTAAAAAGGCTCCCATTGCATTGAGCCAACCTTTCCAAATGAGGATGTAAACAGATACACCTGTTCTTCCATTTGTAGGGTTTCTGCCTGGACTTTTTGAACAGAAAAACGGGTGGAGGTTTTGGGGCGCGTGTCCTGGTGGGAAACCATAACATTGCTCTTTCACATTCCAGTCAACATGCGGAAGCAGAATAGGTCCTGCTAACTGTACTCTTGAAAAGGTATTGAACTTTACGGAAATAACTGAAATAGCAGGTGGACAGATAACTGTCTTTTATATACAATAATCTTCATTATTGTTTTAAGGTTTTTCTAGAAAGGAAGCTGCTGTTGCTGCCTCTGTGAAACCATGCTAACAGAGCCACCTTACAATGAGTCAATATTAAAGATATTTTTCATCTTTCATGTTGGATGTACAGCCAGGTAGTCGAGCCATTTGGGGAAGTACTTTAAAATATATTTTTGGTCCCAGCGGGAGAAGAGCCTCCTTCCGCATGATCGTAGTTAACACTCGCTCGCAGGCTCACAGTTGTAATTGAAATGAAGCTTCATGACCTTTTTCTCATTTTCCGGCATCAAAGTGGTCCATTACTGACTCCACAAAGAAAAAAACGCAGACAATTGAATTCGCCATTTTGCTGCCGATAATTAAATCACTTCAGGAGCCGGCGCCTCCCAGAGGCTCCCCTCCGCAGGTCCAACCTCAAGCCCAAATGTCAACGGTGACGAGTCCCCTCCGCGGTGAGGCGGCGAGCTGATTAGCTTATCAGCCGCGGAGCAGGCAGCCGATGATTATCACCCTCTGGAGCCGCGGCGCCGCCTGATTATCGAGAGCTTTCATTAATGACTCATCCCTCTGTTTGTGCGTCGAATATTTGCCCCATTCCGCGTTTGCCTCTTTTCCTCCTCTGCACTGTTTTTATTATTTGATATAATTTCATGTAATTATAATCACCGATCAAATAACACAACCTTTAAAGAGCATTTTGAATTAGCCGTTAACAAGCTAGCACCCCATTAGCATACTTTTTGATGCAATCCAATGAAATAAATCTGGGTTGCTGAATAAACCAACAATTATGTCCCACTCCGACAGCATCACGACCATGTAATTATTCAGCTGAGTCATGGGTGCGACACGTTTCTACAAGGAGTTTCTACGTGTTTTTCTCTGATGAGATCGAAAAACTCACCGCAGCGTTTGTTTAAATCATTTTAAAGCACAACTTTCTAAACAGAAAGGAACACACTCCCATCCTAATTTATGGAGTCAGGGTTGAGACGGTCGCCGCAGACCGCTCCAGTCGTGGTGAAGAAAGCCGTGCAGCCGCTGCCTATCCTCAGGAGGAACCATCTACATGAAAAGAAGCTGACTTACTGCTCCTTTTGTTTAGAGTGTGATGACCTACTGTCTGGGTGTGTGGTCCGCTGGAGAGGAGGAGGGTGCAAAGGGCTCAAACAGGGCTGCCCACGCTAGAGCCTGTGTCCGCATTCTGCTGCCTTAGAAAGGCCAAGGCCGTCACTGGGAACCTGCCGCACCGTGCCCAACCCCAGCTCAACCTGCTGCTCTCTGGAAAACGCTTTGGGTCAACAATGTACTCAGACTGGCAAACTGCTTCTGCCCCTGGGCCACAAGGGCTGCAGACAACCGTAAACTGCCTCACGTCCATCCACTCACAGGCTGTCTCACTTTACCATTGACTATCTGTATTGATATATTTTCATATTTACTTCTGATGTGAAAGAAGAACTAATTTGAGGAAGTAGCGTCAACTTTTTTTAAATTTATATATTTTTTATTTTATTTTAATTACCTTTTTTTTCGCTCCCAGTGTTTCACTGCCGGCATGAGATTACATAAGATATTCATGTCCAGACATAAGGGCTTTTTACTGGTTTATTAAAATTGATAACACAGCAAAAATAAGGACTACACACATTCATGTGACTGTGGTGAGAAATTAGACCAGGAGTCTGATCATGCGCATCTTGATGTGGACGTGACAATGCAGTACCTCAGATGATATTTGTACAGACATTATTTCAAGGGGGAAAAAACAACTTGTATAAAAAGCTAACGATGTTCATTCCAAAGTAGTTCCACATTGGCTGTTAGCTGTGACGCTACATTGGTTCAGCGCTGGGCTTTATTGTGTTCCATGAGTATTTGTTTTTTGTGTGGCATGTCTGAGAAACGACACAGCTTGTGTTGTTGCTGTCTGCTTGTCTCTTCAGACTCAACCACCGTAGGTAATGTTGGCACATACGAGGTCTCATTGTCTATGACGAAGATCAGAGGAAAAAATAAGTATTTATTAAATATTGATATGACGTACTTGATATATCGATTCACTATTGTATTGTGAGTATTGTGATATTGGAGTGTATCCACAAGTTTTTGCACTCCTAGTTGTGGTTGCTGGTTAGGTCCCAGCCTGCCTCAAGTGGCCGGCAGAAGTTGGTTCTAAAATTGGCATCAACTTGTTCAGTGCTACTATGTGAAGGGAAAAGAATAGCTAGAAGAAGAGGCATATAGATGAGGGGCGGTGGAACAGCGTCTGTGGTGACCTCCGTCTGTTTCTTCTCTTTTATGGTGTTCTATGTCATGTTTTGTGGTCCTCATTCATCCTGCAATAAGATTCCCTAAAAGGCTGTTTTCGCGCCACCCCTGAACTCTTCCGTTAAACCCCTGATATCTGCTTCTGTGTAGCATTGTCCCGCACGCAGGCCAACGCCACTCATAATTAAAAATCAAACAAATGCTGGTTCCAGGTGACCCAGAGGTTGAGGCTTCCGTAGAGAATCTTCTCTGATTTGAAAAGATCGAGCAAAGATCACGTCTCCTTTGTGACTGATGGCAGGAAAACTAAATGTCATTTGGCTGTCTGGGGAGAGGAGCGTCTGTCACTGTCGCTTTGAGTCTGTCGGGGTTTCATCACCCAAATTGAAATGTCAATGAATGCGTTTAGCAGCGGGAGTTTGTTTGTCTGGAGTTTAATCGGATGCACACGCTTCACAAACTGTCTGTTTATAAACCTCAAGTCACCTCTTAAAGCAGCGCTTTAGCGAATAATTATTTGGTTGCTCTTAAGCACCCTTTAAGTCAAGAACAAGCACTTCATTTTGATACATCTCTTCTCAGACTCCGTCGTGGTTTGAGAATCCAGAACAAAAGTGTCCTTTTAAAAAGCGACTGGATCTTCGTGTCTCCAAGTCATTGTCCACTACGATCAGTCCACTACGGTCAACAGAAACGTGTTCCGTCTTCAGACCTATATATTACTCAACTTGCCAACATGTTATTTTATGAAACTGTTCCCAGGTTTTGCATCATTTCAAGCATTAGTTGCCTGTATTTCTTTATGCTGCCTGCAGGTTATGTTATTGATCTGGGATTAAAAACTTTCCCACAAACCTCATAAGTAACAACTGATGTCATGTTGCGGCAGATTGCATAAGAAAGTGGAATAAAGTTGTTCTTTCCCTCAGTATGCAGAAACTATGCGTGAAAACCTCTGAAATTCATCCGCTTGCATCCAGTACTGAACCTCCTCTCAGATTCTGGGACTGGTTGTCATGTTGGCAGTATTTCTGGATGTTGTCTTCTCTTTTTGGGGCACGGACTCTGCGCTCTCAAAAGGCATCACAAGGCATTACTTCATGCGCGTAGGTCGTTTGTAAATGTTAGGGTCACTTTTTGCTCTGGGCATTAAAGCTTTCTTGGCTCATTGCTTCACTTGTTCAACAAACAAACTCTTGCCTTGCATCCGCAAGGCCGTTGGTACCCAGGAGGTTTTTAGGGAGACACAGTTAGGGTCGCTTCAGGTTGCATCACTGCTGATGGTTACTTTTGTCGGCCTTTTGTTTTCATTCAGCTGAAGCTTGAGGACTATTCTCTCAATGTTTGGCCTTTATTTAAAGGCCTGGTTGAGGTGGTTCGCAAAGGTTCTTATGGGGTGATCCATAAGAGGGGTCATGCCCGCCTGGAAGACAAGCGTCTAAGTGTCATAGTCTTCGCTTTGTATTGGTGGCAGGGTTGCAGCCAGGATTTTTTAAAAACTAAACTTTAAAAAAGAAAAGCTTAAACATTTGAGAAGGACATCTGTCTCCAACCCAAGCCGTCCTCTGGAATTGTGCGACTGGAGTTTCTCGAGCAACAGACTTCAGTTAGTGTGATGTTTCTTTCGGTGCTTTTTCCGTGAATAACGCGAAAACCATCACGTTCATGTCCACCTCCAGAATGCGTTACCCATTTGTTTCCACTTCTTAATACGTTTGATCATGTGGGATATCATCTTTAAAAGAGATGATTTTTCAGATGAGCAATATTTATATTGCAGTTTGCATTGTAGTTTATATACAGTGCAAACCCTGGGTGGCACATTGTGTCTCATTGGAGTCACTTTTGAATGTCTGCTGTGGACGAGTGACTTGGGAATGTGCCCCAGCTTTGGGGGAGTTTTCTTTTTGCGTTTGAGTTTGACTTGCAATGACTACCTCGTCGTCAGTTGAGGAGTGAACTTTTGCGTTTTTCGCCTCTGGTTCTTTTTTGTTTTTTTATTTTTTTTTAAGCGCGGTAAATGCATATGGTACATTTGCGTTCACAAACCCAAAGAATTGAGCCATTCTCTTCCCGTGAGTGGCGTTTAAATGATTGTGTCAGCATCTATTAGATTGTTAACGTCAGCCTTAGTTCCAGTAAGTCTGCCTTGCCAGGACAGAGGGAAGCGGGTCGGGAATTCATCAAGTGCCGTGCCAGGAGTCGGTGAGCAGCGTTTGCACCCGGTCAGCGTGCTATTTCATTGTAATGCTTCGAAAATTAATCCGCAAAAATCAATTTCAGGATTCATTTCATTGTGTTCCTTTGGTTCTCCCTCACAAACGTTGACTAAGTCGTTTCATTTGGCCTCCTTTTGAGGCTCTGCATCGTCGAGAGGTGCTGCAGCCAGACTTCTGCTCTCAGGATAAGTCTCCTTCGCTCTCTTGCACACTCGTTCTCTTTCAGCCACCCTGGCTGCTGCTGTGGCAAGTCTGAGTGAGGAGGGGGGAGCACGGGGGCTTTAGTTGGAATGGCTTTCTGTGGAATTAAAAACAGTGCCAGCACTCCGCCGCCCCGACTCCCCTCTCCTCTACAAAGCCCCCCACACTTCTTTATGCTTTAATTGTACATCAAGAGTGGGCAGATTCAAAAGCGAGAGTTTGGAGCTCCCACACTCGCTGGTTTTGTCCTTGGTTTAACTGCAGTGAGCGACATCCATCCATGTTTCTGCATGAGGAAACAGCTTACTCTGTCTGAGTGACCAGTCGATCTGTGATGTCTGACTGTTCTCATTCCGTCCAGCGTAAGAGCTGCACTGTATTTCAGCTCATTTTGAGCAGATAAAACAAGAACCAATGCAAATTCAAATACGGGTGCAGGGGGTTGTCCGTTTGACTTCCCACATCATAAACATTTGAAAGGCCACCGTTCTTCTACCTCAGAATTCACACAGCGACACCTCTGATCAACTGAGTTTGTAGTGAAATCATGCTATTTAAACGTATTCAAGGTTCCATTGATTCAACATTGTGCTAACAAGTCTCCCACTTAACGTGCTGTTGAACGTAGTCGTGTGGAGAAAAGGTCACTGCTAAAGGTGGAAGTCACTGGAGCTGTAGAATTGTTGTTAATGGCCACGCATTCATGGGCAATTAAATATTATTCATATTATTGTCCACAGCTCTGTTCATGTCTCTGCAGGCATTTTACCAGCGACAACAAGGGGGGGCGTGGTGGTGGGCGGCGTGCTACGTGTGTGTGTTCTGTATCATGAATATTATGAAATATCTCAGGGCGGAATCCTGCTGCTCTTTATTATTTACTTAGTTTTGCTCTTGTATTGCGATTGATCTGTTGGAGACTGATACACTGTTGGGGCTGCAGTTAGTTTATAGGTGAGTGAAGTGTTCCTGTCCACTTAACCTATTGCTTCGTGTGTGATTCCACCCTCTGATCCTGAGTCATTCAGGGCTTGATTGAGGGACTGGCTGTCACAGCTGCTTTACTTTTTAATGCCTCAATATTCAAACTCCACCATCTCCACTTTCCTTATCTGGTATTCTATTTTTTATAAATGAATTCTGGCCGCAGGGTCACGGGTTTGACTCTATCTTGAGGCAACTCTGGGTCTGCAATCTGCGCGGTGTTTATGAGTTCTCCCAGTGGCTTTCCTGTGGGAGCTCTGGTTTCCTCCCTCAGCCCGCCGGAGCGTGAATGGTTGTGTTGGACTGGTGAACTGTCCAGGGTGTCTTTTTCTTCCATTAAATGGAGTGAGTGGAGCAAAGGGACGTTGAAAAAAATGCGGTGTGGCAGGAAAGCCCTTTGGCGTAATGGTGTGTGCTTCACCTCAACACTGGGGATTGTGGGTAACTCTGGGTTAGAGACTGGTCTGTGAGGGAACCATTCTAATTTTTTTTCATGTTTTCCCTTCTTTTTTCATGGCATTTTTTAAAAAAACATTGTAGTCTTTTTCAGTGTAGTTTTCTCTCATTTTATTTCTAATTTTCATGGTCCAAATAGTATTTTTATTCTTTATGATTTCCTTTTTCCTTCCTTCATCACTTTTTCCTATGTATTATTTCTTTGTCTTATACCAAGAAAACACGTATTTTACCAAAAATGCTGCATGTTTTACTGGTGAAGTGACTCATGGATGTCTAACGGAATCACAGATGTCTTTGTCTGGCAGGTTTGTCTTTTCAGACAGTGCATCACAGTCACATGACTGGAAACTAAATCCTCCCCGATGGACTTTTCTTCCCCTGCAACATTTAGTGGCTCTTACTCCTACCCATTACCCTGACTTGTTTGTCTTCCAGAACTCTCTGTCACTTGTGTTCTGCGTTAGACTTGAGTCCAAGTCATCAACAATTAGAGCAGAAAGAGCAGAAACAGATTGGTGAAGCAGCCGCTGCTAAATAGCTGAACATCTGTCCAGCTGGTCAGTGCTGCGAGTGCCGGATGTTTACACACAAACTCAGAGGCAACCCGTGTCGTGTCGATTGGGAAGATTCAAGCCGGAGAAATTTTAAAACGGCGAGTTATTCTGCAGACATGGACGACAGCGTGCCGACACACAATTGTACGGTGCGTTAACAGCAGCGCTCAAGGACACAGACTCATCTTGTTTTCCGACATCACTGTCATCTTGTTTCCGTTAAATATGTGTTCTCACTTCCACTGTTTCCAGCTCACTGACCCCCTGAGGAAACGTCTGGTGAGTGACCTCAGCTGAGGTCAGGGATCATTACCACATGGAGCACTGATGGTCCAAACTCGAGTTCTAACTTTTATGTGCTTCAACATTAGTGATGGATTCTGTTATTCGGTTGAACCGTTGAATTCCAAATAGGTGGGATGGAATAACACGCATGGATGACATTCACTTTGAGTGTATGTAGCTGACGTGGATCTTCGAGAGTTGCTGAACCATTTTTGACCTGGTGTAACGTTCCTTATCTAGACATGGCGTGTCAAACTGTCATTGCATCATCGTCACATGACAGGCGAGAGCCAAGGCTGACTTTCACTTCTGCTTCAACCGTCTTGTCTGAATCAGACAGCCTTTTCACAGTCTCGGTGGAACCCTTTTGAACCAGCCGTGTCGATCCAGCGCGTAATAGAATGACACGACATCACGATATCTAAAAGTACTGTTTTCTTATTTAAACCACCTGAAGTCCCATAATAAACTACGGCTGAAGAAGTTCTTATAAAGGCATGTTTGCTTCCGAACATGCCTTGGTGACACTGCTTGTTGACTTACCCTGCATTCAAATGGTGTTAAAAGGGGTGGGGCTAAAATTATTCGAGAGTCATCGTGGCCTGAAGAGGCACGAGAAGCCCTTTATCTACTGTTGAAGTCTGCACAGTAAAAGCGAAAAGATTTGGCCGCCGCTCTCTTTTGGTCCATCCGATCCTTCAGAGTAGCTATTAGGTTGGTGAGTTGTGAATTCATGCAGCTGTCACAGTCAATTTCTCTTTCTTTTTCACTTGGTCTTGTCAATGAATTTTCCCTCTCTGCACACGTCAGCGTAAAGTCTGGGCTCTGATTGGTTAAGGGGCTGTGACCCCAACATTGAACACAACAATTGTTTCCTGAAATGTTGTTCAAAGTGAAATAGGCCTGAAAACAAAATCCTAGATTTCAATTTTAATTTTCTGACTAAGCACAGTGACCCACGCAAGTTGGCAGCTCTCTGTTTAGCGATTCAGACATGGTAAAAACTGCATTGTTCATATTGCTCTCAGGAACCAACATGCTAATGTTCAGTTTTCACTGTGGGTTCTCTGGCGGGAGGGTGCCGTAAATACCATCGTAAGAGGGCAAAATCCCCATTTCAATGAAAAATGTATTCATTTCCCAGCCCGTATGTCAGGGACCTGAAAGGCCCGGATGTGTAATTTATTTTTTTTTGGCTCAACTGCTCTGCACTCGGTTTCGAACGGAAAGTATTCCGCTCTTTTAGTTTGATGTTATCAAAGCAATTGAACCTCACCAACACACTGTTGACCCCATTCACATCGCTAGCGTGTAGTGCGGGTGACTTAACCTTTGTTACCTCTGTGCTGCCGCCACTTAATCTATTAATGGTGCATGCCTTTTCCAATGACTGAATTTCTAATGTTACATTAGAAGTATTCAACGCGCCCAAGCAGTTGTCTCTCAGTTTAAAAAAAATGCTCCCAGACGAATAAAAACTGACGCAAACACTTTATTCTGGATTAGCTTCAACGTAACTGATGACTCTGGCTGCATTATGTTGATGAAATCCATTTTAGCCTCGATTTGTCTCACTGAGGCATTTTAGGAGGCGATTCCTACTGAGCCGGGGAGAGCTCTTACTTTCTCGCCTGGAATTTGTACCAAGATCCAAAAGCTCTATTAACTGCGGATCGGTAAAGTAGTAAATGACTTGTGCCGCTGAGTCCCTTGACCCATCCACCTTCTCTCCGCCGAGTCTATTTGCAGGCTTTTGGAAATGTGAGGATGATTTCTTAATCCCCCGCAGATGCATTTTGAGGATTGAGCTGAAATGTTTTGGCTGTTTTCCTACACATGAACTTCATGACGGGTGGCAGACCAGCCGCCCAGTCCTCAGCCTGGATGAGCAGGAGGAGATAAAGAGCCGCTTGTGAGAGATATGTGGCCTTTCATGCGAGTTCTTTCATCCTCCCGGCGTCACTCATTGGCTGTCTGGGCAGTTTTCATCAAGACTCACATTGGTGTGAAAATGTGACCACGCTGCAATGTAGCCTAGCATATCGCATTGTTTGTAGCCTAGAAAACTGCCGACAGGCAATGTTGCAAAATCATTCTTTTGTCACCAAACTATTCTTGCAGCTAACCATTTTCCTTTTTTTTTGTAGCCAACGGGTCGGTTGAATATCCAAGGAAGCGGGGAGTTCACAGATTGTCATTTACTCTGAAGGCAATGCGCCGATGTGACGTGAACATAATTGGCTTTATATATAACAGCTGCTTCTCACACCTTTTGGACTTGTGAAAAAGTCGTGTCGCTGTCAGCCGTCCGAAATCGCTGTTACCACAGCTTGCCTCGCATCGAGACAAAGTCTTCATTTTAAGATGAAGTGAAATGTTGGTGTTGCTTTCACCCAAGAGTGACTCCCATTCTGAAACCGTTATATCATAAATGTATTCTGAAAATAGATGACCAAGACTTTCTTCTGCCGTGTAGATGACATACCGAAACAAATCTGTTCCACAGTTTGCAGGTATTTACCGGGTAAAGTAGAGGAGAGGAGAAAACGTGTCTTACAAACATGTCCGCTGTGTGGGATTTCTTCACTCAAGGGTTGTGTGTTGTTAATGGTATATGTATGGCAATTGGAACCCAAAGTACCTGTAAGTTAAGGGTTCACCTGGAGCCGAGGTGTTGCTGCCATCTCTACAGGGGAGTGAGATTGTTGAGCAAGGATCTAAATGAACATCAATACTTCTGGTTTTCTGACTTCAGTTTCCATCACCCGATGTTGGAATCTGAGTCGGAAGGTGGGAGAATTCTCACCACCCAGATTTCACAATCCAAGATGGCTGCCCGGAGTGTCAGCAGCAAGGAGACCTCCAGTAATATTTGCCTTCTAGCATTTTTTTCTTTCTCTAAATCAGTTGAATACATATTATTGTTTGACACATATGGAAAAGTTTGTTTCATGTAATTTTAAATGTTTGCTGTACATGTGAACTACAATGCTAACAGCAGTTATCGCTAGCCTAGTCGATGCCAGCGACACATTTCATGGAGTGTCTTCCTTTGGTCACTGGAACGCTGTGAACTGTGACGTAATTTCCAGATCTGACTTGCCACTTCCGAGGGAAATGGGACGCAACATTATACTGACCTCAAGATGCTGTTCCTTTACACAATGAGAAATAATTACAAAAATAACATAGCAGAGTTCTGCTATTGGATCGGAATAATATTGACTTTGGCAGATACCCAAAATCAGCTAAAGGGATTGTATCGTAAGTGAAAATAATATGGATTGGTGCATCCTTGTTCATGGGGCGACTTTTTACTGTACTGAAGATGAAGTGTGTTTTGGACTGTGAAGAGAGGAACATGTGTTTGCTGACGGTTCTGCCATTGTTCGCTCAATTAATTAGAGGTTTGTTTTGTGGCCGGTGGCCATTTTTACACTTTATCATGATGTAACTAAATATAAATTGCAAGCATTTAAATGTATCTTTTGCAACGAAGCTACTATTTTAGCGTGTGATAATTGATTGCAGAATAAAAATTAATAGTGCAATTGTGCGCCTTTAAAACTTTGTATGAGGATAGGAATTTCAGATCTCACTTCACGTTTGCTTTTTTGGAAACTGCTGAGAAAAAGTTAGCGTGTGAAAAGATGCTTCTTCATGTGCTTTAAACCGTTTCAGATGTTTCTGGCATTCTGGGATTCACAATAGCTGTCAGGGCAGTAATGAAAATTGAAATATTGAGTTTGTTGTGTCTCTTTTTTGTTTCGTCTCATCAGTGCAACAAAGTAAACTCTGTACCAACAAGGCTCCTCAAACGTTGAGATTCGGCTCACGCCTGTTCTCCCAGTGTTGCCAGCAATCATGAGTTATCATTTGTTGTGGAATTAAATATTTGCTCTCATGGAGTGAGACTGTAATGCTCTGGGTTTGTATTTCTCTTTTGGTGGCAGTGTCAGGAATAGATGCTGTGCTCCGTGGCTGAACTCTCTATTGCGCTATTAGTCTTAATAAAAAGTTCCAAACACAGAAGTCTACAGCGACATTCGCCACAGTAGCAATTCGTATTTGTAAACTTTGGTCGGCTGGTGCGTCAGAAGAGCATGTGTGTGTTTGCATGGAAGAACTAAAAGCTTAACATGAAGCACAGCGCTCTGGGCTGCGTCCGTTGACGGGTCCTGATGTTGGTCCGCTCTTAGCCAAGCGTCAGTGTCTGTTTTTAGTTTTTCCTGGTCAGATGATAAGTTGGGGCGCAGACAGTCGGCTGTGATAACGCCAGAGAGCTGAGCTCCAGGGTCCTCACCTTCTCCCCCTCTCTCCTCACTGCTGCTCTCATGTGTTATTCCAGACTGTGATCAGCCGAGCGTTTAGGCCAACTGATGGAAGGAGGTCATACATGTGGACCACTCTTGTTCACGCACACAGCAGCTGCACTTCTGGATTCACTCACTCCACAGCTTTGCAGTCACTTCACACCGAAGAAGCATAAAAGCTGATGGAAAAAAAAAATCTTTTTCCAGTATCATCCTTCGCTCCGCTTTTGTCTTTTTGGGTCTGGCAGCCAGTCGACTCGTGGGTGTCATCTTGATGTCTGTGAGAGTGTGTTTGTGGCCGATAGTTGCAGTCTGTCACTTGGTGAAAATGACTGAAAAAGAAAGTGAAAACTGAATGCATTATCCAGCCACTTTTAGGCGTGAAACGCAGTAGGTGAGCTGAAGACAGATTGGAAGCGATTATCTGTCCCCCAAAGAGACGTTCCTGGTCGGTGGATTAACTCCTGGCCAGCCTCGACTCAAATGAAAACCACAATCCTGCCGTCTCTCGTGGTGGGCCCAGCATCAGCGTTGAGTATATCACCATTGTGACGTCCTCGGTTAAGCTGTCGGGAAGGTCGTTGGTCTGCTATCGATGGACTTATACACAAGGATTGGATTGACTGGATAGGACTGAGTGGATTTAGTCTTTAATAGGGAAACAGAGTAGCATATCTATTGAGTTATTGGCCCTTTCTCACCCAGATTCTAGTGGAATATACATTAATAGAATATATTTATTTCACATTACATGTATGCGAGACCGTATTCAACACACCTTAAGCAATACGACATACACACCTGGTATGTCGCCACATCACTGAACAGGAGCAATATCTGATCATGTTTTTATGAAATTCTCGATTCTTGAATGCTAACATGACATTTTCAGTCCTTATGCTAATAAATTGATTTGTTTCATCAGTTTATTTACTAAACAGTTATTAAGTCTTCCGAGCTTACATTTCCTTGCTACCTGACGCTGTTGCAGAGTTATGATTTTTTAGTTTTGGGTCTTCAAGGTACATGAGCATTGTCTCTTCTTTCAGTGACTCAGTGAACCGCAAAGTAAGGCTTGGACCCACTGGTGAGAGCAGGGGCCGCTTGTTGGGGCACTATATCGACTGGCGACAAAGTCGGTTCTTTGTCGATTGAGCCTTTCATCTCCCTTGATATAGCACTTTCAGTCACTGGATCTGTTTGTTTTGTAAACAGGTCCCTGAGGAAAGACATGTTAAATCCTACCCTTTTTTCTTTGTGGCAACCTTACAGCTGATCTGCAACTTTCTGAGAATTATAATGAAAATTACAATTGTAATGCCTTGTATGTCTCATTCCTCACCCCCAAAGTCGTCGCTTTGCTACAATACCGGCAGACTGACATAAGTTATTGTAACTATTAACCCAGATCTTCAGCTACTCTTTCACACACAGACGTGCGACTGACAGGGTGTGAAGTCAAGTTAAAATATGAATTTAATATGTCGAGCAAAAGCTCATTTTCTCGCTTTTCTTTTATGTAGTGGTTACCCCAGATCTGCTAAAAACGCAAAGAAGCTAAATAACTAAAAGTCAGAGGAATAGATTTCAATGAAAACGTGGAAATATTGATGAAGAGATCCTGATCCTTACACATGGTGTTCCTGACTGCTGCTGGAATCCAGGAATTGTCTGAAGGATTTCCCGCTCTGTTGAGACAAGTTCCAGAATGCGACTGTCCCATCGACTTCATTCATGAAATTTCAAATGCTGCATACAGGCAACAACTTGCATAGCTAGAGCCCATTATCAGGCAAATGTTGTGTAACTGTCTGAGGACTCCTCCTGGTCTTAGTTGTCCTCCACACTTCTGTGATGGAAGAGAATGCAGCCAGCATGTAGCCACCTTCTGAAGCGAGCAGCCTCATTGGTGGATCGTCGTCATACAGCTGCGGGCGCCATCCAGACCCCGCATCATCCAGTGAGCGTCCAACACATGCAGAATAATTATGATATTTTATCACCCAGTCATTGGAAATTGAGTGTTTTCACACGTCCATTTAGCACATGCGTGGTGTCTGGAGCTAATTGAAACGTTGAGACCCATCAGTTCAGAACTCGCAGACTTACTAATGAGACTTCACTGCGTAACTGTTGCCGCGCTTGTTTGTTAAACAGCAGATGGCGTCTGACAAACTATAGTAGTTAAAATCCATCCAAATTTATATTCAATTATCCAGGTGTCAGATTTGGATCAGTACAGAGAGGAGGCCGTAAAGAGCTCGACAGACGGCAGCTGGTAACAAACACGCTAAGTGACTCGACATTATTAAAGCCAGTGGTGAAACAAAAGTGATGAACGAGCGCTGTTGAGAAACTTGTTAACGGCGTCACAGTTAAAACATTTGTTTCTGCTAATTGGACCTTAAATCATGTTCTCCCACGTTTTCCCGCTGCAGCGGGTGAAAGTGGGAGGATTCTCGCTGCAGACGGGAAACCATGTGAGATTTGTTGTGTTTAGATTTGACTTGTTTTATCGTGTTTCCCCAGCCTTGCTTTGGGGTGTAGGTATGAGGTGTGTGGAGTTTTAATGGTGGACCCGATTTGAAAGGTCTGAAAACGGGACGGGCTATTTCTGTTGCCTCCCACGAGGCGCAAAGTCACATCTGTGCTGGAATTAAGGACAGGAGATCAGAACATATGAACCAAACCTTAATGTGGAACTCACTGGTGATTCCTGCTGCAGAACAACTGCCACCGTCGCTTCAGCCAAAGTCGCTCCACTGAGATACCAAGATGAATGTTATGAAGCGTGACACTCATTTCCATTGGCTGCTCGTGTTTTCAGTCCAACACAAATCCTACCCTCGTTGACTTCCTCCTGTCCTTCCCTGGTTTCTCTTCCTCCGCGTCAAATGAGCAGCTGCTGCTCTGTGAATCTTACCAGCGATGTGTCTGTGATGAAACTCCCAGCGTACACTCCCCCTCATCTCTCTCTGCTGTCTCTTGGGTCGAGGACAGACATGACAGCTCACCTGTGGAGAATCATTTTTACATTTTTAAGAAAGATTTTCAGCTCTCGAATGCTGTATGTGAATGCTGGTCATGTGATGCAGAGCCGTGTCACTTGTGCCACGTGCATGTGAAATGATGGATGAGTGGGTGTGTAATGAGGGCGCGAAGACAAAATCTATCTCACCTGTCAGTCTGCCTGTGTGACTTGCATTTATATAGTGTTGGAATTAATCTGTGTGTGTGTGTGTGCGCGATCCTCCACCTGATCCTCATTCCTCATGAACCTCACTGGTTTTCTTCTTCATCTCCTGCATCCTTGGTTCAACACTGTCTCTCCTCACCACGTGTTCGAGCCATCTGTCCTCCCTCGCTGTGTCTCCAAACGTCCCTCTGACATACTCATTTCTGAACTCGTCCTTTCGAGTCACTCCCAATGACAACCTCA
The DNA here is from genome assembly GCF_027744825.2 of Synchiropus splendidus. Classification (NCBI taxonomy): domain Eukaryota; kingdom Metazoa; phylum Chordata; class Actinopteri; order Syngnathiformes; family Callionymidae; genus Synchiropus; species Synchiropus splendidus. Next base: position 5,124,296 of record NC_071337.1, read on the forward strand.
GCAGGGTTTCCGCTACACATGAACGACCGGGGCTCACCGCCACAGCTTCAATGAGAACCTCCATGCCTTCAGAAAAAATGATCTATATAAAAGATGAAATCTCACGTGATGAAACGGAAAGATATAAACAAGCGGATAGCACATAACACATCGTGGAGGTGGACCTGATCATGGGAAACGTCGTAATTACCAAATGACGACTTATCCAAAATACGTCGCGGAACTCAATTGCGCATCCGGCCGTACAATGAAGAGGCAACCCATCCTCACCCCCATGGCGTAATATATTGGCGTTGATTTTGTGTTCTCTGTTTGTGGTGATACAAACAATATAATTATGAAAAGACATCTAAAAAAAAAAAGAAAAATTCTGAAGGAATAACGTTTTTTATGTCGCTGTTGTCGGTGATCTTCGATCCTTTACATGCACTGGAAACCCTGGTCATGAAACATATTTTCTCGCGAGATCACGTGTGTTGATTTCAATGTTATGAATCTCCTGAGTCACTGGCTGTTGCTGGATGTGTGGAGGCATATTTAAAGGCTAATTATGGATGGAAACAGTGAGACAAGGTCAGCGTGGTCATTATCTTAATGTACCTCGGTAAATGAAATACACACACTTCCACGTCAATAACTGTTAATGTGTCTCTGACAGCTGTGGCTGCTGTCTAATGGAGGCCGAAGGGGTGTTGCCCCGATGATAATTTTAGAAGAATCCATACAGAAAACTGAAACTCTTCAGTATTTAAAACTGGATCTCACTCTGAGCTGTTCAGAAATATTCTTATAAAGTCTTAATAGTCTTCCTAAACTGTACGTTCCCTCAACATACAACTTGATTTATGACTTACTGATACCAAAGAGGTGTTGCCCTGATGATAATTTTAGAAGAATCGATACAGAAAACTGAATCTCTTCAGTATTTAAACCTGGATCTAACTCTTGGCTGTTCAGAAATATTCTGATAAAGTCTTAATAGTCTTCCTAAACTGTACGTTCCCTCAACATACAACTTGATTTATGACTTGCTGGTACCGAAGAGGTGTTACCCTGATGATAATTTTAGAAGAATCAATACTGAAAACTGAAACTCTTTAGCATTTAAATCTCTCTGGGCTCTTCAGAAATATATAGTCCCCCTAAACTATAAATTCCCTTAATTTATGACTTGCTTCAGGGGGCGCACATTTCTTCAGCTTTAAATGTTCAACAATATTCAGTCAGTATTGCTCCGGGAATATGGGGTATGGGGCCCTCTGCTAGGGGCTGTCCACTCCCTGTATGACCGGAGCAGGAGCATGGTTCGCATTGCCGGCAGTACATCAGACGTGTTCCCGGTGCATGTTGGTCTCCGCCAGGGCTGCCCTTTGTCACCGGTTGTGTTCATCACTTTTATGGACAGAATGTCTAGGCGCAGCCAGGGGTCGGAGGGGATCCGGTTCGGGAACCACAGAATTTCATCTCTGCCATTTGTGGATGATGTTGTTCTGCTGGCCTCATCGGACCGAGACCATCAGCATGCACTGGGGCGGTTTGCAGCTGAGTGTGAAGCGGCCGGGATGAGGATCAGCACCTCCAAGTCTGAGGCCATGGTTCTCGACTGGAATCTCTCTCCAGGTCGGTGGAGAGTTCTTGCCCCAAGTGGTGGAGTTTAAGTATCTCGCGGTCTTGTTCTCGAGTGAGGGAAAAGGGGAGCGTGAGATTGATAGATGGGTTGGTGCAGCAGCAGCAGTGATGCGGTCGCTGTATCGGACCGTCGTGGTGAAGAGGGAGCTGAGCCACAAGACAAAGCTCTCGATTTACCGATCGATCTACGTTCCCACCCTCACCTATGGTCACGAGCTTTGGGTCATGACCGAAAGGATGAGATCGCTGGAGAGATTATGTCTGCGGTCTGGCCTGGGAACGCCTCCAATCTCCCGGGAAGAGCTGGAGCCGGGAAGTTTGGGCTTCCCTGCTCCGAATGCTGCCTCCGCGTCCCGAGCCCGGATAAGCGGCAGAAGAAGGTGAAGGTGAATATTCAGTCATTTCAACATGCCACATACCCAGGACAAACTAGCCACCTCACGGTGACCACTCTTGACAGCCTCTTTTATGAATTGATTGCCATGTTTTTAGCTTTATTTCCTCCCAGCGTTGACACTTCAAGACTTGGCTTCCTGTTTAATGGGTTTTGCAAAAGAATGTTTGAACACGGTTCACTCTTTCAGTGTCAAATATGTTAGCAGGTGAACAAGGCTGTACCGTGCAACTGAAAATGACCCTGGACCGGTCTCCTTTTATGTTCTCCAGGAAAAGGCTATTCAGAGTGGGGTGATTCATTCTGATCGATTTGACATTCAAAATGATGCCCATTGAAGCTGAGTGTGCAGCATGGTCCCTCATGCCGGTCTGCAGAGACTTCAGATTTGTGAGGAACTTTCACTACAAAGAATCATAATGGCTAGAAATGAAACATCAATGTAACGCACTTTTATTTGTCCTATGCCTTTCAATGTAGCACAAATAATAACATTGTCCTGTATTGGCCGTCTTCATCCGTCCTGTTGTGTAGCAAGAGGTGTCTGTGTTTGTGAGACCTGTCACTCGCCCTGCCCCCAATGTGAAGAAGCTGAGGTGAGGCTGCTGTTGAAATGTGAATCAGGACTGTCCTGAAGGACATACACACTGTAAATTTGTTGGGAATGACATCTTTACTTCAACGTTACTTGAGAGAGACAGGAATATTTTGGCTTGACAAAAAGTTTTGTGATATCTACTGTATATCGACCAACAACGTTCTATATTGCAATGTTTTTATTTTTATTTTTTTCCCAGACCTAACTAGTAGTACTGTTATTAGTACTCACCACCTATTAAATAATGTATTTACGAAATAAACAAATCTATTGAATTTATTTGTTTAATAAAAAAACTGTAATTTTTGTGTGGGTTTTAGTTGCTGGGGAGGAACCAGTCAATAAAATGGAGGCGCATGCGACAAACTGAAAGGGCAGAAACGATCAGATCATCAGAGTGAAGAGATGGTAAAATCCCAAAGCTTTTCACATCTGGACTGTGACAGTCATCAGCCTGTGGCGTTGAACCCTCACCAGAACCAAGCCCAGATTATTACCGCCCTCACACCTCTATCAGCGACCTCAGTGTTTCGGGAGCTCTCATAACTTTGGCTAGTGTATTTGGGTTGTGACCCTCTTGGAGCAACACAGCACATGTCTGACTGCTGACTGAGTCCACACAACTCTGTTTCCCCCAAATCTCCAATCTTTTTACATCTATATTGTTTAAAAAAAGGTTGCTTTAATTTGTGTTGCTCGAGAGCACTGCCTGTTGTATGCAAGCAGTGACTAACTTTGCTGCCAGACCTTTAAATGACCAGTCAGAACTGTTGTTTTTTTTCTTCACATCAATCACCGTCTTTGATGTTTCCATTTTATCCTGAAGGACAGATTGTTTTCGTTACTCTGGGTGGCGTCCGAGTGTTGGAGGAGGGCTGATGTCAGGAAATCACATTATAAATGCGGGCGCACATGAATTCCAATGCCAGACCTTCATATTTTATCCTATTAGTCCTGCTGCCGACTCGCCTGCTCTCTGACCCGATTCATGAATCAATGAAAAATGGTTAATTTATCAAACGTGTGCACGTCTTCTGTACACAAACACTAGCGCCAGGGAAATGATTCAAAGCAATGTTTGGTAAGAAGTGTCAGACAGAGAGAAGAATGCAAACTTTAAATGCTATTCTTGGCTGAAATTGCTTTCTCAAATGGGAACGATCATTCTGATGTGTCTTTTCTTATTTAAATTTCCCCCCGCTCGTATGACTGATGGAACAGTTCAGGTCCTGCAATCTCAAACAGCGGATGACTTTAGAATCTATCAGATTAGATAAGGCTTTTGCCAGAGCTGCGGAGAAGAAATGTCATCTTCTCGTCAAGATCTCTGAAATAAGTTTAAAGTAGACTCACATTACTTTAAATTGCCGTCCAAATAAAACATGCCTGAGTAGATCTAATTCGGTCCTTTTTTCTCCAACTACGCCAGTCGCTTCAGGTCTGTTTGTTGGGTGGGATCTGCTCAAGAAGTTTATATCATGGGTGAGTCAAGTGCTTTTGCTTGTCCAGCCACACTGCTGTTGTGTATTGGCAGATATCTTGCTATACAATACTTATCCCGATACAAGAGTGGTGATACGATATATTGCGATACTGTAAGTCCAGCAATATATTGTAAAAAGCACCCGTATTTTAACAGTAAAATCAGATAATGCAGTACGGTAAAAACAAATTTATTGTCATGATGTTGGTACAGTTAGACTTTCAGTTAAATTTCAAACTCAAACAGAGGAGTGTATCATAGTCAACAAAAGTTGTTCCAGTGTCCGGAACAAAAATGTTTGTCTAAACAAATTACAAATGCAGCAGTATATCCAAGTATTTACACGTGAAATATTGATATAGCTGACTATACGACGACTGTATCCCACAGTCAAGTATTGCACTATTTCAGAAAAAATAGAGACTACTACATGCTACTTCCGTATCTTTTGCAGTCAGAAATAAATGTGTGTACGTTCTAGTTTCAGTAAGGTCTTGTCCCCGTCATTGATCTTGGTCTCTGTATGCTCTGGTCTCAACATGGTCTCGACGGTCTGATTCCATTGTGGTCTCTTGGTGGTTATAATGAGACATTTATATTTCCCTGTCAAGAGCCTCAACTAACTGCAACTGCAACCTTTTACTGTGCCTTGTAATGTAGCCATCTTTATAACAGCGGGACATTTAGTTGAGCTAAGTGGAATCCATGAAAAGGCCACGCTTGTTTTATAGTAGCTAGTATATTACTTGCGGTCGCCCAGGTCCCGTCCATTCAAAGTTTAATACTTCCGACAAGTGTATTGTCGACTTTAAAAGGGATCAGATACGAATGGAGAGAACAACCATTGACGTAGCCCCTGCTTGTGATCAGTGCCCTCCAGCCTCTGAACAATTGTTTTCTGCGTGACGAGGCCAGCGTGCAGAACATCCCAGGCTGTTTAATGTTCATTATTCGGAGCCACCAGTCCACTGAATCAGTGTATGTGGAGATAATCACGGCCACAAATGGACACTTTCGAGCACCATTTCTTCATATTAATGTGGTGATAAAGCAGAGGGTGGTGGCGTTTATTGATGCTAACAGTCCCCGAGGTCGCTAACATAACAGCAGGACGGATTAACCCGAGCTCCTGGAGCGCGCTTTTCCACCCGACGATACAATGGACTGGAACCGGCTCTTGGCTCAAAAGAGAATCAGTCGAACTTCGGCCCACATCAAAGTCAGCTGTGTTTTCTAGCGGTCAGCCTTGTGACCACATGCTTCATAATAAACAAGTATCTGAAACTTAAATTTTTTAAAATAGATATAACTTCATGCTTTAGAATTTGGTTTCAGGCTCTGTTTCTATTCACTGACCTGTTTTTATAAGGATACCTTTTATAGCTAACCTTAACTTCTGGATGGGTGACAGTTTCACACTTGCTTTACAACTAAACCTATAGTCTATAGTTATGGTAAATGTCAATCCAAAAATAATCCGCTAGCAGCACAAAAGCTCTTAAAAGAGTTTCCAAAATATAGAGTGATATGTGTGTTTTTTTCAGTCAATCAGTAATAACAGGAATTAACAGGGCACTTTTTGCATTCAATTGTATTGTTAAATACAGGTTTTTCCGTGTGATCAATTTCTTTTCACAAGACAGGCAACTTGTTTGTTAATCTTAGCTGTCTTGAGGCCCATTTATGCTGAACTGTACATGCTGATCTGAACATGGACAGAACCTTCATTTTGTCCGCATTTCTGGTTGTTTCCACAAAATTCACGGATACGAACAAAATGGAGCAGTACCAACGGAAACCATGGGGGGCAGTGTTGCTACCCGATATGTAGCTCTAATGAGACACAAAGAAGACATAATGATGATGGAAATTCTCCATCTTCCACTTCCGATATATATTTATCGCTTCACCGACCACCGCTTCCTACAACGCTGCCTGTGTTTTCCTCTTAAATTACGAGGTACATCATCTATACTTCATCCACACTCGCCATGTTGGTTTTGGAGTTTGTTGTTGTCATAAACTTTTGACTCTGGGATGCTCCCTCTGGTGGATATATTGGTGCACAGCAATACCAACGTAAAGAACACGTGAAGTATGTGATCAGTGACGGTAACGTTGTTTGAAATGGACGGGTACTGTGTCGTACGTTAAAGGAGCATAAATGGGCCTTCATCCCTTGCTAGCTTTAGCCTTAGCTTTTAGCTTCAAATGCTCCATACTCAGTGGAGTGGTGGCTTCTTGGATGGTGAGTGAAGATGGTCAGTGAAGGTCAGTACCAGGGTTTCCGCTATGTGTAAACGATTGCACCACCACTGTGTAAATAAGTGCTGCCATGCCTTCTGAATCATGAAATCTTTTTAAGATGAAATCTCAAACACGCTAAACCGAAGTGAAAGTATCGCAAGCGAAAAATATAACTCATCATGGAGGTGATCTCAGTGGTTTTCCATACGTCTTTAACTGAAAATAACCCCAAAGAAACATCATAATAACTGAAGTCTGTTGCTCACGTAACTAAAGTCGTGCATCCGGTCGTACAGGAAACAACTGACCGTTTGGCTAATCGGAGGGGGCTAGCCACGGTCTCAAAAAATCTAGAGTGAAATACTTCTAGTTCAGATTGGCATCCTTTTTCAGATGGATTGCTTTAAGAAAACTTCTATACAAGAACCTAAAAATCCAATCCAGAAATTGGACACTTGACAAATGAGAGATGAAACATCCACATTTTGTCTCATTTGATATTGGATTAGTCGTCCAATGGGGAGCATACAAGCTTCTTTTCAAAGCCTGTGAGGCGATGAAGCGCCTGAAAGATTAGCCACCTTTCCCTGGAGATGTGCATGATAAGGTTGAGTCGTACAGGCTGTGCATGAGAAGTTCTGGATGAAAATTTCAGACGCTTCTCCCCTGGAGATGAGAGGTTCCAAATAATGCCGACATGCCAAGACTGCTGGGCCAAGTTGAGGTTACAAATCCAGCAATGGATAAATATTTAACTCGATGAATAATTGACTCGTACAGCTGTAAGAAAACCACTTCTGCTCAGCTTTTTATACCAACATGGTTGTATACATACTGTTTAAACCCTGTCTGGCATGCAGCGAACTAAGACACCTCTGACATCACCCCATATCATACAGATTTTTAATTGAGGCGCATTTTTCCATCGACAGCTTCGGGCTACAGCAGCAGGGTTTCCTGCTGTGCTATATCATTATGGCGGCTGTCTTGACAATAACGGTCACTTCGCAACACCAACAGATGTTGATCATATTAGAAATATTGACCCAACATTTTTGGCAGTGCCTTTTAGCCGACATGAAGCTACAAACATCTTGTGCTCACTCAGCCACGCTCTCAACGTCTCACCAACCGTCTCACTTGTCCACGATATAACCCCCAAATAAAACTGACAGCACACAGTCTTTGACGTTACGGACACAGCGAGGCTCTATGCTGAGGCGTGAGAGAGCTCCCACCAGGCGCACACCGCGCCCACTGAATTATACTGAATCCCAGATTATACTGAATCCCAGAAGCCGCATGACGCTCCACGTCAGCTAAATAATAGACTCCCATTCTAATTTTGACGCCTGCTGCTTGGAGACCTTCTCATGTTCAGAAGTCAACAGATGAAAAGCATATTAGATCAGGTGAAATTACAAAATAAAATGTCAACAATTGTGCAGACTTCTGACTGAGATTTTACTATTAATACATTTTCCCAGTGTTGGAGCAGTTTTCTGAAGTTTTTGACATCAGGTAGTGAAGGATGACTAGCAATGTCAGCGCTCTCACCGGCTATTGATGGAGAAGGACTCCACATTCTAAGGCAGACTGTTAGAAGGACCATTATGAGTGCTACCCACACATGATCTGGTGAGCTGGAGAATTCATCTGTGTCAATGTTCTGAAATGCTCTTGGTGGGTAAAGGATTGAGGCTGGGTATAGTTGCCACCCTTTGCTCTCCTTGGCTAGTGAGTAGTCCTTCAGTGTATCGATTGATTTTGCCTTCACATTCACTTCTCTCTATTTACCGATCAGTCTTCATCCCGACCCTCACCTAGGGTCATGAGCTGTGGGTCATGACCGAAAGAGCGAGATCCCAGATACTCGTGTCTGAAATGATTTTTTTCCAGCGGGTGGCGGCCGTCTCCCTTCGAGATTGGGTGAGAAGGTCTGTCACTCGGGAGAGATTCGGAGTAGAGCCGCTGCTTTTCTGCGCTGAAAGGAATCAGTTGATGTTGTTCGGGCATCTCATAAGTAGGGCTGGGTATCGATTCTAATTTCAAGAATCGATTCAATTCCGATTCTCATGACTTGGAATCGATTATCACGATTCGATTCGATTCGATTCGATTCGATCCGATCCGATCCGATCTCGATTCAGGTTAGTATTTAAACCATTTTCTGAGCTGTTGGCATGATCACATGACAAGTTACACAACATATTAATACTAGTACCATATTGACATTCAACAGGAAATGAATGAAGGATTCATAGTAAATGATAATAAAGATCCAGACACAGAAGGCCAGATGTGACTGCTCATGGGACTGGTGCATTATTAGAAATATGACATGAAAAATTCACCCAAAAGATGCTGCTGTTTAACACTAATGCGTTTTTATTTTATTACCAAAATGAAAAAAAGATATTCTCAGCCATTGAAAATGAGAGCACCTGACGGTCACTGTGCAGTATGTAAACAGTTCTCTGTGGTCTGTAGTACGTACGACAAGAGGTCCCACTCCTCATCAATATAGTGAGTTGTCAGATTCGTGTAAGATTGCGAAGATGTCCACGCATCACTTGTAATGCCCCCCTGACTGCTGACTGAAGCTTACTTTTCACGTTTTCTTTTACTGACTGGTGCATGTTTGGGATAACAGATGTTTGCGAGACACCGTAACATAGTGAGGCTCTGTTACTTTCATTAGCCGCCTGAAGCCCTCGTTTCCAACGACGGAAGACGGGCGCATATCTTTGCAAATGAAGCCCGTAATCGCTTCAGTTATTTTGACAGAGCGTGCAGAAGTACCTGGTAGTGGTAAAGTTCGCTCGAGTTTCATTTGTTGTGGCCCGGTGGATGGCTTGGACAGGAGCGCTGGGTGATGTCGTGTCACGTGACTCGTGAGGTGGGTCATATTTCCGCAATACTGCAACACTTCCAGTACCTCCATTAGGCATACGTGCTAATTGCTATGCTTTTGTCGAGCGCGGTTTTGGTTTGGTCGCGTCTGAACGTTGCTAGTGTTGCCACTGTGAGGAGGCATGTTGTTTTGACTTTGGTGTCCCAGGTGCGCGCATGCGCACTTCACCCAGAGAATATGTGTTAAAACGTAAATTAATTAATCCGATCTTTGGACCTACGAATCGATTTTATGGAATTGATGTACGAATCGATTCAGAATCGGAAAATCGATTTTTTAAACACAGCACTACTCATAAGGATGACCCGTGGACGCCTCCCTTCTGAGGTATTTGAGGCTGGGCCAACTGGGTGGAGACCGAGGGGTGTCGACCCAGGACCAGTTGGAGGGATAGTATCTCTTCACTGGTTCACCAGTTGAAGCTGGTGGATGTTGCCCGGGACAAGGGCGTTTGGTGCGACCTTTTGAAGCCATTTCCCCAGCGAGCCTGCAACAGATAAGCAGATGAGGATGGATGGATGGATTTCTTTCTCCATCATAATATCCTGATACCATTGCTCAAACAATCCTCTCCGAGCTTCTGCCAAGGCGCGAAGAGAACAAAACCCCCTTCCGGAGGAGAGACCAGAATCTTATTATGTCTCTAAAGACTGGCTAATATTTGCTGCTCAACGACTTCATGACGACTCAAATTTGCACGTCCTTTGAATTGCCAACACGAGAATATAATTTGCCGATCTGCACGAATGGTGTTCGGCCGAATACGCTCATGGCAGCAGAGCTCTGTAATTCCCAAAAGGTTGTGGTTTCTCCTGTCAGCGCATGCTTCTCTGGCCTCCTGATGAGATGGCCTTTTCTTAAAGCAGGGTGTTGCAAATTCTCTATTATCTTCTTGCTTCTAGTGGGTCTGCACATTAAGTGTGACAGAATTAGCCTCATCAGAGCTGGAGTACTCCCATTTTCCTTCATTTGATAAAATCCGTCCTCCACGCTGTCAGTTATTTTTACTTCCCCGCCTCAGGTGATGATCCTGTTCCGTGCGTTCTCTTCTCCAATTATTATGACGAACTTTTCCGTCTCAGCCCCGTTGTGGGGTTAACGCTGATAAGCAAACACTTCCTTACATTAGAAAAAAAAAAAGAATCCGCCTCGGAGCTGTGCTAATGAATTCCCCTGTTACTTGGAGATTTAATGAAACAAAATCAAATCTGAGTCACACAAAGTGTCTCCAATGGAGGGACGAGAAAAAGTCAGGGACGTTCTCTTTGTGGAGTTTGACCAGAGCAGCTCCATTACGAGGTTAGGAATTAACACCAGCGGTTATTTTATTCAGCAATTTAGTGCGACGATGAAACATGAATCGGCTCTTGTTCTCGGGTAATTGATGTTCATTATGGAGGAGTTGTGCTTTTTGTAGCGGGCTAATGGTACGCTGCGATGTGAAGTCATCTCTGATGAGCCAAACAACATCGCACCAGCCCAGACCTCGGTCTGAACATCTGCAGCTCACTTTCATCTCATGTCCTTTTCAGGGTGAATGTCGAGTTGGAACCAGACAAGATTAGAAGTGCGAGCGCTGCCTGTTCATAAATTAGTCAGCGCACCATTTGTTTTGGAACGCTCGTGTTCACTTTTAGCTTCGTTTCATTTGAATTCCGAGTCAGGTATCATGAGAGGGATTTTGATGGAAGCCAAAACTTGATTGTTTAGTCGTCTGCCAGCAACTTTGTTAATCTTCTTTGGAGTGAATTGGCGCCTGCTGAATTCCAACTGTAAAGCAGTATGGCGGGGGATCAGTGAGACAGATGATAGCCAGAATTAGACTGGATGGCACACGACAGGTAAAAAGTGAAGGGAACTTGTCAAGGTTTGCAACGTTTGAGGTTTGGGTCCAAAACACCCCCCCCCAGACCACATTTTTTGCTTCTGATCCCAGTACCTGATGGGGATATCTGCCAATAAAGATAGTTTTCCTATTTGATCCAAAGCCTCTGTTTGCTTTCTGGTTATCATTGTTGAGGGTTATGTATTGGCACAGGCAACTTGAGGCAAGTGGAAGACCAGAAAAGGAAAATATGAAGTAATTATAACATGAAAAATATTCCTGTCTCTTTTAAAGACAAATTTGTAAATGTTAATATTTATTAGCTGCAAGACAGACGGAAGATAAAAAATGCTGCTTCATCTGATTGCCAAAAAGACTCCAGATGTGATGGCTGTCAACACTGTCACCACTCACTGCCTGTGGCTAAAAACTGTGCCTGTCAACTGGGCTGGGTGTAATGAGAGTGGAGTAATTCCTCACATTTGTAAGAAAAGTCTTCGAAATACAAAATGCTTACGTAAAGGTTTCCTGTGCTTGAGAATGATTCCTTAAATCCAAATACAATATTGTTTTGTATTTTATTGTTTAACTATAGAAACATTTATATATGGGTCAAAGCATGAAGTGTGACAAGTTGTAATCCCAATAGGACATAAACATACAGCTAAACAAAAAGAGGACGATATGAAACTATTATTTACGGCATTGCGTTTGTCTGCGAGCAGAACGCCGAACAACTGTCTTCCGAGGAGACGTTCTCATCCTGTGGGATGAAATTGGACAATTTCAGTGACAGGTGGCAGCCCTTTAGTTTCTCCCGATATTTGCCACGCTCCACTTGCAGTGTTGTTTTTTCTTCTTTGTTTTTTTCTTCTAAACTTTTTGCACGTCTCATTTCATTGTCCCGGTTTGGGAGCCACTTCACCATAACTGTGCGCATCTTCAGATTTTAGTACTTGACGGAGAATGAGTCGGAATTAAAACACACCGGACCGATTGTTGAGCAAAGCTCCTGTGTGGACACGTTTTTCACCTCTATTAGACAAATTATCAGCCTCAACCTCTGTTTCTTTTAAATTCCCCTCTTCATCCACCCCTACCACCTCTGAATAAATAAAGACAGAGATGTCAGACGATGGAAGGGCGAGGGAGAAGAATCTAGGCCAGTCGCTCCTCGTCGCATCGTCCAAAGCTATTTGCTCCGACAGGAAATGATGGCTAGCGAAAACAACGAGCTTAAGAGCATTTTTGCGTAAATGCTTGCAGAAAAAAACCACAAGCAAAGTGGGACCAAAAAAGGGAGAGATGAGAGGAAAAAGCAAATTATTGTAAAATGACAAAGTGGACAGAGGGAGAGAGAGAGAGAGCGAGCGAGTCAGTGGCGGAAAATTGCTGCCGAGGAACAAAGTGAGCGGCGCAGAAAATCATTTGGCTTTAAAATATATGTCCTTTTCAGCTACACAGTGAAGAACTTAAAGGAAATTGGTGATGGATTTTTGATTCACTTTTTAGGTCTTTTTAACTTCTGTGTTTCCTGGTTTATTCAGTGACTTTATGAATAAATGACAAGAGCAGATATTTCCAGATGAAAAGATATTCCTGCCAGCTGTCTCCTGGATAATTCATCTGGATGTTCAAAAAGATGTTTCTAGTTTTTTTGCCGTTTGAATGAGTCACATCTCAGAATTGTTAACGGCGTATCCATTTTTAGATGTTGGCTATTGTCATCGTTGAAATAAAGCTGATAAGCGGACGATGAAAGCTTGACAAAAAAAAATCATGGCAGCTATAAGGGAAAACACGCTTTAACAGAAAGCTTCATTTTTTTCGGAACAAACCTGTCAGACATGATCACAAATGACATACATTCTGGTGTACAAAGTTGAATTCAACTTAAACCCCCGTTACACATGGCTTAAACCCCTTGATGCCTGAATGTCTGAATAGAAGCAACCGTTCGTTGAAGGTTCCTGGAGTGTTTGCAATATACTGAGACAGCTATTGTGGGAATCAGTTTTCTGTCTTGGCTGAGCACATGGTGGTAACAATCCCCTAACAATATCTGACTGTTACTATGCGTCTCTGGTGACATACTATGTTACCAGAGTGCTCTCCACCTCAAGAGGGAGCGGTGTCGCCAGTGTACAAGAACTGGGAGGACACAGATTTTACTCTCCGTACTTTCTCCTACTGAAGGAGTCTGGAGGTTGAAGACCCCTTTCTGCAAACAAAGATTGAATAACATCGATCTGACAGATGCATATTTTATTGTACCCTTCTTGTGGAGGTGTGATTCCACTTCAATCGTCTCACATTCAGATATTGTCTCGCGTTTTAGAAGTTTGTGGATGTGGCCTGGGAACAACTCAGGAGATGGTAAAAGAGCAACAACAAAACACCCAGTGAACCGGCATCGTAGGGAAAAACATGACAAAACAAACACAATGCACATACATTTATTTCCAATCCTCCTTAGGGAACCTCTCACACTCCATTGCACTGTACATGTCAGGACACATTGTCTCTTCCGTAACACTCTTTTTCAGAAGGTCCTCCAAAGTCCTCCTTGTGTGGAGCTCTCACATTGCGAGTCCAAGTCACGGTGACGTCATTGCAATCATCAGTAATGGGGATAGCCACATAAGGCGCTATATATATATATATATATATATATATATATATATATATATATATATATATATATATATATATATATATATATATGCGTCACCACACCCCACCAATGATGAACTATGTGGAAGAAAACGTTGTGTTTCATTGGATTTTTTTTCTCTGATTGATTTAACATCCAAGCATCATTCAGCTTCTTTGGCAACTCCCGAGCTGGAATTCCTCTTCAGCTAGCAGCCAAGAGAAACTTTCAAGCCGCTCACATTTGTATTCCAGCCGTTGCATTCTTCCGTTTGTCTTCATAAAATAAAGACAAATTAGCAAACTCCAACTTCTGGCTGAGCTTCTCATTTCAGCAGAAATGCAAGAGTATAGATGATTTTTGCACTCGCACCTCCCCGCACACTCTTTCTGTGGACATAAATCTTTTGAGAGCAGCAGCAGTAATGAACAGTGCATTAGCACTTCCGCAGCACCGGTTCTTAATGTGAATTCCCAGGGAGACTTGTGACACGTTCTCTTACAACTGGACCTCGGAGTCATTACCACCTTCACAGCGTTGTGTCGTTCATAATTAGCAGAATGGTGAAAGGTACAATCTGGGTGGCATGTTGATGGAGGGGGGGGAAGGGAGGGGTGTCATGGCTCGGATTGAGTGTGGAGAGCCGGTGAAAAGAATGTGTTGGGAGGGACGAATTCCTGTTGGAGACCGAGACGCTTAAAAGGTTTTCTTTCAGGTCGTGTTTATATTGATGATGTTGTTGCAGTAAATTGGCTTTGTTCCTTTGAGTCAACAAATTATTGAGTGGGTTCATGCACAGATTGAGTTCATTCAAGGAAAAGAGGAAGAAATCGCAGGAGTGTCACAAAGGAAATTTAAGTTCACGTCTTTGGTGGCAACAGTGTGGCAGAAACATCAGGCAAGCATGTGATCCGAGGCTGGCCCTTCATTGGTCACTTCTCTATTATATTCTGGTAGCACCTTTTTCCACTGTGAGGAAGACAGAAAAGGGAAAAAAGCTTGGACTAAATCCTAAAGACTGTGATTAAGGGGGAAGAATTGAGAGGAGGTCTGTCGTAATTGTCTGTTTTTCTGGAGCCTTTCGGCAAGCTCTACTTAGCTCAAAAAATCCCTGGTGTATTTCACCAGAATTCTTTGCGACTCATGATGGAAAGCCATTAAAAGCCATTTAAAGATTGCTTTTTCTTCAGTTACAGTGGGACCTCAAAAGTCAAGCCTTTCACAATCCGTACTGTAAATGTGAGGAAGTGTTATCCCTTAACTCTGACTAATTCCTCTCCTGGAATTTGCAGCAGAGCAATTTCAGGGTGTTCAAGGAGCCGAGAGGGAGCAGAGGCAGAGGTTGTTGAATTGTTGTTTTTTGTGAGTTGTGGCTACTAAGAGTCAAAATTAATACGCCAGGTTTTTAGAAGAGGGCTGGCTTTCTGCTTCCGGATGATGTTCTGGATTATGTCATGGTTAGGGCTACAGTCAACGTTAAATAACGCCTATTTATTGGCACTCTTCGCTCGTGTTCATACTCTCCACTCTGTATGTGTGAGTCTCTGTCTCACTTTCTGTGCTCCTTGACATGTGGTTGTCATTGGCTAACATCAGCTGTCACGCAACTGCAAACTTGAAAGGCGATTTGTGGTTGGCCGTCTGTAGCTACACATTTCAGGGCAGGTGTTGTAGTGACGTTCACGGCTGCTCCAACTTTACGGGTGTTGCAGGGTGGTCCAGAGAAGATTTGACATTGTTTTTGTGATGATAATATCATGAATGGTTTACATTTTTCATGTCGCGATATAGATACGCTAACAATATGTAGTTCAGCCCTGTGTTGTGACGGAAACGCCCAAGCCTCTGATAGATCCTTCTCATCCGATTGGTCCTTCTACTCCAACTGTTTCTGAATTTGATCCCAAAATTACGATAATCTGGTTTCAATATGGAGCCCTGTATATTTATTGTAGACCAATACTGGCTGCCAAGATCAGGGTCATGATGAAAATGAAATTCATTTACTATGGATCCAAATTTAGGTAGTTGTCCTGACTCACGATTCCTGACGGAACTGTTCCTGAAATCTCCGCATAGGAAAGTCCGAACATTCGCACGGTAGCAACACGTCAGCCATGATCTGCCAGTTTATCAGGTCAGTTTGGTGAGGCGAGCAGTCTGGATGAGAGGGACCTGTGGGATGTGTTTAGGTCGGTTCAGACAAGGTTGACTTTTTATCAGTGTCACAGCCAACTGTTTCCTAGAAGAGTAAAGAAAGCATTTGAAATAGTCAATGGGTTTAACGGGGCAGAGATGGTTTACGATGCGTGGGGCCACATCTGGAACTGTTACAGTCAATATTTAATTCAGTTCATTGTTTTTTAATCAGATCTAACTCGATTCTATTCAAACATTTGAGCGGCGTATAATGAGCTCTTGATATAAGGTGGTTGAAGTAAAGAAATGTGCCCTAAGCTTCAGCAAACCAGTGCATGAAAGAGCCCTGCACAAGAAAGCGTATAGGACCATGAAGTGAGACCGGACTGAGCCGGAGTGAGTTAGGTTGAGACTGCGGTAAATATGTTTGGAGTTGAGGATGAGACGCCACACAGAGCTGCGGGAAGAAAAGCATC
The DNA here is from genome assembly GCF_027744825.2 of Synchiropus splendidus. Classification (NCBI taxonomy): domain Eukaryota; kingdom Metazoa; phylum Chordata; class Actinopteri; order Syngnathiformes; family Callionymidae; genus Synchiropus; species Synchiropus splendidus. Next base: position 5,140,654 of record NC_071337.1, read on the forward strand.
CGTGGAGTGGAAAATGGCAGAAATGATCCTGGGAGACGGTGGCAATGAGAAAGAAATGTGGAGGATGAAAACACACAGATGAGTGTTGGAGAGCGGAGATAAAGAGGGAAGGCAGAACGAGTGACATGGAGGAGATGAGGGAGTGGTTGCTCCGCTGAGATGGGTCATTAATAATCCATGGATCCTTAAGTACTCCTATTGAGGGAGTAAATCGCTCCTGTGAGTCTGAAAGCAACTATCATCCCCCTTTTCTCTCAACTCACTCCATTTTCCTTTCGGCTTTTGTTCGAGGTGCTTTTGGAGACAGCTGGTCTGCCACCGAACCCCATTGTCGCTCGTTTAAAGAGCACTTTCATGCTGGTGTTGGTGATTTAAAAGGAAGAATAATTGATTCCAAAAGCCACATAATTTGCTCTATGTAATTCAGCACTAAAGAGTGAGCTTTCTTTTTTAATTGAGCTGATCGACAAAATATCTAATCTACTGGGCATTTAGTGCTGTGTTTTTTACGTTACAATATGTACTAAATACTAAAATAAATAATACATAACATTATTAATAATCAATAATAATAAAATATATGTACTAAATTTGAATACAGTTGAAACTAGAGACTTCACTGGGCAAATAATTTCCAAATATTATATGTATTATATTTATCTAACACTTCCTTAATATCAGCAGAAGCCCTCTGTTTCCTCAGCTTCTGTTTCATCACAGTGGTTGCCAGGTGGTCATAATGTATTAGTCACCTGCACATTGACAAGCCTTTTCCTCACTGTTCTAAAGATTGTATCCTCCGTGTTTGATGATGTAATAGCGGAGATGCGGAGGTCAGTGGTTCGCTGATGCAGAGGAGCCAAAGCGATAAAATCCACCATCCGTGTTCTTTGTAGCCAAAAATACTTCCTCTGATGTGCACACACACTCGACTCCACCACACACAAAGACAATGCCATTGCCCCGAGCGTCGCCTGGCTGCTTTAGCGCTCCACTCTGTTCTTCCTTATTTAATATGCTGCTTTTTGTTTCTCCCTTTCACCTGTCACTTCCTTTCTTTCTCAGTTTTCCGCAGCCTTTTCTTCCAGGCTGCCTGTGCCCTTTGACCCTCAAGTGTCCGTCTCTTCACACAGCTCGACCCTCAATAACATAATGTTACTTTTACCCTTCAAATCCTCCTTAAATATTCTGCCTGTTTCCTGTTGGTCATGTCATTCTCATTTCCCTTCCTCTTGTCATGTATTTTACGCTAGTACTAGTAGTAAAATGTAAAGATTATCTACTTTCAGTTGGTGCATTTAAACTTGTTCATCAAATGAGTGGGTTAACTAAGATTAATCACGATTAAATGTTTTTTATCATTGTGATTTTTAACGCAAATATGAATCTAGAATCAGAATCAGAGTCAAATTTATTGCCATGGTCAGTGGGGAGCCCAGCAACTAGGAAAGTGTTTTGGAATAAAGTGCTGATAGAAAAAATAAAATAAAATAAAATAAAATAAAATAAAATAAACAACAAAGGCTGTTCACGAATTCAACAGTCTGACGGCCGAGGGGAAGAAGCTGTTCCTGTGACGCGAGGTTCTGATCTGGATGGACCGTAGCCTCCTGCCAGAGGAAAGAGGGACAAACAGTCCAATGTCCAGGGTGAGAAGGGTCTGCAGGTCCTGAAGAGTGGTAGGGATGGATGATCCCTTACTTGAAGTGGCCATCACTTTGGAGGCACCCTGAGATTGAAATTATTTCTCAACAGATTTATTAAAAATACATATATTTGGACGATTCCTGTTGTGGACACTGACTGATCCTATCTACGGATCTCATCCTCCACAGTTTGTGTGCTCTGGCAAACATATTGCAGCGACGCAGGAACCAGGTTTTGAAGTTGAAATGGGTCCTCAATTAAAGTGCTGCTAACCAAAACATGCATGCAGCACCACCGAACGTCATCAAAATGGTTTATGTAAGAAAACTCAACTCAAGCAAATTTGAATGCCATGGTTACTCCAACATTCCTAAACGCACCAGTCAGCGTTGTTACGAGGCAGTTTGTCAGTGGGAAAGGAAGGAGACTGCCTGAAAACCAGGACTGTTTATTGTGCACACGTCGCCACTGTACAGGTGGTTGTAGCCCACTGGAGAGATGAAGGACGTTTTCTGGAGTCTGGATCCCTTTCACGTCTGTCCTGAAAATACACTACAGCAGTGTGGGACTGTAGTTAAACATGATCAAGCCGCTGGAAAAACAGAAACCTCGTGTGTCTGCAGCAAGAGGGAGAAGAGGCCGCAGGAAACAGCGCTTCAATTAGTCCTTTTTTTGGCTGCAGATTGGTCTACTGCATAAACATTTGAATCAGATTAATGAAGACCATAATTAAACAGCCTAGTTTTATTATAAGCTTTTCTTTTTTAACTACAAGTTGTGTTTAATTTTCTGAATAATTACCAGAGTGAAGCTTTGATAGCATAAGCCTGCCCATTGTTTTACGATCTGTCCCTGCGATGCCATATATCCTATTGCCCCTGAGCACCGCGTGTCGCCCCAGAACACTCGCACGTTTCATGTTGTTTTAATGAGATATGCAGAAGTGTCAGTATAATCCCAGTGATTATATAAACGCGTAAAGGACGTCCAATGACAGAAGAGAAATACATTCCGTCTCTTGCTCGGATCCCGGGGAATAAAAAGACTTGACACTTTCGGGCTTGTTTGCAACAGAAACGCCGACTTGGGCGTTCTATTCCGCGACGTAACAATGTTCATTTCATCCTCGGAGAATACATAATTCGCACAAGCTTTATCCACTCAGCCAAAACATTTAAAAAAAGACCCCAAATCCTGGTGCCAGGAAGAATTACGTTTCCCAAAAGGCCACACAGTTTTGGAAATAACGCTAATCTGCTAATGCTGTTGTTCTGAGCTGCCAATACTTGTAATGCTATTGTTGCCTTTCTTTGTGGCGCTCCATATCCGGAGGTTTCCTTCAGTGCTCCGTCTTTCTTCTGTCTTCAATCTCTTCCCCCGCATCCGTATCCCCCTGAAGCTCCCAGAAAAGAAAAGCAACGCTGGCACGCGTCACTGCCAAGCTCACATCCGACCATGACAGACACTCTGGAAAACAGCCGCGACGGACAAACAGAGGACTTAAGCCGACGCTGTGGAGAATAGAGAAGTGGCATTTGGGATAAATCTCATGTGGGGGGAGAGGCAGGGTCTTAATTCCCTTCCACCGTATCAACCAGGTCAACAGCAGATGATACTTGCCATGAAAAGATGAACACCGCTGATCCAAGGGACTGAGTTGGGCAACAAGATACTTTTTAAGTTGCGTGGATCTTTTTTTAAGTGTAGCAAGGTGAAGCTTCAGATGAATGTAAACAAAACTCAAGGTCATTTTCTGTTACTGTTCATGTCTTTGTCTGAAAAAAGGTAGAACAGTTCTGAATGTATTTAAGTGTAATTCCCAGGAGATGTCGATAACAGGTCTAGGTGCAGGTGGTAGCAGGAGTTCCACCTGGAAGGTTTGCTTGCTGGCACTCCTTTTAAGACACAGCGTACAGTGGAGCCACTACAATACATCCCCTGTCACCTGTCTGTTGTGTTGTTGTTGTTCAGTCAGCCGTGTTCTGTTGTTGCTAGCTAAGATCTCAACAGGATAGAAACTTGGGAGGTTTGCTAAGCTACTGTCACTGGTAGTCTAGTGGTCAGAAACGACTTGTCCATGTGAAGACACTTCCCATTTACCGTGAGCAAACACAATTCTTGACGGACGTTGTTCTGTTGATTTGATTGCCGTTTTTATAAATGACGCGAGATCCCAGGTGGAGATGCGACACAGTTTTTTCCCGCAGAACTTCCTGCCCCGATGATGAACTCAAATGCTGTTATAATGTTCCAATTTAGTCCGTTAACAGTCAAGATGTCATTCAGCACCAGAGCTGAAGTCATTTCAGAACTTTTGGACAATGTGTGTTTCAAATAATTATGGTGTTCTACATCAAGAAAACTGTACCCATGTTGGTCTCTCGTGTGTCGCACCAAGTCACACAGAGGCCTTCAAATTCAGGCACGTGCCTTCAGACTTTATTTGCAGTTATGGGTTTATTTATTTTAAAGACTACAAGTCTGTTGATGTCAAATTATCTGGTATTGCGTACTGTTGTTGATGTTGCAGATATCAGACAAAACCATGACAAATACACTGTTATTGCCTCTGAAAGAATTTCCCATTTGTGATGCTAGCGTGCTCCAGATGTACGGCTGAACCCGAACCGTTCGCATTTCAAGCTCTTGTGTGTCACATAAAATTTTCTGGTGGGTTGGATTCAGCCCTCGGGCCTTGAGTTTGACACATGTGCTTTTGCACTGTAAATAATCCATTGTAATGGCTCCCTTGGGCGTAACGTTTTATCTGGCAGACCTAATGGAGGATTTGATCATCACGCAGAACTTTGGCTCACTGCTACTAGGGCTTATCGAGCACTCATCGAAAGATCTAAAATTAGGACTCATTACGACCAATTAATAATGGGCCTGAACTGGTTACGAGGTCATATCCCTCACACGAAATGTAACAAGTGATGTTAGATGCTCTGATGTCGAGAGTGTGTTGGACACGGAGGGTGTTTTCACAGCTAGAAGGATCATGTTGAGCCGACAAAACGGTTGATTCCTCACTGAGACGTGCTGTAATGGCAACTACAGAAGGGATTGTCTAACGTGAACTCATGTACTCCTGTTATTCATGAACGTTTCTGCTCCAGCGTGTCCCGCTCCACGTGCACACATCTGACCCCATCTTGACCCGCCCTGACCCCAATTTGTTCTATAATACGACCCTGCTCTTTTAAATCTTCCTGACGGACATTAGATGGCGCTTCCATAAATCCTCGCTGAAAAGGACCAAATGTCAATGAGGTGCCACTCGCAAGAGTATGAAAGGGCGCCGGTGTAAAATCCCTCAACGAAATGGTGCCGGGAGAAGTACGCTCCATCACGGCCGGCGACGGACGCCGCCCATGAAATACGAGTTACTCGGAGTCGCAGGATAGAGCGATGGAAAGGTTCAGGAGCCGTGTGGTATTTTTCACAAAGTGACCTGACAGATCTCGTAGTTTAACTTCGACATCTCGGAACCCCCGCGCAACCTTCCGCTCCTCCATCCCTCAGAGTCCTGACAGGTTCATCAATCACTCTTTCCCAACGGTGGGAAATGTCCTGAAAAAGCAAAGCCGTTCGCAAAATGGTACGAGCAAACCAGGCACAGATATTTGAATATTTGTGTGTCTCAGCTTTTTATTAATTCAGAAAATACACCCCCCATCACCATATTTAAAGGCACCTTAGCTATGTTAGCATCATTGCTTATCAAATAATATTTGTACATTTATGACACATTTGACTTGAGAGAATTTCTGGGCTCTTCAGTATTTAAGATGCAAAGGTTTTAGAAATGTTTGGCTCTTTTAAGTGGCGTCATCATTCAATCTTCTCCCCAGCAGGGGTTGCCTGAGAAAGTCCTTCACCTTTTGCCACCTCTTGGCCATCCGTCCCAGACCTGTGCTTCATCTTTTAAGCTGCATCATTTTTTATGGTTTCTGTCTTTGACTGTTTCACCATTAACAGTGCTAAAGTAGTTAGCTACAACATGTTATTTTGGGTTGCATGATGCAACTTTTTGTTGGTATGATTGAGGAATCGCTTCAAATTTGGGGCTGAGTGAGGTTTTCCTCAAATGTGTGCAAATTTCAAAAGCCAAATTCTTCATAACATAGCCAAAAAAAAGAGAAAAGTGCCTTGAAATGTCATATAAATAAATGAATAAAAATGCAGCTTTAGACACCAACTTGAGTCCACAAAATTGAGGGTCAATTCGTAGTATTAGAGAGGTCATCTGTGACCTCTCCAGGACCCTGAAAGGTTTTCACTTTGCATTCCGTTTGCCCTAATTTCAGGACTGACCCGATACTTTTACCTTGCAGTCTGAACCCTGTGGCTAATATATATATATTTTTATTTGATTTTTTACATGCAAAAGAGGTGTCACGCATTTTATTTATCTTGTAGTCGAGTGTGCTGATTTCACCTGCGTGTCCTCAGCTTCACCAACACAGCCTCTCCTGCAGGACCAGCAACGCCTCTTGTTGCTGGACCATGTTTTCCAAACTAGTTTAGAAGTGACCCTCTTGCCTTGATCTTACGATTGAACTGATCTTTCTATGGTGTATACAGCACAGCTGCACGTGCGGCTTATAGACCGGTGCGCCTTATGTCTGAGTAGAATCTTTTTTCCTTCTTACATTTAGTGGGTGTGGCCTATATTAGAGTGTGCTTTTTAGTCTGGAAATTACCGGAAAATGTAAGATAAAATTTTACATGATCCATTTTGGCATGTTAGGGGTTAAATATTTGGTAACAGACCCTTTACAAAGTGGTGTTGTATGTGTTTGTGGATAGCAAAGTTTACTTAGGATTTCTCTTCCGCTGTTTTGTAATATTTGGTCTTGTTTTTGTGGTGCTTTTTCCTCATAAGCCTTTGGCCGAGTCACATGTGTAAATAAGGATTTCTTTAAATCATAAAGGTTAAATAAAGAAAGAAGCTTAGTGAACATGTATTGATGTTGCTGTATTCCTTGGTGTCTGCATGTCTGAAATGATTTATAGTGGATGTGTTGGAAAAAAAAGGCTTCTTGACTTGACAAAATTGTCTTTTGTGCTGAAGTGTAATTGTTGAGCTCTTATCTTTTACTTGCAGAGACGTGAATGGTATCTCGTGGAAAGACCCCTTTGCCAGTAATGAAACAGAGGACATTTGACCATAAATGAATGGTGAAATATTGGCGTGCTGCAAAGTGAAGCGCTTCATAAAGTACCTCTCACGGCTGTAGTATCTGATCCCCGGAGGTCGCAGGTCAACTAAATGAATGAACTGCAGGGAGTTATGGATTTTATAGTGATTGATAACAACAAAAAAAATCATTATCCCGACTCATTTTCAGATCCAGAAAGGAACCTTGGTCATTACACTAAACTACATTAAATGCAAACAAAAATTCCAACATATCAGCAGATCATGCAGGAACACAGTCGCGTTATTGTATGTTATGATCTGATGTTGTATAATTGAAATGTATAATGAATACTCTTCTGAACGATGACCTCCATTATTTATATTTAATACCGCTTTTAATCCTTTTAGCTGACATGCTGCATTGACAGCGCTTTAAATGCTGCCGAGGTTTCGCAGTTTTCTATGTGAAACTGTGAAAAAATATCGCTCACACATTGTCATTTGTAATTTGTTTTATTAAATCATAGTACACCCACGTGGTGATTTATGTTTTGTCATCATTAAACATGCAAAAGTCGACTGAAAGCAGTGGTTCACATCAAAATAGCATGTTACTGAATGTGTGTTTTCAGTGGTGTGTTCTCGGAGGGGGTGAATATATTAACCGCGTGCTATCTGAGCTGTCAAAGCGTGACACGTAGAAGTGTTTGTTTCGCACCTACTGAAGGTACGTGGTTGCGTGTGTGTCTTTGTGTATTGGTTGTAACCAGGCGACGGCCCATCGATGGACCCGCTCATTGTTCATCCTCAATTTAGTTCGTCTTTTCTTCCCACCAAAGCAGCTTCAGGACTCTCCAAGATGCTCCACGTGTGTCGCTCCGTCGCTGGCTTCCTGCGCTCCAAACCCAGCTGTCTTCTATTGCGCACGCCGTCCTTGTAAATCACATGCTAACACGCATCTTATTGAATCATTGTAGCAGCATGCTGGCTCTGTAGCGTCTTTAGGTATCAACATTATGCTTCTTTGTGGTGTTGTCTTCCTTCCACATAAGAATATTTCACAGCTGGATTATCCTGCTGCTCATTCATATTCCCAAAGACTGTCAATGGCAGGAATCCCCTCACCTAAGCCTAATGACTGAGCGGTACCGGCTAATCGGGTCAGAGTTGAGCAGTTTAAAAAATCCAAGCTTTATACCTTCCAAGGTCTGTGAGCTCAGTTTTCACTCCGCTGAGGAGGCAAAATGATGAGGGTAAATGACGTGTGGCTTTCTGGCAGTCGCATGCTGTTGTTGTCAATGAAGCTGTTTTGACTGACAACAGGCACAAACAATGGAAATAAACACGGCGGCGTTGATGCAACACTCACAGAAGGAGCCTGACAAACGTGGAGCAGATGAACTGAGGTTGTTGTTGGGGCTCGGGCTGCAACTAAGAATTATTTTGGTTGTCCACTCACTTATTCATTATTTTTTCGATCAGTCGACTGGTCGCCAAGACCTTTGTTTGGATCTATTTTGAATTTCTGTTTTAACTAAAGTTGCTTAAATCATACATTATTAAACAAGTATATCAAAATAATGACGCGTAGTCCAGGAACATGTATTAACCCTGTGAAGCATGAAGCATAAAACAGCTGACAGAGAGCTCCAGACCTTTAAAATGGAGGTCTTTATTGGTCCCTGAGAAGAATCTAAAATCATCACTACACACGTGTATCTCGTATAAAACTAACATCCACATCAAAAGGTCTTATTTGAATAATAATCTGAAACCATGTGCTCAGTGTAGCTCCCTAGTTCAGTTCTGGTTACTATCAGGAGGAGGGGAGACACTGAGGACACTTCACTACATCACTGTAAAAAAAGATCACTTTTGTAGCACAGATGTGACGTGGGTGACGCCGCCACAGACCAAACACGGAGCACTCTTCCATCATTCTACCATGGTGTTGAAGGGGTTAGCTCATCCTTAAGACGCGTTTATCTACACAAACGAAACGAAGCCACACTTTTGAACACTACGACCCGTCGCCACTCGAACTCCTCCGTGACTGTGACTCTGACTGAGACGGTCAGTCGGCGGTGGCCAGTTGGAGTCGGACCTCAGTCAGGAACCAAATTAAGGAACAGAAATTAACACATTTTAAGATAAACAAACCAACCCCTACCCACCCATTCCCATGCCAGCAAACTTATTATCACTATCACATTATCACCAAAATATGGAGCCTTTGCTGACGTTATGAAGTCAAGCTGGAGCGCAGGCTTCATCAGAGCATTATTGCGTAGAAATATTGACCAAATAATAATATTAATAATGACAAATGTAAAAAATACAAAGAGAATAAAACAAAAAACAAAGAAAAATCCCGAGATATTCAAAGGGATTTCAAAGACTGAAAGAATGAAATGAAGGGACCCCAGACTTATTGAAATCTAGTTTTGGAGAATAGTGACAGACAGATCTTGTCCATGCTTATATATGACATAACATCTTTTAACCAATGAGACTGGGTTGGCGGAGCAGCATCTTTCCATCGCAGCAAAATAGCTCGACGGGCCACTAGTGAGGTGAACGAGAGTGTCCTTCTGGTAGCTGAAGTGAACCCTTCATCATCCTCTCCAGTGGGGCCAAAAAGAGCTAACAACGGGTCTGGAGTCATGTTCTTCTTAGTGATTGCAGATAATGTTTGGACACTTTTCCAAAATGAATCCAGTAAGGGGCAAATCCAGACCATGTGAATGAGAGTGGCGCATCGATGCACCGATTTTGTCGAATTTTTGTTCTCAACGTTATCCATGATGTCAACTCATCGTTGCAGCCCTAGTTGGGGCCACTGTCTTGATCAGGAGGAGGAGCTAAAGTTCTCAGCAATGACTTGAGAAGGCCCAGTCAAGTGTGTTGAGTACGACGATGAGACAGTTGAGGCTCAACATATGATGAAGAGCCGCGAGGGTGTCGAGTCATTTTAACAATAGATCAGGTTGTGGTTTGCGATTGCCGATTCAATTCAAGATATTGGTTCATTCATACGATTGATGTGATACGATTCGAAAGGTTTCAGTGACTTGAAATCGTTTCAGTAGCTTTAAAGTCAAATATTCTCACCTGTTGAACTGTGAAATAATGACCTGATGCTAGGCTAGTGCTGTGACGCTTCCTAGATGCTTGTTGTTTGGTGGAAGGGATACGAACAAGTCAACAAATAATGCCCAATACATTCACGTTTTATTTGGAGAAATAGTGCTGCGACCAGGATGAATGTAAGTTCAAGTTGCTTGCACGTTTGTTTTGGAGTCATATTGCAATATTTCTACATTGGAAAAGAAAAGCTGAAGTACTGAAGGGTGGTGCAACATTTCTTCAGGTTGAGGGAGCAGTGGTTGAACATGCTTCTCCTCTCATTTTAATGAACAAACAACAGTGGTAACACGTCTTGAGATGCCTTGGAGATATTTGTCTTGTCACTGTTGTCGTTTATTTCTCCTTTACAAATTCAACAAACCTCAAGCGATCGATTTAGAAATGAATCCAGTAAAAAAAACATGTAACAATAGACGTTCAGCTTCTGCTCCTCCATCGCTGTTGCTCTTGGCTTTTGTTGTTCCGGAAGCGCGGCGGCGTCACAGTGTGAGCAGGTATTTTAAAACAAGCGGATCAGAAGATGATATCAAATGTGGTCCGGTTGCCTGCAGAGCTATAATCAATGTACATCTTCCCAGAAATGTCCTGCTTTCCTCACTTGCCTTCTCCTCTTCTGCTTACTTAGCACCTTCTGATATCCCTCGACCTTTTCCTCGACTGGTTGTATTATGAGGCGCCAGAAATAATCCCGCTCAACTTCTCTTGACACAATCGGGAGCAGAAATAATTATGAGTCATCACTCGGATGGAGCAGTCAAGTTGATGACATTTCATGATGCTATTTCAGGAAGTGCTGAGTGCTTCAAGGTAGGCCACTAATGAGGGATTCGAGTTTAAGACCAGGATTTCTCGGGTCATGAATGGCCTACATGCCCACCCTTGTGTGGCGTGTCACAGTATCAAGCGTTGCTGTTTGAGGGCCAGGGAACCTTTCAGTGGTGGTAGTTTGCACGGCGGCTCTGTTGATGCGCTAGCGTTGTCTTTTTTTTTTTAGAGCTTGTCAAAATTGAGGGCTTCAAGTCGGGCTTTTCATTTACGAAGTGAAGGTTTGGAAATGTACCACGTGGCGATCTTCGAACTTTTGTTGATGACTGATATGAAAGTGTGTGGATACGACCGACTCTTGCGTGTGATATTTTAGATTATTCTCCTTAGAATAATCCTTGGAAGTGAAGTGTCGACTCGAGCGCTGTGATGTTTCGTTTTTGTTTTTGTGGTGCTTATATGTGACGCCTAGCATTGCAGCACGCAACTGACTTTCTTTGCGACAACAAAGCATGCACTCTGTCCTTGTGACCAGGAACGCGCCCATGACTGAATAATGGATTGCTTCTTCTTCATCTGTGTTGCCACTCTCACCCTCTCACCATACCTCTTCATATCATCATGAACCTTAATGGCAGCCTTCCTGGTCTTCGTCTCCAACATTCTTGGTCCAACACTGTTTGCAACAGCTTTCTAAGCTGTCTAGTAATATTGTTAAATCTTTTGAAGTTATAGTGACAAGCCTAGCGTCTCAATTATTCATATACATTTTCTTGTTTTATGTGTCCTGCATTTATGCTATGAAACATTCATTGAACACTCTTCTCTGCTGCGTCCGTTCTTCTCAGCAGTTCTTTGACGGAAACTCTCGGGGTCCACTGCTATGGAGGATTCCCAGGGTTTTTTATTTTCCCTTCTCTTTGAAGAGCTGATCAGTAATAACAGAATAATAACAGAGTCAACCAGCTGAAACGACTTTTAATGAATCCTCCGGCAGCAGCTCTTGGGTCGCACCCTCTGGCAGTTGAACAGTTTCTCACCTTCGCTGTGATATTCATACCTTTACTGCTTAGCACAGCTTGTTGAGTCTGAAACTCATTATCACTCCCTGTTTTGACTGAGAAGTGATATGTGACAAAAAGGGGGTTTGGGGATAAAGTAAATTAAGAAACTGAAGTGAACTGTGGCTGTAGAACCCTCCATCGGGTTGCCCACACACTCCAGAACTGAGGTACGGCTTGATACTTTCCTTGGCCTCTTCGGGATCTTAACGGCCAGAAACCAACTTAATCTGGGGCCCTGCTGTGGGCCGCGTTAGCTCCAACGGAGGGGGCGTCGGACTGCAGACTTGAAAGTAGACCCGAGGAAAGTGTGGGCCAGATGTGGCCATTTGCCTATATTTAAGTGGTCCTCATGAAGTCAAAACCTCTGCAGGGTTTCCACTACAATCGTGGTGCACGGCTTCTGAATTCTGAAATCTTTTCAGTTAAAAACCACCACATTATACCACACATTATAACAATCGTGGCGCACCGCTATGGCTTTATTGAGAGCCGCCAGGCCCTCAGAATGATGAGATGAAATGATAAAATGTCACATGATCAAATGAAGCGTAAACATCGAAATTAGCAGAAAACACATAAACAATCATACACTGCTCCGCGAATATTATTGCTGTGAATCGAGGGATTTCGGGGTGATAGTCTGAGCTTAGAGAGGCGAGCTATCACGTCATTCTCGATACGTTGCGGTAAGGTCGTACTACTATAGATATGGAACCTGCATTCCCAAATCCAACCGCTCTGTGGCCCAGTTTTGAAATGTGTGATGTTCTTGCTATGGCAGGACGGCAAGACAGTTCTTGGGGAAATGCTTTTCTCTAAAATTTGTTGTAAAGAATCACAGTTTTAAAGTGTTGTATCCTCTGCTTGCCAGCCCCAGCTAGCGACAAGTAGTACATTTAGGGCCATTTGAAATTTGATCAGGGGACCAGAAATGGCCCCCTGGTCTGGCTTTGCACATGGCAACCGTTGGGGGGGGGGTGTTTCCACTACATTTGAATATGATGTTTGATCATGTTAGATTTTATCCTTGAAAATGGATGATTCTGAAAGCATGGCTGCTCTCAGTGAAGTTGTTGACATGTAGCTATGACACTATAATTCGACGAGTGAAAAATAATTGTCCTTTTGCAATAAATCTCAAAAAATATAAATTACACATTACTTACTCATTACTTTGTAATAATGTGTGTTACTTTGTAATAATGTGTATTACTTTGTAATAATGTGTAATTTACACATATTTACACTACTTAGAAAGATCATCGTCACACATTCATGATTTATAATGAGAAATACGACTTCTATAAAATTCCTTGAGGTTTGACAGCCTCAGTACTAACTGTGGCCCCTGAGGAATTTTCACTGCCCACCCCTGCTCTCAAGGTCTACATTCCTCTCATAACTAACATATTTCATTTCCTAATTTTCACCCTGTATTTTTCCCTCGGACGCCTGTTGGCACTTAACATCAGCGCTGCACAACTTCGCTGAATGATGGCAGTACAAAGTTCAGGGTGGGCTCCATATGAATTCTAAGAGCGTGGTAGTGGGCCGACGTCACGCTGCCTCCCTGCTCGTGGAGGACCCTTTCACCAGCCATTTAGGAGGAAGATTTGAGGAGTGGTGACGGAGACATATGGTTTAGAGGGGAAACGTTTGGCTCAGGGCTTCAATAAACTCCGATGAAGACTTCAGTTAACAATGCTGGTGGAGCACTGACAGCAGCACAGACAAAATGACTGTTGACAAGCTGCTAATTAGCAACCGGAGCGCGGCACCGAGGCTGGAAAAGAGATCTTTGTTTCCCACTGACACACACACACACGCACACGCACGCACGCACCCACTGTGGCGTCCTTTAGGGACCTGTTGTCACTGATATGGAACCAGTATTGTGGGTGAGAGGCTAAGCTGCAGTGAAAGGTTGCGGAAGGTGCCGAGCCACGGCTCGTGTTTGCTGTGATGCCGACCCAAGTGTTTCTCTAAAGGTGCTTTCATTTGGCTTCAGGTGCGATAATGGCGCTCAGGTGCTAATGAGGTGTGTGAGACTTGTTTTTTTGACCCTTTGTACCCAGAGGATATGAAGCTTCGTCTGCCATCAGAATTCCACGCCGGGCAGTTGCTTCTGCGAAGCTGTGCTCCAGTACATCCGAATGAAAATCTAAAGTCTTCACCCGACTTGTCCTGATCCTTCTTAAATTCCATTGAATGGACCTTTGAGCAGGCTTGTCACCATTCCAGAAATTCTCTAGTCGGCTTATGAGTCTTTGTGAAACAGTGTCCTCATCTCAGAGGCCTCTAGATGGCGCTACCATCTTGTGATTTCAATAACCTTTTCAATGAAACTTAATTTTTGAACTGGTTGGACCACCTTCCGAGACCTGAAAAAGAAGCACCACCAGCCCATCACTAAACTTCTACGACTGTACATGGGTGCCAGTTTTAGAATCAGGTGTTGTTGAGCGTGATCCTTATTTGTGAACACCCGTATCAGGGGTATAAAAAGAGGAGCTATACTGAGAGATGTCTACACAAAAAACCTTCTGCCGCTTATCTGGGGTCGGGTCGCGGAGGCAGCATTCGGAGCAAGGAAGCCCAAACTTCCCATCCGCACAAACCTCCTCCAGCTCATCCCGGAAGATCCCACTCAAAAAAGCATCTTTTCCTAAACACAGAAAGAATGTAACGCACCAAAATGGATGCTGAAGCTTGGCCAGGACATATGGACAAACATTGAGCACCAACAAGAACCCATTGAGCAAAACAAAAGCTGCACTATTGTTTTTATTTTGCTCACTAGTGACAGGGTTTCCGCTACATTATAACAATCGTGGTACACCGCTATGGCTTTATTTAGAGCCGCCAGGCCCTCAGATTGATGATCTCTTGAGATGAAATGATAAAATGTCACATGATCAAATGAAGCGTAAACATCGAAATTAGCGGAAAACACAGAAACAATCATACACTGCTCCACGAAAATTATTGCTGTGACTCGAGGAATTTTGAGGTCATAGACTGAGCTTACGTCTATATATAACGTCTATATATATATATATATATATACTAACTATATATATATATATATATATATATATATATATAGTTAGTATTTATCAGATAAATACTAACTATATATATATATATATATATAGTTAGTATTTATCTGACATTTATTTATTTTGGACATATAGTTTTTGTTTTTGGAAACCAGAGGCCTCAGACCGAAATTTCGTTGCCATAATGCAGTGATACGTTTTTGTGCAATGACAATAAAGAAAGTCTAAGTCCAAGTTTAAGTTGCATCCTCTGCTTGCCAGCACCAGCTTGTGACAAGCAGTACATTTAGGGCCATCTGAAATTTGATCAAGGGGACCAGAAATGGCCCCCTGTCCTGGCTTTGCACATGGGGAAAAAAGTGTGGCAGGAATTTAAATATTTTGTAGTGAAGGTAGCTGTAAATTTGTTCCTGAATTCTGGATCATGAACAGAAACACTGGATTAAAGATTAAAGGGGCCAAAATGGAGCGGCGCCAGGCTGTGAAGAACAAGCCACCGGGTTTAAGGTGCCAGCTTCACTGCCAGGGAGAGATCACTGCTTCTCGGAGAAAAGTTGTTTCTGAAAGTGGTGGAGAAGGGGAGGGCAAACCGCGACAGTGCCAAGAAGGATGTGAAGATGTTGCAAAACGATGGAGCGTTTTAGCCTCCAGTGACGGCGTGAACGAGACGTGAAGTGACAGAGGAGAAGCACATAACTACGAACGATGAGTGTCCTTTTCGACTTGTTCGCCTGTTTCTCGTGCTCAGGTTCACTCATGGAAGTAACAAGGAACCTGTTGTGAGAGATCAGCTGCTGACACAAGATTGAGAAGTCGCGTTGTTAACTTTCTCAGTTCCACAGTGACCTTCTGTTCGCAGCAAAATCATCATATTTTAGCATGATTAGAATGCAAAATGCTGCGAGCTAACGGCATCTTTGGCAGGATTTCAAATGACCTTGAAATCAGAAACACTTGATTTAAGAGGCAGCGAAAACCACTCTCGCACAAATGAGTGTATCTCATGGAAAGTTTGTCCTGAAGCTGGAGAACTGGGGCTGTGCACTCACAGAAGTCATGACGGAAAAGACCCCATCACTTTCGCAGTAGCTCAGCTAAAACACTGTCCAAATTCACTTGCTAGTGTGGAGAGTTGCGCTGGCCTCGCAGTACTGTAACCGTGTTTGTTGTGATCAAAAAACTGTTTCTGCACATACTTAATCCACTGAACACTCGGCTTCAGATGTCGGTTCACTGAGAGCCGTTTCTCATCGGCACAACTCTGCTAGCTCTGCTCCACAAACGGTATCTTAAACTGTCCAGCGGGTGAAGAACTTGGAATGTAGGTTCACGGCTAGAAAGTTGTTTAGAGCTTGCTATAAGTGACATCATCGAAGGTTCAGTCATATTCTCTGTTCTGTGGCAGAGACCCTGGAGGCCCTCTTTCCACCCTCTCTTCACAAAAAAAACAAAAAAAAGGATGCACAGCTATCTGCTGCTCTGTTGAACAGGAGACGTGCTTGAGCTTGGCTCCCCAACTGTTTATCAGGAAACCGATATGACGACGCGTCTTGCCACTGTCACAATGTGGAGAAAAATCGATGCTGTGTAGAAATGTCATTATCTAATATTGTCAGAAAAAAAATGCTTGATGTGTTTGAGAATCAATTCTCCTCCCGCCCTGCCCCTAGTTATGATGTTTTTTTGTCTGGATTATCTTGTGAAAAAACCACCATGATCATGTCCATCTCCATGATGCGTGATGTTTTCTGCTTCTTTCGATTATTGCACTTTGTCATAATACGTTTGCTCACAAAAAGAGGTAATTTTTGTGAATGCATGGCGCCTCTCTTTATAGCCGTGGCGGTGTGTCACGTCCATTTACATATACTGGAAACCCTGCAAATTGAGAAGGAAGTGCTTGAAATTAAATATACGCTTTGTTCACTCATGCTGTTGCTGTTTTGTTGCTGTGTTTTTTAGCGCCCTCCTCCTTTGGTTTACACTTAAACTAGTATGAACACGGGTTGGTTTCTGGTTACTGAGGCTCCAGAACCATATCAGAGAGCAGGTGAGAAGCTTGATGTTGATTCCCAGGAAGATATTGAGTGTTGTTTTTAATTCAATAATGACACGATCATTCATCGCACTTTTCAAATGAGAATGAATCCAGCTGATCTGTTTATAACTGTACTCATGAGAGGGTTAACTTCTGCTGGATTTGTGTGTTTTTTGGAAGAAGGGGAGAAAGCAGGAGGCTGATGGAATGTTTTGATAGCATTCGTGACACGCTAGCGCGGAGCTGTTGTGTCAGCGAAGGCATCAGCAGTTGGTGATGGAGTGGAAGTGGGAGTGAAGACAATGCAGTTGGAAACAGTAACACAAACTCAGCAGTGAAGGACACCACGTACCCAATCCTGGCCGATGGTGAGCAGAATCGACTGTCTCTGGGAAGAAGAGGTGCAGTCTTTTACACAAGAGATGCTCGACACTGTTCATTTGTTTCAGTCTAATCTGAGGCTCCAATTGCAGGTACAGATTTTTCCCCCTTTTTAATTTCTCCTTATTATTTTTTTCTCATCTTTCGGGCCGCGTCTTCAAGCGTGCTTGCCGTTTCTATTTCTCATTTATTTTCCTCCCCTTTAATGAATTTGAACACCAAGGCAAGGAGTTTTTTTTTCCTCTAAATACTTCCCACGTTTGTTTGCCTCATCTTTTGGTCGGTGACTGGAGTTTCCTCCTTTGAACAGGAGATAAGCGAGCGTGCAGGCAGATGGAGGGTTATTTTAAAAGAGAAAAAATGTTCTGATAAGAGCTAATGGCTTCTATTTCCATAATTCCACCTCTCAGGTATCACTTTCATGTCAGCAGTCATTTTGTAATCGAGGGCCATTATCCCGACAGCTCGCCGGCTACCTGCTAGCTCTTACTTACGTGCGCCACATGCATGGAGTGGAAGAGCTTCTGTGGTGAGATCACTCCGTTGGCAAACATTGCAGAATTATTTACCGTCTCTTCCCTTGAGAACGTTCATCTGTTTACACCGAATGAGTCTTACGGTTTTCTCAGTCACGTCTGCTGTCAGTGTGGTGGCACTGGTGGGTTGTGCATGAGTCACAACATTATGACCATTTGAGAAATTCCATTTATGTTACTGAAACAGAACAGGGTTTCCCATTAAGCAGGTTGACAGGCCATCAGTAATGTTTCACTAGCATAATGATATTTGGTGGTAGAATCAAAACATGACGGACACCAAGTGATAAGTAATGATCCAGCGCAAAGTGGAAATCTACATCGCCATCTTTGTCTCCATATCCGCACGTACATGTACATGACACATTTTCAATTAGAAAGATATAACGTTCTGTTCCCATCTCGCACATACACACAGAAATCACCGCTACATTTAAATGTTGATCATTTTAACCGTCTGAATGATTGTGGTCCGATGTCGACCGATATGGCGACAGAAAAAAAACAGTATTAGGCCGATATTCAGGGCCGATATTTGATCTGATTTGGCTTTGGTATTAAGACAATTACATTGTGTTGTTATTAATTTGTAGTCAGTACACCACACATTGTTGTATGATACCAATTTTAAGGTCATGAAACTTGGATTTCGATATATTCAGACTCGTCGGTGTGAGAACGGGCTGGATATATAGGAGCGCATAAGATGACTCACTTCTGTGCAGTCTCATCATCAATCTAATATTAATTGAATATTGATCTCGGATGCTTTTTGAATTCAAATGCGGGAACGGGGAGAAGAAAAACCCTGCAGCTCATTTCCACTGACTTCATTAGAGACGTCCCCAAACGCCAGGATCTGGCGAACAAACAATAACCGCGCACATCTTGGGGAGAAAGTCTGGCGGTTCAATATTGCCCACTTAACTTCCAATTCCATTTGATTATGTGGAGACAGTAAAGGGCCGCGGCAATATCTTCTCTCCGACGGAAATCAAATATGTCCTGAAATCAAACCAGATGAACCTCTGGCAAGTATTTTAGGCACACTGTTGATATTTGTTTTTTTTTCCATTCATCCTTTCAGATGGAATATCTGAATTATTAACTTAGCTATAAGGCAGAAGTGATCAATATCCAATCTATGGGAGTAGGCATCGGAATTATCAGAGGGAAACCACATGGTACCTCATTGACCTCCGTGGTGGATTTATTGAGATTATTAAAGGAGGAATATCTTTTCATTAACCCTCGCTCATGTTCCGCTTTGGCTTCTGAACTAGAAATTATTTACTTCTGAACCAGGAGCAAATAGTATTGTGCCGAGTGTTGAATAAATCAGACAGAGTTGTGGTGCTAAAATCTTACTCGTGTTTAATTTGTACGTGGGCAGTGCACAAACATTGGTGATCTGCTCTTTTCTGGCTTTCTTCTTTGTGGTGCTGGGGAAGCAGTTACCGTTGCCAGCTCTTTTTTTTTTTTGTGAAGAGCCGTTCTCAGACAACCCAGACAACATTCTCCTACATGTTGTGGCTCTGCTCTGTTTATTCTACTCTGTAAAACTCTTAAACTTGTCCTTCAATTGGACTTGAAATCTTAGTTGTATAGTCTAGATCGGCTTGGCTCAGTAGACTTGCACAGATGTTTCATTTAATCTGAAGAAGTCTCAAGAATTATTCTTTTTAACAAATGAATTGCTTTTTCCGGGTGGGTTACTGGAGTCATTCCTGTTGTACTGCTGCTGGAGCCGGAGTGGCTGAGGAGATTTTTCTGATTCCAAATGATTCAGTCCTTTGTTGAGTCTCACAAACAAGGAAAATCAACATGAAAGTCAGCATTAATTGATTTGGGTGGCTTTTAGGTTTTACAATTCCACTTCTGACTGTACTTGAATGATTCCAGTTTGTCACAGTTCTCAGTCTTTTATAGAGTTCAATCAGGTTGTATCCCACATTCACAAGAAAAAAATGTATTTTTTTAGACATTGCTGACACAAATTACCAACAAAGTATCAAGAGAACAAACAAAATTGCTTCATATTCTCATCTCATTTAATATACTGTATGTGGTCATAGTTCTTTAACTATCGTCATTTAACATTCTACAAACATGACTATTGGAAAATGAAAAAAAAAAAGTATAACAGATAAATTGTTGTAAACACTCGGATAGTGTCAAATGTTTTGAAATTTTAGTCTTTGATTCATCTGTTTGGAAATGTTTCTACACTTCTGACGTTTTGGGAACCATTTCTCCTCCAACCGACTCATGAACCTGTCGCCGACTAACTTAAAAGTCGATAATAGTCGTTGCCGCCCTAAACATGGCATCAGCAGTGAATTGATGGCGTAACTCCCTTCATTTCTGGCGATTAAAAATGAGCCTGTCAGAGCTGGAAGCTAACAAACGCTGCCTGAGGAAACAACAGGGGACGTTCTCTGCATTCATGTAAAAACAAACATGGCACACGTCTGACATGTTTATGACATTATTGAAAACAAGTCAATCTCTGACAAGCGTCGTGCTTGCTGCGTGTCAAGACATTCAGTTTATACAGGAATTGATATCACCGTGAGGGACTTGTTTTTGGAACACCGGGGGTTGTTGTTAAGAAAAACGTACTCCCTCAGTTTCATCAGTATCAGGATGTCAAGATGTGTGGAAGGATGATATTTTCCTGGAATCCTTCGTCCGAGGACATTACGTGTCTCCATTAGCGGAGTCGGTGGTCGGATCAGGATGTCAGCAAATGGAGCTTCCTGAGAGTCGGATGCATCAGGAATGTTTGAAGCGTATGGTTTTGTGATAATGTAAGTCGATATTGTTCCTGTATCCTTGGCGACCGATGTCCTCGGTCTAATGCTCCTATTACTTATGCGTTTGGCTTGGTTTCCTTCTGCGATTCGGGACAGTCCTTTACTCTCAGTGTGCGCTAAACTGTGCTAATCCAGTTTACTCCAAACGGAGACAAAGCACATGACTGATGTTTATTTTGAGCTAATACGCTTCTCTTGGACTGTGGCTACATAAGAGGGGAGACTAATGCAGCTTTTAACCCTCGGCAGACTATTAAGAATACCTCAGGAATTAGGGCTGAGCAATTACTTGCGTCTGCGACTTGATCCCGACTGTTAAACACAACTTTAAAACACAAAGAGGAGCAAGATGATGCAAGAGCGGAGGCCAAATTCTTGTGCTGCTGTTCTCAGCAACTGCTTGTCCTTTAAAGAGTCAAATTCTTTTCTCTCTATTTTTTCAAGACTTGTGCGTTCGACGGCATGGTGAGATGCTCGTCGTCAAGTTTTATATTCTCAGAGGGATTCATGTCAATAAACCGACAGCACATAATTGTTGTTGTTAACTGAGCTTTGACAAAACTAGTGTTTGGTAGGGAGCGAGAATAGATGGAGGCGTCTCTCCAGTCCTGATGTGAGACAACAAGTCTCCACTGAACGCTACCGAGAGGTTGGAAGGTCTCGTGTTGTTCTATCAGGACACACATTAACATGCATTGAGTCATGTTAGCGCCTTACCCTGCCACTAGATAATTGCTTCTTACACTACTGGACGATGCTGACTAGTGTCGTAAGGATCTTCTCCGCAAAATGTTGCACTCAGCACAGGCAGGATCAAGCTGCTGACTGCTTGAACAATGTCGTCCTTCGGGGCTCTTAGACAACTGAACGCCAAGGAAGACAAAGGTAGACAGGCCAGATGGTTTGGGTGTATGGAGAGTGTTGGACGAGGAATGTTGGAGATGCAGAAGAGGAAGACAGCAAGTAGTAGAGTACATGAGCAGGATACAGGATTTCCTGCAGTAAATCCGTGAGTTGAGGTGGGGACTCCGGGGCAAGCGTGATGTGTGTCTTGGGGTTGTGGATGTGTGATGCGGTGAATGATAATGAGAGTGCGTGTGCAATGTTTGCAACCTGCAGGAAACAGAAGAGCTGCCAAACGTGCTAATGCAGTGTAAATATTTCCATTCATTGTTGTGAAGTATGTTCGGCAAAATGAACACATTAGACTTTATACTGCACATTCCATACACTGGTGTAGCTCACGCTTCACGTGGTTGAATGTTAAGGCTTAAAAGCAATAAAGTTATTTTAAAAACTCTCACAGAAACCAGCCAGATATCCACAATGTGTGGAACAGGGGTGGGCATCACAGTAGATCTGTAGAGTTGGTAGATCGCAGGGCGAGATGGCGAACGCTCAAGACCAGATTTATTTATTGTCCGTTTCAACGCTAAACGCGAAATAACGTAGTTGTGAAACTACATGTTGATAAATTGGCCAGCATGTGAGGTGCCATCACTCTGAACAATATACTTAACTATGGTGAATTGAAACGGAACCAATCCGTAGATGTTTTGCAGCCCAGTCAACCAATCACAGTGGTTTCTCAGTGAAATATAGAGCTTTATGTCTCCAAGATCGAGCCTCGTCTCATCAGACCACTGAGATTACAGGCATTTTATTTACATTATAGCGCTCAAAGCTGTTTTTTGCCCATGAGTTTCATGCCGACCAACTCTCCAGGGTCCCAGCAGCTCCGCCTCCACAGACTGGCTCGGTTGCAGGGAAGCTCCAGTCTCAGCGGAGAATTCACCGGGGCAAAAAACACACTTTTGAGCGTTTAATGTCAACAAAACTGTCATTGGTCTGATGTGATTTCATCGCCAGTCTCAATGGTGGACCTGGTTTTCCGAATATGTCAGAAGCAATGTCACGTATCGTCAATGAAAAAAAGCGAGTGTTCTGTTCGTAAACATCACTGCTGTGTTTATCAGGTCCTCAGGCAGCCGGCTACACATATATATATATATAGTCCATAGTAACTAAAAGAGGCTTCTCCTTATGTTTTTTTTTGTCACCCTAGGAACAATCCAGAGACGACGACCGGAGGATGTGGTAAAACCAAAAAATACGTAGCCATGACTAAGACCATTAACAGAGTTATAGTCCAATAAAAGGATCGTAAACTCTTTTACAAGATAATGTAGTCAAGGTGGGGAGCAGTTTTTGTCCAGGCTGCTGCATTAACCAAATAGCACAGTGGAAAACCCTGAGACAAATGTGACTATGGAGGGTGATTGGCTAAGGGGGAGGACATACTGTCACACCTGAAGGGAAGTGAATAAAGACACATGGAGCTGAAGTCCTGAGAAGGTCAGGTCGTAGTTTAGCTAAGCTTGTGATACACATTTCTGATGGTGAGCGTCTGACTTAGGGATGTGAGATGCTCAAACTTATTTTGAGATTGGGTTATGTACGCTCCTAATGCGTCTAGGGTGTAAGAAAATATGGATGCAGTCAAGTATTGCGATACTTGAATCGATATTTTTGCTGAAATATCGCAATACTTCATTGTGTTTTATTACATTGATTTATTTTTTTATGTCAATATTTAAAACACAGATACTTGGATATGCTGCTGCATTTGTGATGTGCTTAAATACTAACATTTTCTTACTTGTACACTTTGCCTGAGTGTGAACTTTAACTTCAAGTCTCACTGTACGCCATAACAATAAACTCCTTTTCATGCTGATAATCTGATTTTCCCCCTTAAAATGGCGGCTTTAATTACAATGTAGCGGTAGTGCAATGTATCACATCACCACTGCTGTGTCGGGATTTGTATTCTGTCTTAACATACCTGCCAAGACACGGCCCAGCCACTGGCGTGTGATGATGAGCAGCTGAGTGGTGTTCTCTTCCCCTGCCACTGGTTATGTTGTTGGGGTTGACTGGTGTAAAGTGCTCATTCACTTGCTGTATAATGAAGTCTTCAACAAGCTAATGCAGCAGCTTGGCTTTCTTTCCTGTGAGCCATGCGGCGCGTCCGTCTCATCTAACACAGGGTCCGAAAACATCCAGCCTCCCCTGCAGAACACGGGCAAATTGACACCGGGGGAGAATATTAATAGAGTTTGTGCAGCGTTATAGATCCCAGTCTTTCTCCTGGCACCGCATCAAATTGCAAATCGATACGTTTAAGACGTGCATCAATTCTGACTGATGTCTTATCAGAGGGTCCGAAAAACCGCGGCGCAGAGATCAGACGGCAGCAGGATGAATGCTTATCTGTTGATCCGCCGAGCGCTTCCCTGAACATGGAGGATAGCGTCGACTGAGTGCACACTCATGCAGATAAGACAGATGACTGTGTTTATTTATGAGCGAGACCATGCCGTTGTTGTTGTCCTTCACCGAGATCATTTATCAGCGTCTCCCTAATGGCATTTACTTTTCTCACACGGCCACTTAGTTAATTTAATTCTAAGCAGCAGCAAATCACCTCGGATTAGTGATATGATGCTAATGTATTCCTCCTCTCCCGGAGTGTATGCTCAAGATGACATTGCTGCAGACAATGACCTACTATGATGCGGTGACACTTCATTCAATCACCCGCCTCTTCCTATCGCCGGGAAATCTCGGCTGTGGAACGCAGGTGACCGTCGCGCAGCGCGGCAATTTCATTCTCAATTATAATATTATCATTGTTCCTCCTCCTACTTCCCCTTTTCATAACCAGCCCTTCATATTTTATCAGGCCGCCGTTTGACATGTTTACTAATGCTTATTCAAATGGCCCTTCTGAGGGAATCACAGGCTGGAAATGCACTTGTCTCATTTCATCTGAAGGCACCAAAACTGAAGTCACACATTATAGTACGTTATAACAGAACAACAAAGTTAACCACTGAAACGCAGTTTCCCCGTCTCCAATTAACCCTCTATAACCTTTCAATTCTGACTCACCTTCTTTCTGCTGTTGTTAGTGACACGATCTATTCTCCTGAGGAGACGCGTTTTTCTACTCATTCCTGATGAGATTGACAAGTTTATTTTGTCTCATTTTCTCCCCTCTGTAATCATAGCCCCATTATTTCCGTCTGGTTTCTGCTCCTTAAACACAAAGTGGTTCACATCAGTGACAGGATTAAATTGCTTCTGACGTTGGCTCAGTGGTTACAAATAATTAGCATGAAATTTTACTGCTGTAGTTGAGGAATGGGATGCAAAGACTGTGCGGTGTAAGAGCAGCCATCTAGTTTCCCTGGCCTGGCAACCTCCTGCTCGTCTGTTGGTGCACTTGAATGAGAGAATGAAGAAAGATGTTCATGACCCAAGGATGTATCCAAGCTTACTGTGAAGACTCCTTCGCTTCTACTCCAAAAGACTCACTTTCTGTGTCCTGTATTTTCAGAAAATGTAACATGGCATAATTTTTCTTTTTAATTTTCCTCTTCTTCAAGTCAGCTTTTTCTTTGATTTTTGTTTTATTTTTCTTTGATTCTTCTCCTTGTTTTGTTTTTCTTTGATTCTTCTCCTTGTTTTGTTTTTCTTTGATTCTTCTCCTTGTTTTTTTTTTCTTTGATTCTTCTCCTTGTTTTGTTTTTCATTGATTCTTCTTGTTTTATTTTTCTTTGATTCTTCTCCTTGTTTTGTTTTTCTTTGATTCTTCTCCTTGTTTTGTTTTTCTTTGATTCTTCTCCTTGTTTTTTTTCTTTGATTCTTCTCCTTGTTTTGTTTTTCTTTGATCCTTCTCCTTGTTTTGTTTTTCTTTGATTCTTCTCCTTGTTTTGTTTTTCTTTGATTCATCTTGTTTTATTTTTCTTTGATTCTTCTCCTTGTTTTGTTTTTCTTTGATTCTTCGTCTTGTTTTATTTTTCTTTGATTCTTCTCCTTGTTTTTTTTTCTTTGATTCTTCTCCTTGTTTTGTTTTTCTTTGATTCTTCTCCTTGTTTTTTTTCTTTGATTCTTCTCCTTGTTTTTTTTTCTTTGATTCTTCTCCTTGTTTTGTTTTTCTTTGGTTCTTCTTGTTTTATTTTTCTTTGATTCATCTCCTTGTTTTGTTTTTCTTTGATTCTTCTCCTTGTTTTTTTTCTTTGATTCTTCTCCTTGTTTTGTTTTTCTTTGATTCTTCTCCTTGTTTTTTTTCTTTGATTCTTCTCCTTGTTTTGTTTTTCTTTGATTCTTCTCCTTGTTTTATTTTTCTTTGATCCTCCTTTGTCTTTAATTCTTCTTCTCCTTCTTCACCCCATCCAACCCTGTGTTTTCTGACTTGTCTCTCAATACTGTGGTAAAATTGACTCGCAATTTCCACTGGGAGCGTAACTGCAACTGCAGCGTAGCTGCAGCATAATTTTTCAAATAGAATTGTTTTCAATCAGTCAGTTTCCACCACTAACAGAGCTGCACTACTGCACATTACTGCAGCGCTGCCGCACTGCTTCAAGACGGCAAGGATTGTATTTCTAGCGTAGAGACTCGCGGCACCGCATCAAATTGTAGCTGAGCGAAATTAACAGTCCAAGAGAAGTGAGGTGAATCCCTAAAAATTACAAAATAAAACACGATGAGTTGATGATGGTCACATCAAAAGCGGTATGTGAGCAGCGTGATTGAACTTTGTTGACAACATGAATGGTGAAACTTTCATTTTGGAGGTCGAGTGTATGACTCTTGTCCCAAACATTATAAAGACAACGCAAGGAAAGAAAGAGCCAGGGCTGACATCGAAGGTGATAGGACAAAGAGCAAGCTTGTCATACACACAGGTTAGACTGGCCAAATTCATTCACGGTGCGGGCTCTGCGAGGCACAGCGTGATTGGCAATTCTTGCGTGACCAAGTGGAGAACCACCGCTCCGCTGCTCGTGGAAATCGAAAACTACGCTGCAGCTACGCCTCAGTAACCGCTGCAGCTCCTGGTAGAAAATCGGGCTGACCGTGTGGTTTTGGTTCCAATACTGTTTTTTAGATTCGTGTTTTAATGAAATTCTTGTTTTTTGGTTTGTGGAAATGTATAAAAACACTTCAGCAGCTGGACTGAATCATGTTTGGTGGCTGATGGAGAAGTGTTTGTTCACTATTCCAGCTCTGCGATCACCATTTGTATAAAAGTGGCTCTACTCGTGACAACTAAACTAGTTGATATGTGAGTGACGCTATCTCTCAGTTCAGAAAATATAGCTCTTTTAATGATGAGATTTTTTTTTTTTCTTGTTACTTTGGGGCGCAGTGAACTTCCTCCCACTCCCACCGCTCCAATCATCGCTTCAGTATCACACTGTTCTGAGAATGTGGCATGAGAAAGGGGAGTTTGGGTCTCCATGATGAAACTGTGACTGGCTTCACCTGACAATGGGTTTAAAGCCGAGGTGTCAAGCTCTGCGCCGGCTCTGTTGAGACTCTCGCTGTTGACTTTTCCTTTTGATCCCGTTCGTCTGGTAGTATCGTTTCCGGATGAGCCATGTAGTCTTTTTTTGTTTCCATTCCGGGTCACTCTATCCTCCTGATGGGACGTAACCCAGAACTCAACTCATCATAGCCTGCGCTCACAGGGGACTGAATCCTCCACCGTTTAAATGCAAAGCCAAAAAAGTGTGAGTAACATGGAGAAGCGCTTAGAGAGTTCAGCGAGTGTTACATCAGATAAAAATTTGAAGGGGGGTTTGAGAGGTCTCTGGGGAAACAGTGCCTGCAGCTATTTTCATATTGATGTGGCACAGTGTAAAATTTCAGGCCTGTTGTACCTCCAGTCTCTGTGCTTTACCAGAGTTTAATCTAACAGAGATGTGGGCTTTTTTTTGCTGCATTTACTGTAGTTCCTTGGCTTCTCTGGATTCTGCTGGAGTGTGCGCCTCCTGGGGGTGGGCTCCCGTTCAGCCACCTCACATGTGTAAAACCTGAGAGTTGCAAAGGAGCCGCTTTTGGAATTTTCATCTGCTGGAGGAAAGTAAACCATGGCAGACGGTGGAGAGTTTGTCAGTTTTATTGAAATTAATTGGCTTTTTTTTATTTGGGCCAAAGTTGTGGGAGGAACTGCAGCAGTGGTTAATGAGGTTTTTCTTGTGAGTTTGTCCAGATAATCCAACAAATGCTTGCCATTAGCAGTCAGATATTGTCTATAATAACTGGCCATTTTATGTGTTATAATAAAGATCATTTTATTCATCATCTGGTGGCAGTGCGCCATGGAAAATAGCACCAGTTGAGCATGCATATTAACATTCGATGCCTCTGATATAGAAAGGTCTCCCAGCTTGTGTGAGTGTTTGCAATACGAGTCGTCTCTTTTTTGCTCTCAGTTCTCAGGTAATATTCATTGAACAAGCGAGCGTCGGTCACCCAGCCAACTCAGCTTCTGAGATTGGTTTTTAAACTTGCTATTATACTGAAGAACATGCTCGCCGTGCACCATGTGCATTCACACATCTTCTGTGTGATGACATCAGCACTGTTATATTTGCGCTCGCATTTTGCAAATCCTGCCTTCACCTGGCTTGCACCAGAACAACGTGATGTGCATTTTTTGTTCCCCATTAGAGGAGCTATTGCTATTTTTATGAATATTTAAGGCGCCTGGAATCCTTTAGCGACAAGGCCCCACGCGTCATGAAAATCCAGATCTGTTTCGGCAGCTGAAAATGAATCAGTGTTTCTCACAGTGTCATTTTCACCTCTGTACTCACACACATACACTTTAAAAAGACATTTTTGACCCCAGTCGAGAGAGCCACTTGTCGCTTGTTTGACATCAGATCGTTCCATCCCACGAGGTCAAACTCTTGAGTGATCCTTAGCTTCATCAGCTGTGAGTAATGTCAGCAATTTCCATTGTTTACTGGTGTGGCAGTGATGAAATGCTTGAAATGACAACTTGAACTTTCGCCTACCCCTTTACGCAGCATGTGCGACATCATAGTCTCTGCCTCCTTGTTCAGATGAAGTCACATGCGACGACAAACGCTCACATTTGCCCACAAATATGACCGCGATCAGGACGTGACCGATTTTGAATCCATTCACGAACGTCCAAATTCCCATGACTAAAATGTAGAATAGAGGGAAGTGAAAAGAGGATCACCTGAACACTATACGGGGCAGACGTAAACACAAACATGGCTGACCACCAGATCCATCTCTCACCCTGTGGAACATATCAGCAGCTACTCTTTTCATTGGCTGGATTAATGCGCAACTGAACAACCTTTACCTCTCAGACTCCGCCCATCCAAACCTCCGTGAGGCTCCGCCCTTGTGAGGAGCTCCGTAGCAAAACAAGCGGTCACGACACACTGTCAGCGTTTATTAATTTATTTTGAGTTTCACACAGCGGCCACCTGGTCCTAAGATATTTTTTGAATAAGATATTTATGGTTCTCTTCTTTACCCATCTCGCACCTGTCTACTCAGAAAAACAACATCTATGTTTGATGTAAAACAGCAACACACGTCTGGTTTGATCTCCTCATTAATTACATCTTCTCGATGGTGGGTAGGTTTTACATCCCGCTTTTCTGTGTAGAGGATAAACAGCCTGCTGGAAATCCACTTCAGTGGGACCAGATTAGCCCGATTCTTGTCTGACTGATGTGGGATAGCGCTCAGGCTGAGCTCATTGAAATCTGACTGATAAGAACGTAGAACTGTCGACTGATTCCAGCTGCTCTCATCATGAGATCAAAGTCTCCTGATGCTGTAGAAACATTTAGTCGGAGGTTTTGTTTGCGGCTTCTGTATAAAGATGAGCAAACCCGTCTGGCATTCTTGCTGACGGGAAAACCTTTGTGTTGTGTGGGCCAGTGTGTGTCGGGCTGGGTGACCACAGGACAGGAGGTGAAGTGGCTCATTAAACTAACACTCTGATAGAATCACGGCTGCTTCGCTGTTTGTTGGTGGGATCGTGTTTTACGCCTGGAAGACGAGCCAGAGCACACTGTTTGGACAAGCAATGTTTAAAGTGCACCACCCCAAATGGTTTCTGGCAGGTGGAAAATGGACCTTACATACACGGAGCCAGACTCTTCTCAGCCTATAATCCCGCTGCCTTTAGATTCCTAAATTATCGCTCACTCAGGAAGTGGATCCGCAAACTCTCGATGGGATTTCAAGTGTTTTCCAGCTCAGCCTTGAAAGCTTCCATTGAGAATGTAGTTTCAAGGAAGCAAAAATGTTCAGTATGCCAAGGGTTTTTACGTCCACTTGTTCGCGTTGTGATTAAATCCACTTGTGCACACTGTGTTGCGGCACAGTGACGGATTGCAAAAGTCAGTTGCGTTACAGCAAGTGACTTTTCGACCTGCCACACTTCTTCATTGAGAGGGACTCTTCAGCATGCTCTTAGTTTCGTCCCTCTCCTTCAAGGCCTCCTCACAATCCTGCTTCCTTCCCTCGGTTTTCTCAGCCTGGTTGTTTCTGCTTCCTTCATGCACCTAGTAACGCTGAGGCAGTTTGTGTTTGCTTTGGCGAAATTGTAAGTTTTGTATTTTAAAGAAAGTTCATATCATTTTTACAGTGCTTCACCTGGCTTCACCAACCTGTTACCACTGAAGGTTATGTGTAACTTAGGTGTACCGTCCAACATTTTGCATTGTTTAGGGGTTTAAATTCAGCTGATCAGGTGTTTTAATCAGATCATCACATTAAATTAAGACCTTGCGTTTGAGAGGCTTCACAAGGCCACACTAGCCGCTCTCCACCCATGACCTCTGGGTGTTGAATAAACTTCTTGTTTATGACGACTCCTTTGCCGTAAGCTTGTCGCTGACTCCTCTGAACCTCGTGGATCTTGAATGGAGCGCTTCTCTTCCTTGACTCGGAGTGTTACAGAATGAAAGTATTTTTGATGAACGACTCTGCTTTTCCACCTCACAGAGGCTTGTGAATAGTGACCCGTGTGCACCCATCGTCATCATCAAACACTTTTCCTTTTCTTCACTCTGATGTGCTCAAATGAAAGTGCAGCGGGTGCAACCGAGTGAGTGTTTCTTGTTGAAACCTTTGCGAACAAGATGTGCTCTCCAAGGTTCTGGACCGTGGGCGGCTGAATTGGCTTGATGATTTTCTCGGGAATCTCTTGTCCCGTTTGGAGGCGGTCCAATTTGTGTGAAGCGGTGTTATGCTGAGAGGCTATGCTAACTGAAACCATGTAGCTGATGCTCAGCCTTCTGCCCTTTTAGCAGTCACTTGTGTCAAGGAGGAGATGGTTTTACAGAGCTCATTTTGACACCAGCGTGCAGCCTGCTGCTCACAAACAAGCTCCGTCTGGACAAACACTGAGCGCAATTCACTCCTCATGACCTGCAGGAGGCCATTATTGAGACATCAACTGGTGAATTTTTTTTTTTTTAAAGGTATACCTTTTTTTTACTGGCATGAAAAACCCAACCAGAGTATTAAAATAATGAAATCAACGACAGACAAAGGTGGAGACGCTGGGTCAAGGGGAAATGCATCCAGTTCAAGCACGTTCTGCTAAAAGTAAATGTCAATAGTTGCTTTCTGTGTGTTGATAGTTTGAATAATAACAATGGAACATTGTTTATACCATAACCTTTCTGATCTGGGGGCCCACTTTTGCCAGAACAGATGGTCCCGGGGCCCTTTCAAGGAATAGATCTGATTCATGACTCTTGATTTCTTTTGTGATCAATAACCATATTTAATCTACTTAAACGTAAACAAACCAAAACCTTGTGAAATGACGTGAAACCATCTGATCATTGCAAAGATATTTATTTGTCATTGAAAAGTCCAAGCAGGAGCAGAACCAGGTGCAAGTCGTACTTGAGAAAAAAAGGAAAAAATACACTTGATGCAAACTGTTGAGAAAAACTGAATAAAAATCAGAATAAAATAAATGTGATAAAATCATGTCTAAATATCATAAAGTAAAGATAATATATTTTATTGAAACTCCAAAGAAGATATTGCCGTAAAATGAACTTATTTTCAAAACAGCTTCAACAGGTGCTTTCGTGGACAGTTTTTACTGTTGGGGGGTGACATTACTTTCTTAATCATTTTTTCTTGAACTTCTCCATAGTTGGTAGCTATCAGAGATTTGCAGCTGTCAAGTCAATGCAGTGAGTCACTACTGCCACCATACGTGGCTAATGTATTAGAACTGAGCGTCTTGCGGCCCCCACTGCTCAAACGTGTAAAACCAAAAAAAAAAATTGTGGTCCTCTAGGAGGCGCTCACGGCCCAACCATGGGCCCTACTGTTAAGAATCACTGGTTTATATCACACTTTTAGCATCGCTGTTCACTCAGTGCTTTACAGACAAAGCAGCACTTCATGTGAGGAATTTAGTGTCTTTTGAAATGTCAGACTGATTCAGAGACGATAACACAGTTATCAAGGACAGACCCGGTGTAGAACTGCTGCTGCTCCTACACATCAAGAGAAGCCAATTGAAGCCAGCGTTGGTAAGGGACTCTGTGAATGTCCAACTAGGAGGAGGCCTCGGGTCGTACCCGACGCTTTGTCTCTCGGGCTGACATGAGAGCTTGTGAGGGTTGTCCTGGGGTGAGGAAAGACTGGGCCTCTTTGCTCCAGTGGCTGCCCCTGCAACTCAACCTCAGTTGAGACGGGCTGTCGCACTGATAAAATACTACTTCCTCTAAATCGTGCGTTTGTACGGATACTTAAACCTATAAAGTCGGAGAGGAGTTTGGTATTTTGTATCAAATGGATTAAGCAATTTCTGTCCTAAAGCTGGTCTTGATATTCAGGCCCTTTATCCTGCCGATGCGAGGGAAGGCAAATTGAAAGGAAGCTGCTATCTCTTTATAAAATTGGCTCTCCAATGAAGAGGACTGATATTCTAATTGACACAGCGCTCGCACAAGCGCACGCACATACACAGCAACCTGCCTTTTGTCTTGAGGGAATGATGGACGCACCATGGAGAGAGAATGAAGATGAAAGACGGGCGGAAGATGAGAGTCTGGAGCAGCATGAGATGATGGGTTTGATCAGAGGCAGAGGAAGGGAGTGGGGGAGGACAAGACACCAGAGGGAGGCGGCCGTGATTGGTGATGAAGGCTTCAGGAGTGATGGCGGCAAAACAGTAAGAACAGAGGGATGGGATGGACCTGTGCAGTGAGTGACGAGTCGCTGGGGATTTGATTCCATGGTTGGTGACAATCATGAGAAATATGGGTGTTAGAGTGGAATAGCAATGAGGCAGAAGTCGTCCGGGGATGGCTGAGGAAACTTGGAGATAAAGTTATTGGCCGAACGTTTCCGGAAAATGTGGAGGTGGCACTTGTCGCTGGTGATGTCATCGCTAGTTTAGGCACAAATGGGTCTGCTGTTCGTGTGAGGCAGCGGACTGGTGTCACTTCTGTCACGTCTCACTGTCCATCAATACGCAAAAGAGTACACACACAGATATAAATATACTGTACCGACATGGTGGGTCGATAAAGCCCCAAAAAAGGTTTGGATTTCACAGTGGCTATATTACATACTTAAAAAAAAATTAATAAGAAATGTATAAATATATAAATAAATAAGAAAGAGACAATCTCACTATAGAAACATTGAATGTGGACTGTAAACTAATAAATTCATGTGTGTGAAATAAGATACAGTATAGAAGTGATGTATTATGAACAATGACATAATAATATTAACCGGTCCCTCCAGTAGAGGGCCATGTTGCCATCTGTTTGGTCTTCTTGATGAGGCTTCATGAAACACTGTGCTAATTTTCAGAGCCCACTAGATGGCGATCTTGGTTCAAAAATGATGTGAGGTTCACTGAAATTGTTGTTCAAATCTAAATATTTTAGAGTAGAGAGTAAGCACGGAAAATAAGGACGCGGTTTCATGAAGCCTCATCAGCCCATCATGAGACAGACGCATATTATGAGTGAAACAAATGCAATCAAAATACGCAACACAAGGCAAATACAGGTCTAAATAAATGACTAAAATTAATATATTTCAGAGCACGAATGAAATGGCACACGCTATAATACTCATAGTCTGACCCATGTCTCTTACAGCTTGGAGGTGCACTGTATATACTGTCTGTATATATATATATATTTGGACTTGACACACGGTTCAGTCCCCAGAACCGATCTGTCTACTCTGGCCTCGTGCACACTCGCACACGACACGCCCAAACACACACAAACATGCTCTGTTACACACTGACACGGTGCATTCAATGCTACACAAAGACTCAAATTAGACACAACTCGTATTTATTTTTAAACACCACACTCTGCAAATTCTGGGATTACAGCTGTTGGAGTCGTGTTGTTGCACGAGTGAACCGAACACATCCGCTCCGGCTCGACAGCGTATTTAAATCCATCTCATTTCCACTCTTATCGCTCCGTTGCGAACACGGACACGGCTTCTCTTGTCAGCTGCACCCAGTTGTGTAAATATGTTTTACATAATTCGCCTTCAGTTTCACACAAAAGGAGGTGGAGAGTCAATTATCGGAAGATATGGAGCTGTTGGATTGAGACGCGAATGTGACTTCATGTTTGACTGGAGGGCCAGAACACACACGCGTGCACGTGCAGACAAATATCGGCATTCACTCGTGCGCTGAAAGAAGAGATGCGTGGGAAAGAGAGACCTGGAGAAAGGAAGGAGAACGCACTCAGTCATACATGAAGACCTATTGACACATGCCCACGCGGACACACTTGCATCAAGACTCACCATTATGTGACTCACATAATTGAAGAGTCTTTGAATCGACACTAATCTCGGGGGAATCGTGCCACGTGCGGATCGAGATGCTGCCAGATGTGCCTGCAAATGAACAGCTGTTGCTTGCTCTTCGGCGCGCCGTCTCTGTGCCGCGCTGTCGCTGTGATGACCGGAACATGGCGGCACGCTCATCTTTCATTTGGGAGCAGCCGCTGAATCCGGGGTGAAGTCTGCATCTGTGTGCTCCTGAAGGGGCGACTTCGATTGCTTATTTATTGACTCAAATCTGCTGGTTTTCGGTCGCCAATATTGCATCTGCCTTTTGCTATTGTTCTGCATTTGGGCCACACACTTGGTCTTCGCTCCCTTCACCTCCGCTCCGCTTGGTTCGGCTCCAGTGCTCGCGGGGTTAAGGCTTCTCGCTCCACGCCTCTCTGAAGCGGCGAGGCGGGCTGTGTCACAGAAGTGACATCGGTCCCGTCTATGGACAAAACAATTTCCATCCGTGTAGCGAGCCAAGAGGCGAGTTGAAACATGATTTATGTGGGTTGCTGCTCTCCCATGGCCGACTGATCTGTCCGCCATGAAGAGAGCGGTTCCGCCTCTCTGGCTCTCACAGCCAAACCTGCGCTGCCTTGGGGCATGAGCAGATGCGGGACGGCGCCCGCTCGTCCTTGGAGGTTTGGTACCCTGATTGACACGTCTATCTTGGCATTGACATTCTGCAGGTGCTGCGCGACCAGATTCTGGGATATGGTTGGTTCTTAGGGAGCATTTTAGCAGTTCATCTCACTATAATGTTCAAAAACTTGCATGGCAAACCTTCAGATGAACGACTCTTGTTGATACCAACATTCAGTCTAATGCCTAATGTCCGTCCATCCATTAAAAGGCACCCACCAACATTTATCCATCCATCCATCCATCCATCAAACCCACCATCTTATCGTCTGTCTATCCATCCATCACACCAAACATGTTATCATCATTCCACCATCTGTTCATCCATCCAGCCATCAAATCCTCCATCTTATCGTCCATCCATCCATTTAGCCATCCAGCCATCATCCATCCATCACCTATCCATCAAACCCACCAGCTTATCGTCCATCCATCCATTTAGCCATCCAGCTTATCGTCCATCCATCATCATCATCCATCCATTTAAGGTGCCAACCAACATTTATCCATCCATTTAACCATCCAGCTTATCGTCCATCCATCATCATCATCCATCCATTTAAGGTGCCAACCAACATTTATCCATCCATTTAGCCATCCAGCCATCATCCATCCACCCATCCATCCATCCATCAAAGGCAACCACCATCATTTATGCAACCATCCATCTGTCAAACCTACCATCTTATCGTCCATCCATCCATCTATTCATCATCCATCATTCCAACAAAGGCAGCCACCAACATTTATCCATCCATCCACCCATCAAACCTACATTCTTATCGTCCATCCATCATCCATCCATCCATTTAAGGCACCCTCCAACATCCATCCATCAAACCTACCAGCTTATCGTCCATCTATCCATCTATTCATCCATCCATGAATCCAACAAAGGCTGCCACCAACATTTATACCTCCATCCATCAAACCTACCAGCTTATCGTCCATCTATCCATCTATTCATCCATCCATGAATCCAACAAAGGCTGCCACCAACATTTATGCATCCATCCATCCATCAAACCTACCATCTTATTGTCCATTCATCCATCCATCCATCCATCCATGTATCCATCAAAGGCACCCACCGACATTTATCCATCATTGGTCCTGAGTTGGGAGTTCCCACTCAAGAGAGCTGAGGTCTGTATTGAATCATCTTGGGCGTATGGCTCTGTCCTTTTCCCCCTCTGGCTGTATGGATTTGTCCTGGAGCCGCTGTCGACTAAGTGTCGCGCACAAAGAGACAGCTACAGTGCTACCAAACCACAAGGAAATGGAACTAAAAGTCTGTCCAGCAGGGAAGGCCTTGGTTATCCAGGGCGATCACTCGATAAAGACTTGGACTTGAAAACGCTTCCTGCAGTTAGAGTGCCTGAAGTGAATGGAGCTCAGAAGGAGCGTTCAAATGTGATTACGGTCTTGCTTTAATCCCCCAGAGAGGACCTGCAGATCAGCTGCCCGATGTGATTGAACAGTGGTGAAACTCCAGGGAGACTCACAAAAGCCAAATTGAGAGGAGCAACGGCGAGGTGAGAGGGGGAGAACATGTGTGTTGATGCTGCTTCACACTCAGATGACTGGAACATCTGGCAGATGCTGTCGGCGTCAAGTGTGGATTGACCAAAGACAGTGTTTAGCCTCAACAATGGTTCACATCTACCGGTGGAATCGCTCAGCCTCGCTGCACCGGACTTTATGAGACCTGACTCGGAAGGCTGTGAGCGCAGGTCTGACTGACTCTTCTGCTCTCTAATGGGCTCAACTTTTATTGACTCCAGTGAACCCTCTTGGACTTTAATGGACTAATTATCTCACCTAGACTTTAATATGCTCTAATGGCAGTTAGAAGTCTAATGATCCTCTCCTGTGACTCTCTCATAACTCAAGGGAACTTGCGTCGACTTTTATTAGGTTTTAGCCATGTTGAATCTGAAGGAAGTTTTGCAATTGAGTCTGGAATCTTATTGATCTTTCCGTCAAAATTGTGGACTTTTTGAACCGTTTTGAAGCCGATAATTCATTTTACGAAACAGTCTTTCACTCTTCTGAATTCTATATTTAAAATGTAATGTCATAAAACATAATGGGCTATAATGAAAAAAAAATCTGTATATATATCGGAACCTTTTCACGATGATGGTTCGTCATTCTTTGGCCCTCACTTTTCTAAAGTCGGGTGTGTTAAGGAAAATAAAGATGTTATCAACCGAGATATCCACAACTGGCACTTCTGCAACAGCAAATATGAATCTATTGTAATATTATTATTATCTAATTTTAGCATCATTGGCTCTGTGTTCATCCTCCTTCACCAAACACTTAACTGAATTTCCAAAATCCACTTCTTTCCACATCAATAATCTTGCTGTTTACTTGTTGACCTTGACAACATCTGAGCCTTAGCTTCCCACGGGCCGTACAACTTGACTTATCGGGTCTGATTTGGCCCTCGCGCCTTGTGTTTGACCCACATTCTGAGGGTGAATTCATAAGTAAAGTAAAAAGATAATTTATCGGCTCATGCTCAGCGTCTACTCCAGGAACCTTTCATTAAAATATTAATCGACACGCTTTTATTGAGCTCAACCTTTGATCAAACCCTCAAGAACACAATCAGGGGAACGCAATCTAAATCCCAGATTTAATCTGGAGTCTGGCTGCTATAACGCCTGGCCAGGAGGGATTAAAAGTCTGATTTCCCCAGACTCTTGCAAAAGGTGTAGCGCTAGCGAGTGGAATGGTGTTCCAATCCTGGACGGACGGTAAAAGAAATGTGAGTTCAATGTTGGTAGTTGGCGCCTCAATAGTGCGATTGAACTCACGCCCCATGTGTTGATCTCACATGAGACGCTTATCACTCATAACAGTGTGACCTCTGGAGTGACAGAGCTTGCACTTGCTAGAGTTCAAACTCTCAGTCTTTGTTTAAGGCATCTGAAGTAAGTCAGGATTTGATTCTGCGACGGGGTGTGATGACGATAACGTCATGATATTAGTTAGCCGCGAGTGGAACTGGTGGAGACGACCGTCAGGTGTGATCTGTGACAGGAGAGTAGCAGGCAGAGTGACGGTGAAGCTAGCATGTAGCCAGTAGCTGGACTAAGCTAGCATGTAGCCAGTAGCTGGACTCAGCTAGCATGTAGCCAGTAGCTGGACTAAGCTAGCATGTTGCCAGTAGTTGGACTAAGCCAGCATGTAGCCAGTAGCTGGACTAAGCTAGCATGTAGCCAGTAGCTGGACTAAGCTAGCATGTAGCCAGTAGTTGGACTAAGCTAGCATGTAGCCAGTAGCTGGACTAAGCTAGCATGTAGCCAGTATCTGGACTAAGCTAGCATGTTGCCAGACTCAGTCAGAGATGGAGATATGTTGACAAGAGGGTAAGATCGGGAGAGGTGGAGAGGTTTGTAGACCAAGTCAGGCAGGATGAAGATGAAGATGGTGGAGGTTGGCTAATAAGCCTGAATCTGAAGCTCAGAAGTACACGAATAAATCAGTTTATACATTTTTCATTCACCGTCCCACAGCAGTTGTAGCGTTTCTGAGTGTTTTCCCCCATGGATGTCTTGCGTGGTTCATCAGAACAGCTGGAGCAGCCGATTCATAGATGTTCATCACGCAGAAGAAGTCGTAATCTAGTCGCAATTAAACCTCTGTATTTTCTTAGTTTTAGCTTTGCAAGACGCCAGTCTTTTCGTCTGTTGCGTGAACTTCAAAAAGTACGTCCTGACTCGTGCAAAATTGTGGCCTGGCGATGTATATTCAATAGAATTTCTGCTTAAAAAGCAGCGAGAGGCCAGTGCCAGTGACACCCTGCGACTCCTATGTTGCTCAAGTTCTTGCTGCTCACATGCCCTCTTTGCCTTCATGTATGGAATTAGCGCCCCCCACAAATGGGTCTGGACACATTAGGTACTGCAGTTCCGTCTGGCTCATACACGTCGGAGCCTCATAAAATATCAATATTTGCAGTCTTCTGAATATTTGACACGAGAGACCGCAACTGTATGAATATTCTTCGCTGTTACACAACACAACTGATGATTCGTCGAGTTCAGATCTCGCTCCATCTGGACCTTTTGTTGACACAACCAAACTCTTTTTTTTTTTCTTCTGTACCTTCCTGTGGAAATTCCAGTCTCACAACTTGTCCTGCTACTAAAGAACCGGAGGGAGGGGTCTCTGGAGATCTGATGTCAAATCCAGACCCGAGTCCTGCTTTGTTCCACCACGTGAGGCGACCTACTGTAGATGAGTGAGAAGCGTGGTTGTATTTGTTTTGACTGACAGGGCCTGAGACCCGGGGAAAAGCCGCTTGTTCTTTGATGCCTACGACGTCGGTGGATAATTCAGACTCATCGGCTCATCTCTCTTTTTCATTTTCATGCGTGGACGTTTTGACTCCGGCCACCGGGACTTTTCTCCTCTGCTTTTACGGAGTGTCCAGTTGACCTCTGTGACAGTGGAGGTGACCGCGCGGAGATGATTGTACAGTCAGCCAGCGGTTATTTTTATAGAGGCAGAGGTGGGAAAGGACAGGGATGACCCATCCGTCATCTGTGTGTGAGTGTGTGTGTGTGTGTGTGTGTGTGTGTGTCCAAGGACCTTCTGTTCTGTAATTAGTTTTTTCCTGCGCTATGCTTTCCATCCCTTCCTCTCTCTCGCTTCTCATCAATCTGTCCATCCGTGCAACAGATTGCAAGAGTGATTCTGAAAATCCCGAGGATCAGGACTCGCACACACAACGGCATATGCATGTAATCTGCAGTGGCAGTCGCGGGATGGCGAGGGTGTGCTGGAGATTCAGGTGCCTTCATTATCAGCCTGTGAATTTGTGTGGCAGGTCGCGGTGACGGACAGATATTTCATTTTCAGGACTTACAGTGGAAAAGCCAGCTCCACTCCAGCAGCCGACGTGCGTGTGCGTGTGTGTGCGTGTGAGTCTGTCTGCGGCCCCACAGTGAAAATAAGCCCCCCAGGCACAGGTTGGCAGCCATTCCACTCTGATTTCTCTCCGTCCCTCTCTGCGTGTGCACATTGTGCCGCGTATTTGTTTCCTCATTAATGGATCCTACACATGCGCCAGTGCGCGTCCATTACCTTTGTGAGTTGACACATCCCCGGCTTGACTCCTCTTCATGTACATTTCTGTTTAATCCAGGTGGCTGTGATACATACCAATTATCGACTTCAGAAGACCTGACTGTTTGTTGTGATGCGTTTGATTTTACACCGACTCCGTCATCCCCCTGGTTTTTGGTGTATGTTTAAGGTGGCTCGAGGGATGTGGCTCACAGCGTGTTCACAGTCAACCAAACACAAGTCCCTTGCTTGTGTGAGTGCCAAAAACAGGCTGCCTGGTGGCACATTGTGTGTTATTTCCCGAGCTTGAAATGTGACTCACTGTGTGGATGTGCTGCTTGTAATTACTTCCTAAAGACACACTGCTGCTGTTATTGCTTCCACTCAATTATTGTGGAATACTGCTCAAGACTAACCTGTTCACAGAGCCGCAGCAACAACGTTCTATTTCAAACTGTGACAGTAGAGTCACAGTTCGCGCAGTGCTAGCTGCGAGGCCTACTACAAAAACTACAGCAGCAACTACGTTTCACTTCATCCAGTGCTGCAGTACTTCGCAACACCTCTGTCACCAAAGTGGCTAACTTCATCCAGCGTCCTGCCTGGCTCCCTGTCCACGCGGTCCACCAGCTGAAGGTTGTTTGTGTTGTGTCTGGAAAGTATTCATCAGCTTACAGTATATGACCCGACAAATCTCGATCCGCTGCTCCATGCTTTTGTCGGAGGGGTCGATATTCCCAACCATTGCAGAAAAATCTGGATTTTTCAGGTAAAACACGCTGAAAACCACCATGGTCATGTCCACCACCGCTGGTTTCCATGTTTCCTCTTTGTTTTAATACGGTCGATCACACTGGGATCATTATTCTGAAGGCGTGGCGGCTCTTGTTTAACCCTGAAAAAAACAGATGAGTCATGTATAAAGTTTCTTTCACCGCGGACATTTTTCAGTCACCAATTCCAGGTGCACCACATTATAGGATGTGAAGTCACAACCAAAACATCCATGATGATGGACACCAAATGAGATTGCACTGATGGATGGAAAATCTAGGTTTAAGTACAGAAACAGAGAATAAAAAAACATGCTGTTGCGGGAGAACTTTCACCCTGATGTTCGAGCACGGGGTCTTCCTGTCAGATTCGGCTGAAATTTCTGCTATCAAATATTGATATGAGATTGATCACCATGAATTCATTCCCAGACCTTTAATGCGTTGGACTCATTTTAAAAACCGAGCCCCACCACAAATTCAAGCATCTGCTATAACCAAAAGCATCTGCTCATTTTTTGATGTTGACGTGTGGTCTTCCAGGGCAACGGTAGCGATGGGCTGATGAGGCTTCATGAAACAGTCTGCGTATTTTCAGAGCCCACTCGCTGGAGATGTTGGTTTAAAAATGCGCATCATTGACATGGTTGTTCAAATCCAAAGATTTAAGTGCGGAGAGTGCCATCTAGTGGGTTTCATGAAGCTTCATGAACCCATCACATAGTTGTCCGTGCATATTTTGTATTGTTTGAGGACCTACAAAGCGATAAGTCAAATTGTTCGCCGGTCAGTTGGACCAGTGTTTGTCATCCGTCGAGCCCAAATCATATTTGGAGTTTATTATCAATATAGCGGGCCTCACCAGGCCGTACATTCCAGACCTGTAAGCCATTCAAAGCCTCTGAAATACTGCTGTTTACAGAAGCTTTTAGGCGTGGCCTGCCTTCTGGCTTATCTCTTCTTTTCCGGAGTGCCATTGATATCTCTGGAACCATCCTGACCACCTCCTCTGCGATATATTTATCTCCCCATCTCCCCCTCTCCCTGGGCCTTTCTCCAGACCAGATTCTTAGTTAAAGGTTTGAGCGGTAATTGCAGCGCGGCGCCGGCCCGCTGAGACTGGGTCGCTCTTACTGGCAGCTCTGCTGATTTATTCTGCTCCAGACTCTTTATTCTCCTAACAAGCTGCAGGATTTTTCACTTACAGGCGTGAAAAAAGAAAACATAACGCCACGGGGTCCGTGTCTGCACATGATGGAGTAAATATATTCACAGGTATTGTGACTATTTCTTTGAGGTACTTTATTAACCAGCTGTGTTTATCTTTCGGTCGGTTCCTCGCCTTGATGTCCCATCAGTCCTGCTCTGAGCGTGTCGTATGTTTGAAGAAGGCGTTGTAGTTCTTCTTTTGTTGCTCTCTATCGACATCTCCAGGCGGCCAATTATTACCCACCATAATTAAAGGAGACCAACTACTTTTAAATGAAGGCTGCAGCCAGTCACCGAGGACGATCCATCTGTCTTATT
This sequence comes from Synchiropus splendidus, assembly GCF_027744825.2. NCBI lineage: Eukaryota > Metazoa > Chordata > Actinopteri > Syngnathiformes > Callionymidae > Synchiropus > Synchiropus splendidus. The sequence goes on from NC_071337.1 coordinate 5,182,987, forward strand.
TTCTTCTGCTCGGTCTGGGTTGGTTTTCCAAAGATGCCTCCTTTTCCCCTGAGAAACCTGCTCCAGTCCGTCTCACCAGTTGTTCCATGTACCCTCAGGTCCGATTCTCCCCGTTGATATGTGTTGCTCAGCGCAGGGGGGGTCTCTCTGTTTTGGATGGGGACGCATCATAGGAGGAGGAGGAGTCCTTCCCGACTGACGGTGGCGGTTTATCAGGGTGTTTCCATCTCGAAGCCATCAGCTTTCTGGCAGCAGCAAGTGCAGCAAAAGAGACTGTTTTTTTTTGTAGACTGATAGTGAGGACCGGCCATTCAGAAGCAAAGCAGACTGGGAAAAACATGCAGGTGCATAGTCGACTTGTGAGAGTCACGACTCTTCTTGAGTGACTGCAAAACAATGTGGCTGAACAGCAACCAGATGAAAATTGTTGTGTTTATTTGGTTGCTGTTGTGTTTTATAGTTGTTAAACTTTGTTTTAATAATGAAAACAGTGTTGTGAACCATAATAAAAAAATATTGGCAATAACAGCAATTATGACAACAAACACAACACCAATTAAAATGTGATTTTAATGACAAAGAGTCTAATCGAGGCCTGGAATGACCAACCACACGACAAGTGTGTTTCGAGTCTTTTCCCCTCCACACACACGCTCCGGCTGTCACTACTCAACATTGACACTAGCATTGTTTCGCTCTGTTCCCACTCAATAAATGTGATGCATGTTGCTCAACGATTGTTTTTACCCCTCCACTGCTCTGGTTTCTTCTGTGTTTTTAATAATCTACCACGTGTTCCAGCTTGCTACATCCATTGACTTGAACCCTGCCGTCTTGCGTGTTGTGCATATATCTATGCAAATCCATGATCCGTTTGTAGTCTGCTCTCATTCTCTCAGAGTATGTGTGCGCACACTTGGCTCGGACTGCACTTGACCTTCTGTGGCATTTCAGCACACACACGCACACACACACACACACACACTCGCTGACCTATAATCAGCATAAAATATGCAAACACACACATATATATGTGTGTGCTGGTCGGCTCTCGATGCTGTTGGGTGTAACTCCTCACATGACCCTGGACCCAAAACCTCTGGCATCTTTAGAGACGCTTACACACATATTCGTCATCGCAACCTGTCAAGGAAAGCTGTGCGCGCGTGTGTGTGTGTGTGCGGTCGACATTGGAGTGCTAACAGGACTTAATCGGTTAGCGAGGTTATGTGTTATCATCTCTGCAGGGGATCCTTGACACCTCTCTGTGTGGGAATGTGTGCGCGGCGTCCCCATCGCCCCCCCTTTATTCTCACACACACACACACAGGCGCACACCAGAAAAGCACCACATGCGGCACAAAGGCACCAACTGTTCGCTGGTTTTTAACACCTGGGCCTGCGATTTGTGTTAAGACATCCACTTTGTGTTTACGCTTGGAGCCTCCATGAGCAAACCCTTATGAAAATATGGTTGTTTACATTGTCTTGTCAAACCTTCATAGCAGTTGTTTAGAGAAATATTAAGAATTATACATCAACCAGGATCATCTTTGCAACGTTTCGGCAATTATTGCATTAGTCCGACCAAGTTCGGATTTTTAAAACCCATCTAAACTGCTTCGTTCGATAACTGGAGAGAAATTGGAATTTCTTTTAGGTTGGTTCAATAGCTGGACTCAGCTAGCATGTAGCCAGTAGCTGGACTCAGCTAGCATGTAGCCAGTAGTTGGACTAAGCTAGCATGAAGCCAGTAGCTGGACTCAGCTAGCATGTAGCCAGTAGCTGGACTCAGCTAGCATGTAGCCAGTAGCTGGACTCAGCTAGCATGTAGCCAGTAGCTGGAGTAAGCTAGCATGTAGCCAGTAGCTGGATTCAGCTAGCATGTAGCCAGTAGCTGGAGTAAGCTAGCATGTTGCCAGTAGCTGGACTAAGCCATCATGTAGCCAGTAGCTGGACTAAGCTAGCATGTAGCCAGTAGCTGGAGTAAGCTAGCATGTTGCCAGTAGCTGGACTAAGCCAGCATGTAGCCAGTAGCTGGACTCAGCTAGCATGTAACCAGTAGCTGGACTCAGCCATCATGTAGCCAGTAGCTGGACTCAGCTAGCATGTAGCCAGTAGCTGGAGTAAGCTAGCATGTTGCCAGTAGCTGGACTAAGCTAGCATGTAGCCAGTAGCTGGAGTAAGCTAGCATGTAGCCAGTAGCTGGACTAAGCTAAAGCGCGGCTCTGTACTTTACATGCTACACGTCTATGTAGCATGTTGGGCTACTGTCGGCATATAACTGCCATGTCATGTGTCACTTCTCCACTGATGTGCGATTCAGATCCAGTCTCAAACTTTTCACGGCGGCTTCTGGAATACCTAAGTAGCGACATATTTCGTCTCCTCGGTCTTCTCTATTGACTTTCACAGAAGGGCTCTGATGCTGTTGGTTCGTACATCTCACTCGTGACATCTCATGGTTGGTGTCATGTCAAACTCTCCAACTCTCCTCAGTTCAGTTTGCTTGCGTTCCCTGAGAAATATAGACGGATAGCACCTAGATAAACAGCCATCTTTTCTGAGCGGGGAATTCACATGTGACTGCTCTGAGTTGATGTGCTCGCACGAAACAAACGGTCACACTGCTCGCTCTTGGTCAGGTCTGATCCACCCGAAGATGACAAGTTCAGTGGTCCTGAATCGAATTGGCGCTGTTCCTTGTTAAGGGATCGTTGATGCTGAAATATGTGTCTCATGGCAGGAGTTTTGTTTGTGGCTCACTGCCAAAAAGAGAGGGAACAAAAGTCAACACAATGGGCAAAAACATATGGTTAATATGTTCATGTAATAACTGGGGGTGGGATTCAATGTAAAAAAAAATCTAATCTCAATGAATCGCAGTTTAATGGTACAAGAATATTTGCCACAAGAAGCCACATTTTTCAATTTGAATGAATTTGGTATATGACTGGATCAAATGATGGACCCATACATACTTTTAAACAACAAAATATTGTTTATTTTGCATCAGTTCAAGTTCAAGTTTTTATAGCACCTTATTTAAACTAAAGCTCTTTTAATGTCTTGAAAATATTTGCATAAGAATTTCAATTTTATAAGAATTTCAAGTCCATTCAGGGACTGGACATTGTGCAGTGAAAAACATCCCTGAACAGAAGCAAACAGATGCTTTTGTTCAGGGATGATTCCTCCATGTTTGTTGTTGTTGTTCTCATCCTAGCTGCCACTTGTCCTGTGCTCACAAAAGTTCCCTGTTGTCTGGAGAGCAAACTGTTAAATTAAATAAAATAAAAACAATGAAACACGATTAAAATATAATCGCGATGAACTTGTTAAAGTCCCACCACTAGTAATGACAATGAACCTTTAAAATCCTTGAAGAAACTCTGGTAAATATGTGTTTAAATAAGAGTTTGCTGATCCCTTTAGTGTCTGTCAGTCATTCAGAATGTGTCTTATCGTTTCCAGGGAACATGCATGAGCCTTGGCTTCTGCTCTCAGAATCCAGAAACCTTCTTATCGAAACATTTGCCGCTCCACTGTTTCACGGAGATCCTTCGCATTCCGTTGGGGTGTATTTAATGAAGTACAATCGATATTCAAGTCATGGCCTCACGTGGGCGGCGGCGATCTAAAACGGGAGGAAGGTGTGAAGTTGTGCTGTTTTTAACGTTTTAGCTAGCCTTATCTCGGTCGCACCTGACCAGCGTCTCTTCCGTGGCGAATGTGTCGATGAATGCTGTGCGGGCGAGCTGCTGTGTGACATGTGAACGCACAGTCTCATAGCAAACAGTCTATGGGCAGGACTGTAGATGAGAAGAAGTGAGCCGATAGCAGATCAAACCCCCATTGAGAATGAGAATTGTAATTTATCTCCTGCGTGGATCTCTGTTCCCTCCTCCAATCTGGACTTCAGACACTGTTTGCTGAGGCGCCGTGTGTCATTATGAGGGGAGAATGATTTTTCTCCTCGGGGACTCGGAGCTTAATTAGCAACAGTGTCTGCTCAGATCACAAAGCCTGGTCTTCAGGTACATTTTTCCAGAGAAGCACAGTGCTTAAATTGCCGTCTCTGCCGTCCGCGCGAACTTGGAAATGACTGCTCTAAAGTAGCACCATTCCCATTATGTTGCTGTCCTCTTTAATCTGCGCAAGGTGGGCCGGCTCGTGTAGTCGACAGACGGAGGTGAAGGAATGATGATGGATGCTTAGAACCACCAGGAGAACATCACTTTCACCAGCGGTGGAGAAAGCAAAGCAAGGCGAGGGGGGGAAAAAAAAAAGAAAACCTTGGCAGGATTGAGACTCCAATTCATTTCAATATCAGTGGCTGCGTAATGAAAGGCTTGTCAGGCTCCTCTGTGAACTCTGACGCTTTTTATTGCAGGTTATCAGCACAGTCACACTCCAGAGAACATGAGTGTTTCACTCCGCAGGAAATAGAGGGAGTGTGCTAATGGCTTCTCCGAAGGAAGTCTTGCTGCTCATTGAATTTGTGAAGTTGTTAAAGAATTTGCAGTTGACGCTTCTGTTTAGGGAGAGAAGATGTCAGTGAGGCAGAGGTGCGTTTGTGTCGGATCTGACACGGTTCGTATCATGTCATCACCTTGCCGTAGTTACCTGTCAAGTCAGAAGCCTGATCCAGATCTGGACATTGAGTCTGCAGGTCTGACCCCACCGCCACACAAGTTCACATTTAGTGCCTGAGCAAAAACGTTTCTCTTGCTTTCTCTTCAATTCCGACCAAAAATATGTTTTGATGTCTGAAGGGGCACTTACACTATATTACCAAAAAGTATTTGCTCGCCTGCCTTGACTCGCACATGAACTTAAGTGCTGTCCCATTCCTAACCCATAGGGTTCAGTATGGTGTCGGTCCACCTTTTGCAGCTAGTACAGCGTCAACTCTTCGAGGAAGGCTGTCCACAAGGTTGAGGAGTGTGTTTATAGGAATTTTGTCTGTGTGCCGCCTGTCTGAGAAAACTCTTTTCAGCTGCTTTTAACCGGGATCTCGTTCTTTCGGGCATGACCCACCGGTGGGGTGGTCATGCTTTGCCTTTTGGCTCAGCTCTCTCTTTCACACAACAGTGCGGTAGAGCAGCTGCAATACCTTGCTTCGCCGATTCGTGGACCAACTCTCTTACCCCCTCACTCAAGAACAAGACCGCAAGTTATTTAAACATCTCCACTTGAGGCAGGTTCCGGTTTAGAACCATGGCCTGGGACTTAGAGGTGCTGGTGAGTACTACTCTGAAGAGGCCATGTCCTGGCGTCTGTTAGCTAAAATAGAAAGTGTAGCGATGGAGACTGCTGACGGCGAGGATCTCAAGACGCGGTGACACATTCCACAGCAGGAATGGGCACCAAATAAAACGTAGCGCACGTCAACCTTTGAAGTATGCTGACGTGTTATTTTTACTTGGATGGCTTTATTGCTCATCGGCTTTTTTCCTGGCCGCCAGACGGCGGCGTGACTTCCAGTCTGAATGTTATGTTTCTCCCCATCTTACACGCTAAATCCCACTCGCCACCTCCCACCTTGGCTTTGTCTTATTCCTGGAGTCTTGATTTAGGAGGAGCCTTTGAGTCGCTGCCAGTCGCTTCTGCAGGTAATACGATTAACCTCCGATTCCGACGAGGGAAAATGGCCTTTTTTAGCTCCAGCACATTAATCCTCTTCACAGGAGATTTATTTCTCTGTTTCTGCCTCACTATTGTTCCACTTCCAACTCACTCTCTCTCATCTTCTCCTTGGTCTATCACCGTTGACAAAGAGTGTGGGATTTAAAAGAGCACTGGCTTAATGGAAGCGCATTTTAACGGAGTCCGGCCGACAAACAAACAAGCCTCTGAATTTCTCCGTGCGTATGAGGTTGAGGCTGCGGTGGAGATTCCTATTTACTGTATATTGTTTAATAAAACACACAAATGATGTAAACCTTAACAGCAACCACCTCATGAACACGGCCGCTGTAATAAACTTACCACTTCACACAAACCAGACGTCGACAAACCCAATAAGGTGCCAACAGGGATTGTGGTGAAATGAGTTTGGAGATGGATTGTTATTGTGTTCTGTAGTCTGCCTCGGCTCCTTCTCCCAACGCTCATCATGTCCTCCTGCAAGTGACTCATTCGCCTGCACTATTCCCCCGGTGAACTTAAAAACTCTGGATTAGCTGGAGCACAGACCTCTGTGGAAGTGGCTCATGAACAGAACCGGCACTAAAATAATGCCACACATTGAGTGTGTGGCTGTCCGTGGTGGCCACTCGCCCCTCCCCAGCAGCAGCCAGGCTGCTTCAACTCCTTCGTGGCTGGACTATCTGCATGTTCCCTTCGACCTCTGCTGCTCATCCCTCATGTGAAACTCGCTCCGCATGGACTTCCAGACGCCTGACGTTTTCCATGTCTCTTGACTTGTGAGCCCCTTTCTTTCAACAGCAGAGAGTAGATGTTTTTTGTTATGATGAAGGTTGAACTGACTGTTTCAGTTCGAAGTGCTTTAGAACATCATTAGCTTCATGGTCCAGATAATACATATAATTCTTGATCCGTCCTTGTTGTTTGTGGGTTAGTCATTTATTAGTTGTATATTTTATTTTATTTTATTCTTACGATTATTATGTTTTTTGACTGCACGTTTTCCAAAGCACTTTCCTAGTTGGTGGGATCCAGACTCACCATGGCAATAAATCTGATTCTGATTCTGATGTTGCTCACATTTTTAAAACATTATACATTTGCTGCAAGGTTACACAATTCATCACATTTTAATCGTGATCACAATCTTGGATGCAGTTATTAATTGTGACTGATCCTCTGCAATATTTGCATTTGCATGGCTCCTGATTGTGACCTGACCTGGAACTTGCAAGTTTAGAACCAGGTCTAGTAAATTTAAGTCTTGTATGACTGACTTGTGTTGCCTGCCTGGTCTGAAGACAGTTAGAAATGTACCGATCCTGCTATTGGATATCGACCCTATGCACCTCCTTAAAGTGGGATTGGCTACCGGTGAAATAAGCCACATCCAGGAAGGCAATCTTGGCTCAAGTTGACGTCACTGGCGGCGGTGATCAGATGGATTGCATGGCAGCATCAGTGGAAATATTTCCCCCTCCTTCCACTGTCAACTGCAACGTGCAAAATGCAGGCAACATTTGTTGATATTTGGTATTTATTATGACTTATTATTATTTATTAATTGGAGAAAAGTGTGACGTGTGACAAAAGGGTTTGGGCAAGGATGAAAGGGAAAGTGTCCAAAAGGGTGGTGAGGCCAGCAATGTTGTATGGTTTGGAAACAGTGGCACTGAGGAAAGACAGGAGGCAGAGCTGGAGGTAGCAGAGATGAAGATGCTGAGCTTCTCTCTGGGAGTCAGCAGGATGATGATAGGATCAGAGGGACAGCACATGTGCTCAGGTGTTTAGGAGACCAAGTCAGAGAGGCTGGATGGAGATGGTTTGGACATTTACAGAGGGGAGAGAGAGAGCCAGAACATTGGTAGATGAAGATGTTGAGATGTTGGAACTGCCAGGCAGAAGGTGGAGAGGAAGGTCAAAGAGGAGATTGATGGAGGTGGTGAAGGAGGACATGAGGTCTGTAGGTTTGAGAGAAGAGGAAGCAGAGGACAGAGTGAGATGGGTGAGAAGGACGATCCGCTGTGGCCACCACTGAAGGGAGAAGTCGAAAAAGAATGAAGATTATTTCTTATTTTTTATCTTTTTACTCAATTTTACTTGCTATTGGATCAGTATCGGTCTGTAACCAAAGACCGTAAAGGTTGGATCAGTGATTCACTAAAGACAGTGTGTGGTGACTGAGAGGGAGTAAAGATACATTCTGGCTCGCCATAGCACTGAACCCACCTGTCCTACTGTTGCTACACATTATGAGCCACGTTCATGTGCTGGGCAAAGCACAGCCCTTTTCACTGTATTCATACAACTCTCCTGGAGTCAGAGTAAAACTATCAAACTGACCACGTCGGGATATTTCCGACAATTTTATGTTGTGCATTTCCAGTTGTACAGCGTTTTAATGGGACTCCATTGTTGCCTCTATTAAAAGCTTTAAACTTGGATCTGATTTGACTGGTACTGACCACTGCAGGCTGAAGGAATTGAAATGTGTCAGGCGGCTTGTCATCTGAACCAGGCTTTCGTCTCAGTATTGAGCAGATGTTAATAAGTATTTTGATACTGAGAGTCTTTTTTGCTCATTGCAAAGTCAAGTTTGGAAATGGTAATATCAGACCAGACTTCTCTCCCCAGATAAACAACCTGTCACGCCCCATTATAGAGCGTTCCTGCTGTGAAAATTATACGTTTGTTGGTTTTACCGCCGAAGAGTCTGGACTTTGTTCCGTGAGTCAATTATCCCTGCCGTAGACTCGGTGAGCAGAAGGTTGGCGTCGGCGCTGCAGTGGGTGTCTTTCTCTTCCACCTGGATAATTTATCACATCTGACCTGCTCTCGCGGATGTTAATTCGGCGCTCGCTGCCGAGAACTTGAAAGGAACGTGGTGATTTAGCCGTCGCGTTAAACACGGACAAATTGGCCCGGAGAGTTTCGAACCTGATCTCCATGTCTTTGATGCTCCGACATTATCTGAAGCTTGTAATCAGCCGCTGAGAGTTTAAACATTTAAGTCTGCGACTTCATTTTGATCTCCAAGTAGTGATGCTGTCTGTCTTGACTGCGAGGGGAGGAGGACGCAAAAGTGCCCTTGAGCAAGGGTTTGTTGTGTGATGTACCTTTTCATCATCATTTGTCACGATCATTTCTTCCCTTTAGTCATTTCCATCGGCTTCTTGTCATAGATTCTTTCTCTGGGAGTGTGGAAAAGGTAGACACTTTCTGAGTCCTGAATGTTGAAGGGAGCTCATGCTTGTGTTTGGGCTCCATGTCGGGGGGGCAGTTGTGAACCAGACACAGTAGATACCAGTAAACTGGAGAGGTGTTCTGGACAAGAGCTTTGGTTATATCAAGATCAATTCGACTTGTACCAAGTCACTGTGAGGTCTGAGCAGCACAGTTAGCTCGAGCTTGGCAGCGAATTCACAACTATAGACATGGCTAATAACACATACCATGAGTAGGACACTTGGGTTTCAGGCTCTTGTTAGCTGGAGTCGTACCCCTCAGAGTAGGCGGTGTGTTGGTGTGACTGACTGTGGAGTACTGTGTCAGCTAACAGCACAGCTAAGCTAGTGGTGGCAATTCGTTTTTGCCTTGACAAGAAAGCACTATGGGAAACTCTATACCGCGCCAACGTGTGCGAGAGGATGTGGAATTTGACCATGCTATCTTTGGACACAGACTGTCAAAACAGTCAATTGAGGTAGTTATTTCTTTCTAAATTGGGCCGCAATATCGCACTGGTCAGTTCTACATTTCAGTCATGGGAATTTGGACCTTTATGAACGGATTCAGACTCGTTCACGTACGTACCACGACTCTTGGTGGCAATATTTGAGGTCTGCTGGAGGGACTGACCTGTACAAGAGGAACATGAAACTCGTGGCGCTGCTTGTTAATATCATTAATGGCCCAAACCCGTTTGATGTGAATGGACCTACAGGGAGATGAAGTCACTTAAGTATGTCAACGCTTCGACTTCCCGTAATGACCCACAGCTCATAACCGCAGGTGAGAGGAAGAATGAAACTGAGACCATCCCTCGTAAATAATCCACATAATGTGAGGGCTGATCATCACGTGCGATTTAGATTTCGCACGACGCCGTGACACTTTCCTCTTAGTGGGTTGTTCTGATACAGATGAGACACAAACATTCGCAACCCACACACACACACACACACTGGCTACACTCAGGCCTGGGAGGAAAGCAATGACAGGACGAAAGTAGCATAAAGAAACGGATAATACACGAGGAAGGAGACAGCCAGTCAAGAAGTGACGTGAATGAGGAAGAAAAATGGAGCGAGACGATAAGACCGACGTTAAACTGAGGGAGAAAGAGACGCTGACGAACTGTGAGAAGAAAAGCATCAGAGAGCGAAGAGGAAGTGACAGTTGTAGAGAGAGAGGGATTAGAAAGAGAAAAGCTGGCAGGGACGGAGAAGTGATGGAGACACGACGCTGCAGTGAGTGAGTCGGAGATGAAAATGGGAACGTGGCGAGGGAATTCAACTGTTTCCTCCGTAACCATTTGTGACTTCTTCTACTAGGGGGCGCCGCGGGAGATAATCTCACCCCGCTTATTATTTTCCTTTGTACAACAGCAAAAAAAAAAGACTGTCAGAAAATGTTTGGCAACATTAAATGTTATTATAAAAGCATATTTAATGGCTAATTCATATTTTGCCAACTGTGTAATTAGTTAAGAAAAATATGGAAATTGAGAGCAGAAATATTTGTCTGAGAAAGTTTTAAATGGAGTTACATTCACAGTTATAAAAGACAGAAATGTTGGCTTCACAACACGTTGTTCTGGATCACGCCGTGCAGTATAGGAGGAGTCTTGGATTCTCTGCGATTCTTGTCATTCACCTTCCTTCAGGCTGCTCAGCTCCCTCTCTCCCACTTCACTCTCCCAAGGTCAGACTTCTCCTCTCTTCTTCCTCCTTCGCTGTCTTCCTCAGTAGTTTCAGCTCCCAGCATCACCGTCCTCCCTCAAGACATCACTTTTCACAACTTTCCAGAAACTTCCGTCACGTGCCGTTCACCCATCCTGACTGCGGCGGTTCAGTAGAGGGTGCTGTTCTTCCCCTTCGGCGAATAAAGGCTTCTCTTATGTGCAATCTCAACTGTTTCCCGGGAATAAAAGCCATGTTCTTGTCTTCCTTTTCTTTCTTGGGATTCACTTCTGCAGAGTTATTTTTAGAACTTTGGGTGCTGATGATGATTTAAAAGGTGTGAAACTCTGCAGCATTCACAATTGTTTTTGCTTGTGTTTATCTCCGACCGTTAAAATGACTTGAAAGGCCATGAGCTGATTTCAATCCAAATCTTAGGGAAGGTGGATTGAGGAACGGAAACAGTCGACAGCTATAGTGTGAGCACTACTTGCTCTGTTTCTACTGGGTTGTGCGACCAAGTTCCAGCACGCCACCGCCACCTGCTGTCCAATTAAGCCTGTTTAAAGTCTACTACTAGCACTTATAACTGATGTTTTGATGTTTCCTGATTTTTAGAACTGTGAATGGCTCTTCTTCAGGTGGTGGTTAAATCAAAGTTTATTCCTTCCACTTTGACTATTTACTTCTTCTTATGTAGTTTTATATTCATACATTTTCAGGTGACAAAAAATATTTTAGTTGTATTTATTTATCGATTGTTACGTATATTTCTGATACAAAATGTCAGTAAAAAACACAGTATGTATGTGTCAACCTGCTCAAAATGGAAGAACTGAAAGATCTGAGAAGCAAAATAAATGAATGAATATAAATGAAATTAATAAACAAATGTCTGGGTCTTCGATCAGAATTGTCTCCAGCTCAGACATTTCTATGTATTCATTTTATATTTTATATCATTGACTCAGAGAACAAGCACATTTTAATGGCAAAAATTGAAAAAACAAAAAAATAAATGGAGCTCGTGAAGAGTCCTGCGTTTTTAAATGAAAACTGAACGTCTTTTTGATTTAACTATCTTTGTTTTAGCTGCTCTTGTTTATCTGGCTGTAAACATAAGAGATCAGTTCCATTCCTAAACCTCTTTTAGCCTGCTAAGTGTAGATGGATGGAGGATCCAGGAATCAGGAGAACCATGAGCTTTGAAGTGAAGAGAGAGTCGGAGAGATAGCATCTTTCTCGGTCTGCCTGTCAACACTATCACTTGTGTGGTACGAAGGAACAGAAGTGGGTGTCACATGATCAGATCACACATATTCAGCTCGCAAGGCTGAGCACACATGGCTGGAACGTCCGAGGAACGGTGAGAAAATGGTCAGACGGTCTGGAGGAGGGAAGGGGGGAGGCCGAAATCTGGACACGGATCGGGGAAGATGGATAAGGTGGGAAAACCGAGGAGGTGAGGGACGAGGCATAGGGTGATGGAGGGAAGAGATGGCTGGGAAGAGCAAGAAAGGATGACAGTCAGAGGGTTGGAGGTGGAGAAGCTGCGGCTCCTGCTGAAGAGATCAGTCTGCTTAGTGCCTGTCAGTGCCACGGGGGAGAGAGAGAGAGTGGAAGCAGCTGCGGGCACCTCCAGTGTGTGTGTGTGTGTGGTCGTGTTGGTGACTTTGTCCAGCAGAGAGAGAGAGAGAGTGAGCGATGGGTGTCGTGGCAAGGACAGCTAGAGATCACACACACACTAACACACTTTTGAACGTGTTGGTGGCACCTGCCGTGACAAAACATGTGGAGAGACAAAACTCCTGACAATCTGCTGTCACTCATACACGCAAACACACGCTGAAATCCAAACACGGTCACGATTCTCCAGCTGGTACATTTACTTTAGGATACGAGCACACTCACTCTTCTACCACCATCTTAATGGGGACCTTCCTTTCAACGCACCCGAAACCTCACCGTCCAAAATAAATGCCTAAACTTAACCAGAAAACTTATCCGAATTTAAACCTTGTTACAGTATAATGACTTTGTTATTTGGATGTCACGCCCCATTATAGAGCGTTCCTGCTGTGAAAATTATACGTTTGTTGGTTTTAATCCTCAAATTCAGGCTTAACCTTGTGGGGACCAGAAAAACTGTCCCTATAGGTTTGTTTCCGAGATTGGTCCCCACAAGTACAGTGAAACCAGGTACACACGCGCATGCACAAACACATCCCCGCACCTCAGAATGTGCCCACAAGGATTGAAAAACAAACTTGTTTTTCAATCCTTGTGGGCACATCTGAGGTTTCTCATTGCCATAACCCTTTCCCCAGCCTCTCACCCTAAACCGAACCATCCAAAACATATGGTTAACCTTAACCAGGACTCTGAACCAAACTGGAACCCAGTTATTTTGAGGTCTTTATCCTCAAATTGAGGCTTAACCTCGTGGGGTACAGCCACATGTCCCCAAAAAGTCCTTACAAGGATAGTGTTTTGTCAAGAACTGGTCCTCACAAAGTAGGGTAAGCAAAATAAACACACAAACAGTTATTTAACTGCGTACAGATTCATTTTGTAATAAGGTCGTTCAAGCACGTTTCCAACACTTCAACACATCGATTCAGAAAAATGGTTGCGCTGAAGTGCAGTCGGTGAGCTGAAGTGCCAAAATGAGACTCCACACACAGGTGAAAAGTTGAAGTCTTGAATAAATAATGATCCAACAGTCCAAAAGGGTAAATCCAAAATATAGTCTCGCCAACAAAAATGAAACGTGTAAGTCCAAAATGGGATGGATGGAGGTGAACTCTCCTCGGAATCCAACACATTCACTCAAAAAACAACTTCTAAATCACGGGTTCTCACAGAAAATAGAGTGCTAACAATCCCAGGAGAAGCCATAAAACCGCTGAGCGAGTGCAGCCCCCTGCCAAGCAGCTCATTTCTCTTGTTAAATACAGCATACACCACTGTGACGATTCAACATGTGATACGTGTTCAAACTCCTTTTTTGGTTTCTCCACGGCAACAGAGAAGAACCATTACCGTAACCAGGTGGTGTCAGTTTAGTACCCAGTCCTTCACCATGTACCCGAGTTGTCAAGTCTGTAGCAATCGCACCGTAATGAACAAAGCCGCAAGGCCTTCAGAACATTCCAGTTATCAAGGTCGGAAAAAAGGATGGTGATATGCGTTTTGTTTACGACAAGGAAACCTGCAGGATAAAGAGGAAATACAAATTCTTTGGTTGTGTTTGTTTCAATTTCATTTATTGGAAACTTATACGTTATTATACTATTTACCTTCAGGGAAGCCATCTTGGATTGCAAACTCGGGGTGGTGATAATTCTTGCAGATGCTGAATGACGTCATCAGGGAATTGTAGACAACTGGAATGCAGTATAACTCTCGAACATCACCAAATGTACTGATCATTTCCTAGTCCTTTTATTAACGTTTCCTGGACGTTTCGTTCAAATACATTCTAAGCCTCAGATGCCGTTGACGTCAGAGTACTATCTTCATGTTGACGTTTTTCTATTTCGGATTTCAGACTTGGTAAAGAGAGTTTGGATTTTACTGCTGTCACATGCATGTGCCCTGTAGATGTAGTCGCCGGCCTCCGTTTATTTGATTTAACCGGCCTGCATCTACATTTCTTTCAAATATACCGGCAATTTAAAATGCTCTGTCATGGTGGAACTATTGCTAACGCTAGGTGAGGCGGGGAGGAAATCGCTCCCTGGCTGTGAATTTGTGTCTGATCCAGAGACAAATAACAGTCGGTCTGACTCTGAAGTTGCTGGTACGCTGTGTTCCGTCTCCTCACCCCTGCAGGTCTCATTTTCTCCCCTTCTTATCAGAACACCAAGACCACCGTCTCCCCAGAATGGTCCTCTCTCCGGGTTCGCTTTGCTCCACCGACGTGATCTACCCAGTTTTTGTTTCCTCATACCCCCACTGAGGTTGTCTGTGTTTTATTCAGATTGCGAGTGTGGCGCTGCGTCGCTTCCTTTGTTAAGATTCCGTCTTCTGGCGTGCTGTTTGTTTTGAGGTCACCAGGTGTCTCGGGAGAGATGGAACATCTGCTGTCTGGATTTTGCAAAGTCGCATTTTTATAAGTGCGCGGCTTTATCATGCTGCACGCCCACATTCTTTTACCTTACACACTAAAATTGGGGTGAAGCTGTTTGTCTTGAGTGGCTTTATGAGACTCAGTTCACTCAGTAGCCAGCAGGGGGTTGAAACACCTGCGCGCATCTCAGGGTTTCCTGCTGCGTTATATCCTTTAGGCGGGCGCTTTGACAAAAACTGCTCCCTGCCTCGACTGCATTCTTCCATGAAGCTCTTTCGTTAGCCGACATGAAGCTACGAACTTGGAGCACACAGGCAAACACTGATGCACCAACCCCTGTCAAGGAAACCCCTGCATCTGAATCACTGAGCATAAACACACAGTCACACATGAGTCAGTGTCTGCTTTGCCCAAGTGCCTCCAGTCAAGACAGTAGTCTGATCTAAATCAGAGTCCATGGTTCTCCCTGGGGAACAGGGTGAAACTGGTTGGAAGCCGGCTTTTAGCTGTGAGGGCGTCTGGGCGTCTGCAAAACATCTCGACTGTACACTGGTATATGACGGCATCTGGTGACCGAGAATCGGGCGTCCATTATTTCATGTTTTGCAGACGCTCGGACGCCCTCCTAGCTAAAAGACTGGAAGAGGGGTCCTTCTCCTGCTGGTTTGATGGAGCATGCGGTATGTTCTGCATCCTCTTGGTTAGTGATCTGAAAGACCAAGGTTGTGGGTTCAAGCAGGCAAAACTGTAGGTAGAACAGACGATCCACATGGAGAGAAGACAGTCGGGATGAGTCAGGTAAGTTTTTAAGAGGCCTCCTGGTGAGATACTCTGGCCACGCCCTTTTGATTGGGTCTGGAATGCCCTTGTATTCCTCCAGATGTGGAGGAGGTTTCTGGGTGTCTTTGGCCCGGCTGCTGCCCCCCCAACCCGACATCACTTTAGCGCTGGAAAATTGATGGATGAATGTTCAGTAGTACATTTGTTTTGTCACTTGTGTACATCGATTCATTGGTTTAGCAAACATTTTCAGCGTCAGAACAATTCTCTATCGTCGGGCAGCAGCTGTTGGGACGCCGGCCAGCTCCTCTGAACACGAAGCTGACTGCACACTCAGTGTCTGAATAGCTGGACTCTTGAGTCACGTGATGGGACGCCCTTGCTTTCAGCACCGAGTCGGACACTGACTGGTTGCTTCACAGTGTCTCGGAGTTCCTCAGCTGCGAGGAGAAATGACACTGTGTTCTTTGCGTCACGGTCATGAAGTCCTGATCCAAGTGATCCAGGCTCGTCCTCCATGTTTTCCATCATCTGCGCTCCTCTCCAGAGATATTGGATCACCATCATTTGTTCGGCTTCCTCTCTCCAGCTGGTTCTTTCTCCTTTTGTTTATTTAAATCATTCTGTTTGATGATTTCCCTGCCTGGCCTTTTGATCCACGCACACAGGCGGTATCGACGAGCGGAAGAACATCAGATGGTGAAGCCAAACTCTGGAATAGCTGTGATGCGCTGATCAAGAGGCAGCTTCACTTGAAAGGAAGGATGGAACAAAAGCTGTCACACGAGAGCAGGCTGGATTTCTCAGGGCTGCCGGCGGATGTTGCCCGTGGTCACTGGGACATTCGGTTCAATGTGTCAGTCTGAGGTGGAATTTCATGTTGTGTTGTTTGACAACACAGTAAGTTGCTTTGACACGATGTCATGAATTGGACGTGGTGTTGCAGCTGATTTTGAGGAGGCCCAGGTGCTGACCTAGCGGTCATGTTCTTGCTTGTGTCCCAAAAGGTCCAGTGTGGGCGAAGCTCCACTTCACTCGATGTGGATTTGGGATCTTTTGGACTTTTGGCTCTTCCACTCTGATACCTCAGAATAAGTTGTTTTCTGGTTGTTTTCTGGCTTTTATGATTCAGAGCTGTTTCTAAAATGATTCCACTACCGTGAAGTTTTAAAAGGGCACTTGGCAAAAAGTGAAAAGCTGGTTTACTTGGTGAAAGGTAAACAAACTTGATCAACAATGGTAGCTGGCTAAAGATTTGGAGTGGCTTCTGGTCAATAACACGTTTGGTGCCAACAAAACAGCAGACTGATGTGAGCTTTCTGAAAAACAGCCACTTAAAAAAACACATAATAAAACACTGAATCAATTTTTCCTGAGAATTATTTTCCGACACATTGAGCAGCGCGTCTGTGTTAATGCCGCTGTTTCGCCTGCTAATGCTGCTGCTCACAAACATGCACCAAAACAAACAAAGAAATGCCAATGCTGTACTTGTTAGGTTTGTAAGCCGATGTTAAACTAGCTGTGGTTCGTCGTCCCACAGCCTCACAGAGGAGGGTTGCTGGTTTGATTCTAGCCTGAGGCAGCTCTTGGAGTGACCCCGGGTTGCTTCTGTGTGGAGTGTGTATGTTTTCCTCCTGCTTGTGTGGGTTTCCTGTGGGCACTCCAGTTTCCTCCCACTGTCCAAAAACATTTAATTACACCAACTTTATCTGTTCATTTGAATATGTAACTCAGGCTCACTTAAGTTTAGAAAAATGCAGAACATTGACTGTTCTCTTCAACTGCCGCCGCCCCTCTGAATGACCCTGTCCCAACCTCCTATTCTCACCATCATGAATCTCCTTCCTTTCGGCATGTAACTGTTTTGGCTTCACTGTGTCCAACTGCGAATCAACACAACCGACAGCAGAGTTTGGCTTTAAAAATCCCAACACAGTGGTAGTTTTTTATCAGCCAAAATGTTGTCCAATATGACCCCAATGTCACCGTCGGTTGAGAAAGACCCCGCCTTAAGGAGGACCGTGAAAGATGTACAATGTACTCTGCTTTTCTGTGCCCCGTCATGACACGTCGATGCACCGACTCTCTGATCGTTGTAAGCCCTTATGCTGGGTAAAAATGTTGGGGAGTACCCTCACCCTGCTGCAGCTAAACCTAGCAGTGCAACCTGTGGGGCTGGGAGAACTTGCATTTTTGAGACCAAATATGGACTTAGCGCAAGTATATTTAAAGCCTACCTGATATATTTAGACTTGTTAAGGAGGTCGTTCAGAACCGCTGAGCTACATTGTCGCAAAATTGTCACAGATTAAAAAAAACAATGCTCCGTAATGCGTTGTATTTCACTGAACTGATGGACTGTAAAAAGTATATAAATATGTATTA
This sequence comes from Synchiropus splendidus, assembly GCF_027744825.2. NCBI lineage: Eukaryota > Metazoa > Chordata > Actinopteri > Syngnathiformes > Callionymidae > Synchiropus > Synchiropus splendidus. The sequence goes on from NC_071337.1 coordinate 5,200,777, forward strand.
TTTTCTCCCCTCAGATTCATGAGTAAGTAGATATTAGAAGTCAATAGTATTAGTCGCTGTGGAAGATTCAGTTTCTCTTCAGTTTACTTCATCTTTGAGGCACAGGTCGCCTCTTAAACCAAGTTCTAAAAGCCCCACCTTTGTATCTTGGGCCAAAGTCGACAGGTGAGTTGGTGCTTGCTGCCGAGAGTTGAGTCTGCTTCCCGGCAGTTTACAATGAATGTTTCTAGACAGGTTAGAATGGGTCGAATTAAGAAATACTTCTGCCCTGGTGGCGATCGAGGGAAAACTGTGTCACTGTTATTTTGAACACACAGTAGTTCTGTGTTGAATCTAAATCTGTAAATCTACTTTCTAAAAGAGTTTCGGAGATAACTGGCTGTCCACCTTGGGCGTTTCCTGGGAAAACCATTGGATACGAGGTTGATAAAGCTTTTCACGGCGCACGATTGATTTCAGGGACGTAAGCATGAAGTGACAGAAACTTTGTTGGTGACTGACGACCTGGTACGACCGCAGAGCCACCCACCTGAGTAAATCAAAAACATTTTTTTCTCCCTCTTTGGCGGCAGCTGCCCATTAATGTGCCACATAAATTAGAAGTTTGTTTTTGCTCGCTCCATCATCAACACCAGTCTGGATGGTGGGCCAGAACTGAAAATTATTTGGAGGTATAAGCCAGAAAGTAAATGTGTATGGCAGGTTGTAAGATTGAGCAAAGGTTGGGACGTGTTTGAACACTGGCAGACGGAAACCAGGAATCAACAAGAGTAAGGTCGAAGCTCTGTGAAAGCAGTGAGTGGTGCAGATGAAAAACAGCTTACAAAAGCGTGACAAAACATGTCCATGTCAAGCTCACGTTCGGAAAGTAGAGAAGAGAAACACTGCGAGTCAAGGTGGATGAGTGTTGCCTTTGTGAAACATTAGCGGTTGAAACTTTGTGAGGTGGTGAACTTCCGCAAGAAGACAGGGAGGTTTTCCAAAGGTGAAAGCTGAGATCGGAAGTTGAATAACAAAAGTGGTGTCACAGTGTTTGAAGATAAATGGAAAGTGGATGACGGTTGTGAAAGTAAAAGCGCCTGGGAGAGACTTGGACATGAAGTAGCAGAAGGACACGAGGCAGAAACACGGTCCAGAGATGTACATGATGATGATCCAGCACAAAGGTGTCACCTCCACTACAGCCTGGACCTTAGACCTGATGTAAGATGTCAACCGAACTGTATTGAAGACATGAAACAGATCGTGTTCGGTGGGGGAACGGTATCGTTGGTAAGAGCCTCAATTGTTGCAGTGCGTTATGGGACCTGTCATGTGCAGTGAGCCGTGTTTGCCACATCATTTTAGGAGATTCAAAGGTCTCATCTGGACCATCAAAGCCCATCACATGCCTGACTTACTTAAATGAAGCAGTGTCAAGCAAGTCAGGAGAGTTTTGTGCACACCTTACATCGTGGTTGAGGCCGTTGTTTTTAATAGGAATGTGTTTATAGTACTCAACAATATGCCACATGAAATATAGGTGTGATATTTTGGGGGAATTAGAGTCTTGTGAGGTGCTAGAAATATCTGTTAGTCAGAAACTTTAGTAAGATGAAGTGGTCACACAGCAAGAAAAGTCAACTACAACTTGAAATCTGTTGTCGAAAGCGTGTGTCTTTATTATTTGAGTCAACTTTGATTCTTCCTTAAAGCTTCAATTCTTCTCAGTTATTATTTTGTTTACATTTCTTATTTGACTTTTCTTTTCTTCAAATGCAGCAAGGCTTTTATTTTGAAGTGCTGCACAGCCTTTAACAGTTTAAAAGCGTCTTGTCTTCCACCAGTGTGTGTGCAGAACTGTACCTGCAGCGACGTTTCACTGTCCATCTGAGCTGCCGTTTTCATTCATGCCAACAGGAAATGTGATCTGAAGATTGACAGATGACTGTCGCCACATGAACAATCAACCCACACGTGCTATTGGCTGCCAGTCCCCTCCCGCCTCCCGCCTCCCCCTCACCATCCCACCGCTGTAGACTCGGCGTGAAATGTCACGATCACAAGCTGTCAGATGCCAATTATCAGTCGTTCAGCTTCCCAGCGTCTGCTGGATTAGCCTGTCGCTCAGTGTCGCCCCCCCTCCGGGCCTCCCTCCCCCCGCCTCCTGTCAGTCATGTATATTTAAGGAAGGATGCCAGGCTCCGTTTGTGGGTGAATGTCAAGTGTTGTCACGTTTTAATGAGCGTTGACCTTCGTCATGACGGAGACGCCGGCGATGATTGATATTGCAATCTGAGACACTTAATAATGCGTCAGTCATTCTGAAAGGATGGCGACATGACGGCTGGAGATTTTTGTTGTTCTGGTGAACACGCTGTGGTTGTTGCAAAGTTTCTGCCGCGTGAAGATTCGCAGCGAGTTATCCCTCACCAGACGTACGTTTCTGAGGCGGCAGTGCTGAGCTGTGGCTTGTACTCAACATCTGGACCTCAAGTACCTCCGCTGATGTTTTTGCTGATGATGCAATGTCAGATTACTGTCAGGAAAATAGGTGGAAAAATGAAGAAAGTCCATGTTGACAGTGGAACAAGCAACCGAGATGGTTCTGCTGTGGATAACCATCTGGATCCAGGAATGGTTCTCCAGGGGGTTGTCACTCTCTTTGGAGGGAGTGTTTCAGCGCCAAAAAACATGACTGCATAAAACGGGACACGCAATTCCATCAATAAAACAACGTCAATGATTCAATAAATGTGAAGGTTGACGGTGACTTTAGCGCGGTGGTATTTCCAAGTTGTAAAAAATCTACAGCCACATCGTCTAGCGACACTAAATAAGCATTTTGTTACGGCCGTCACTTAGCTTTAGCGCTATCGCCTACCAGCAAGAAGATTGCCGTCCCTTGGGTTTACCCGAGGCGCTCCGGTTTCCTCCCACTGAGGCTACTCGGAGCATACGCTAAATTGTCCGTAGGTGTGTATGAATGGTTGTTTGTCTTCACGCTGGCAACTCGGATGTCCGCTCACTTGAGGTAGCTGGGAAAGGCTCCACCCACCTACTCCTCCCCTTCGGAAAGGACGAAATGACTCGACTGACTGACTTCACTTTTTTGTTTGAACTGTCAGTGGTCGGCAGCTGTTCAGAGCCATGAAAGTGAATGACGATTTTCCTATTTATTTTAACAGACTGGTAACGTTACAAGGTGTAACAAAACCGTACTGGCTCGGTCCCTAAATATGCCGCTAGAATGCAGTGGAGTTCTTGGCATCCTCACTGAAGACCAGTAGCCTATCAAGATTTGGGTTTTGAATGTAGAATAACATCAGCTGCTTGACAGAGGTCTGTCCTCTCAGGGTGCTTTTTTTTGTATCTTCCCTTTAGTCGCCAGCTTCTACTCCGGCAGAGGACCTCATGTGGCCCAGGACCCTCGCACTGCCTCGGTCTGGTGTCGATCACATGACAGTGATGTGAATAGATCAGAGTCTTACACTGTGTAAGTGACTCTAAGTGGCCTAAACAGAGTCTAATAGGGAGTGATCGGTCCTTCTGTTGCCATCTAACCGATTTACAACTCATTGCTCTCTGTCATGTGTGCAGCTCCGTCTTAAGAATTCGATAAAATGAACCCACCAGCTCTGCCAGCAATATGTGATTAAAAGTCTACCCGCAAAGCGAGTCTTATCAGACCTCTTTTTCCTCTAGTTAGCAGCGGCGGCGGCATAGTGTCGGGAGCCCGCAGCTTCATTTATGCTTGGCTGCTCAACTTTGACTGGACAGCTGTCTCCCGACAAAAGACGCCGCACCTCAGCTCACACTTATACCGCGGAGACACAAAGCTCCAGGATGGAGGAATTATGATTAAGAGGAGGAGAGATCCTGACAGTTAACCCTCGCCGGCTCCAGGCTGTGTTAAGACAGCAGTTTCGCTCATGTCTGAGTGCACGGATGAGCGAGACGCTTCCGGTGCCGGAGATTATTGGGAATTATTTAGCTTTTTTGGTGTTGGACGGATGGAAACCTTCTAGAATTTGGAGTCTTGTTAAGAGTGATGTCCAGTCTAATGTGAAAAGTCTCAAATTAGCCTTCAAAAGTTTTGAGAAATAGCTGAGAAAACATGGAAAGGTTCAAATACCCGAAATCGGGAGGTTACCGCAAGAATGCTGACCAGAAATCTGAGCTCCGTAATCCACTGGACTCGAGAGGGCTTCCTTACGGTGGGATTTTGATCCCATACTTTTCACCCTATGCTCCCAACGTACGGGGAGATTTCTGCTGTTTTTGTTGCGATGTTGCCAGGTTTCACTCACAATGCAAGCGCTACCTCATCATTAGCGGAGGAGTACTCCGCCCCTTAAAGAACACTGTCAAGTTGTTGTTGCAGTCTTCTCCACTGGATATTTCTTCTTAGCGTAGGGGCCTCTCAGAGGTTCCCCTTACAACCCGTCCCGCAGCCTTTTCCCATGGTGCATAAAAGGCGCCTCATTTTACCGAGGCAGGTGGTCTGAGCCTTAATTTCCCCTCAGATGCGAAAGCCTCGTGCAGCTGTGGCTAGCGAGTATTGGAGATCGATCTTGTTACGGACCGAGATTGCAAATTCCAGAGAAATCTAATGTCAGCTAGTGATGGTTGAGGTGGTTCAGGTGTCCTCTTGGGAGAGGAGCTTCCGACCACCAGATTGTGCCCTCGGGATTGTTTGCTAAGGCGACTGGAGCGGAATAAGATATGACTGTTTGCTGTTGTTAACGCTCGTCTTGTTCGGCTTGAGATCAGCTTTTATCACCCATTTATATCCTCAGACGGCGAGTTCCCTGCTGGCCCACATGAACCTCCTCCGGCAAACCTTTAACTAGCTGCACTTCTGTCTTGAGCGGTGGGAGTCCTTCCTCTTTTGGGTGGATTTATGTGGCCCTCGTTCGGGGTATTTACTACTGAATGGTTTTTGAGTCGAAGGGAAATAAAAGCTTCTTACTTATTTTTGGTCCAAATGCATAGACTGATAATTCAATGACTCGATACTGACCGCAGCGAGAGTGTTGATTCTATAGTTGCTGTGATGGAAACAAGCTTTCCAGGGTGTCCTGTCTCCGTTTAGTCCAGACGTGGGCAACTCAATTTTCTAAAGGGCCACATAATAAACTGTAACTGTTGTGAGGGGCCATCATCAAAAGAAAGACAGAAAAATCTCCATAATATATACGTAAGTAACAAGGGCAAAATGATCCTAAAAAGATTAAATGTAAGTAAGAATATTAGGAAGTGTAAATATGCCATGAAACCTATTGACATTTTTTGTATATGAATCAACATAACTATAGACTAGATGTGCAAGATAAAAAGGCGATTCATTTCAAAATATAATTTCAATATTCCTTCAATATATTTTGAGGAACAAGAAAAACACACAAAAATGGCCAATGAAAAAAAGAAAATTCTAGTCTTAACACAAGAACTATCAGTGGTGGTGATGACTAAAAATAGAGAACCAAAAAAAAAAAGACAGAAAAATTACAACATATCAGTTATAGTTTTAGTCTGAGGTCAAAAGGGCCACGTAAATACAGGCATCGGGCTTCATATGACACTCAGCCCAGGTCCGGTTTGGTCCTCTGTAGCTCAAACAGGCTCCGCCCCCATGACACCAGAATGGCAGGAACAACACCAGAAGACGGCTGCATGAACACAGCGTGAAGTCACTGCAATGACTAGGAGCAAACGGCGAAGGATCCGAATCCTAAATTAGCCGCTTTTCATTGATGATGGATATTCCAGGAATAAAACAAGGCAAATGAACTTGATCTTTATTGACCGTACCTGATGTAAGTGCTAATTGGAGGATATGCTTGCTATGACTCATGATGGCTCCACTCCTCTTCACAGTGAAGATCCACAGGCAAATGCCACAAGCTCTAAATGTCAATTAGCAGTGATTCATCTCTCTGGTGTATCGGTGGGGGGCGGTGGTGAAGGGGTGGTCCTATCATTTCACCCCCCCCCGTCCGCTTGGCACTGGCGTCTGAGCCGCCGCCGTGATTTCCACGGAGAGATGCCGAGGAGCCGAGCCTGAATTATGGGGTCATTTGGGCGGTGGACAAACCATGGGAAGGATGGAAAAGATTGGGGTCTCAGTGGCGAGTTGACTCCAATTTATATCAGCGATAGCGGAATAAGCAGACGAGAGACACTCGGCAGTAATAACAGAGCGGAGCCTGTAACGACGTGTGATTACCCGGGGCAAAAAGTTTGACTCCACGTCGGCGTGCGGATTGGCTGATGAGGATAGTTGCTACGCTGGTGCTTGAAGCCCTTTGTTTCAAACTAAACGGAAGCTTTTAAAGACACAGACATGAATCAAAACAGCGGCGTGTGCTCACCTGAAGCGGACTCAGATGAGCTCTGGAATTGCTGTGCCTCACCACTGTATGGGTAAAAGAAGGACGCCAAACAATATTTGGGATGGGGTGTAAAAAAACAGCTTATTTCTCGCCCATTTGTAAGTGACGTGCTGCAGACTTGTAGCTGTAGTTGCTAAGGCCCATTTATGCTGCCTTTACCAAACCATGTTACCTGTCATGACTGCTAAGCTAGGTGGACCCAAGAGCAGATGGTTTTGAACTCAGAGGACTCGGACAAGCGGGGTTAACACTTGATCAAGTTTAGTACAAATAACACACAAACAATAAGGAGGACAGAAGTCGACGACACCAGAAGTGGAGCGCGGCGGACAACACACGAAGGGAGAGGGAAAAACCTGAAACAGAAAACAGGCATGAGATACACAGCGCTGCAAACAGGGACAACACTCGGCGATAACTCTGACGAGGCTAATACAAAACTAAAGACGCTCGGTAGAGGTGAAAACAAACACTCTAACCGAGGAAATAACCCGCACACAGGCTGAACTAAAGTAGCGAGGAACACAAACACTCGAGGAAGCTAACACGGAGCTCATGACAGGGAGCAAGCGATAGAGTGACAGAAGGAGGAGATGAGCGCAGAGCAAAAACAGAGAGATAAACAAGGTCACAAGCGAACGGAGCAGTCGAGAGAGAACGTACCACAAGAAGAAAAGACGATCATCTGGCAGCACATGCTGGTTCTCCAGGTGTATAAATCTCTGCAGAGGCAATCAGTGGAGCGAGATCCAGCTGCGCTGCCATGAAGCTGGGGGGGGGGGGGGGGTGAGAGAGCAAACAGGAAAACAAGGAACCGGAACACAGGAAGTGACAACGTAAAAGCACGAACCATGGCATTACCGTCCCTGATCACATGCTTCCATGCATTCTTCACGTAGTTATTGCTGTTCAGCAATCTATCCACCAGGGGGAGCAGCCCACAGTTTACGACAGAGGTGGGCAATTACATTACCTAAAGGGCCCCATTAGAAACTGTAACCGTTGTGAGGGGCCATCGTCAGTAGACAGACAGCGATGACTACAAAACATGACGGAAAAATATATAGATATATTCTTAAGTAACAAGGACAAAATGAACTTAAGGAGATGAAATGTAACTAAGGATATTAAGAGGTGTAAATATTTCATTTTATATATTCTTAATTTGAATATAAATCAACTACGGACTTGACATTCAAGATAAAAAGGCAATTTATTTCTAAATATATTGTCAGTATTCTTTCATTGTGTTTTGAGGAACAAGAACAACACAAAAATGGCCAATGAAAAGAAGAAAATGTTAGTCTTAAAACAAAAACATGCTATGTTTACTACTGAAGTGGTGGTGGTAATTAAATGAGAAAGAACAAAATAAGGCAGAAAAATTAGGACACATTAGTTATAGTTTCAGTCAAATGGACCACGAAAATACAGGCAGAATATGGCCCCCGGGCCGCACTTTGCCCAGGTCTCCACGCCGAACTCAAAAGATGGAGAAACAAAACAAAGATGGAGACTGTGTATTGGTCATGTAGCTCTCGCACAAAAGCGGAAACAGAGGCAGCGTTGTAGGAGGCGGTGGTCGGTGAGGACGTTAAATATATCGCAACTGGAGGACGGATCGTTGTTCATTGTTCATTCATTGATTCATTGTTGTGTCTTCCTCGTGTCTCATTACCAGTCATAACCCAGAAGTTAGAACAAGGTTAGCAGAAGGAAAATTACTCGACATGTCAAGGCAGTGAAATGGAAGAGAAGCTGAACGTAGCAGCTGCCTGGACTCACATGCCCCTGAGACGGCGGCATCCAAACCTTTTTTTGCTTTGGAATGCACTTCCACAGTCCTGTAGATAAATGGCTGTGATTCTGCCTCTGTGAGGACCCGATCCATGCTGAATCTCTGCTACATTTTCAACGCAACGGGGAGAGTCAAAATGGCGGTATCCAGCGAACATTCTGTTGCAAACACCAGAACCAGTGCCACCAGTATGTTTGGCAAAAGCCATCAGTCACTTCAATTGTTGGTTTATATTTAAGCACTATTTTAGTTTGACTGCTTTCAATGAGAGATGTGGACTACAGTTAAAATGACCATAGAGTTTAGGCCCATCCCCCAGGATTTTTTGAAACTGTGGTGGAACACGGGATGGAAGCAATGGATAAACATTGAAGCAGCGGGGAAAGTTTTGACGTTTACTGAGTTGGTGACAATAAATGCGCTAGTTTTTAATCATGAACCACATGGTGTCCTTATACGTCCGGTCGGAGTGCGCGACTTGAGTTCCGCGAGCAACAGACTTCAGTCATGGTGATGTTTCTATCTGGACTTTTTGCTGAAAAACAGGGTGGAAATCCATATATGCCATGTCGGTATATCCAGAGTGAATACTGTATTGTAATGTAGATTTAATGTACCTAGTGTTGTAGTTGGTATTAAACTGTATTCAACTCCTGTGTCCCAACCAGACCCAGTCCTAGTTATGTTTTTCTCTCTATCTCTTGTTGCTGCAATAGTTCACGTTTCTCACAGATAACAGGAGGTAGCGCCACGCGGTGGTCGGAGGAGACAGCAGCGTGAGAGTGCTGGCAACACTGAACACTGGAGCCTGTGAGTCTCATGTTCTCAGCAAACACCTCATCTCAGGTGGTTGTGCATCAGCGTGCCGTTCTGGCGCTTTCCATGCCCATCGCTCTCACAATGGAATCATTCGATTCAGACTCCGGGTGGCCCGGATTTTCACAGGCCCGCTGGTGATTCAATCAGTTGTTCCGAACACGTAGCAGCCAGACGACGACGGCGGCGGCTGAACGGCTCGCTCTCGTAGAAAAATCCTTTTCACGTGTTGCTTTTTTGGGCGACTGGAGCGTGATGGAAAACAAACACGGAGCATATCTGACATTCATTCCGAGCCTTGAATGTGTTTGCTGAGCATGGTAATTGGTTCTATGAAACCACATCTGGTTTTTAATACGGACACATGAGAGCGATTACAGTTGCTCTCTAAATGTTTTCACTGTTGCATCACTTTTGTTTTGCGAGGAACTTGGCGCGGGCGAATCCACTGCTGAGTCCCTGTTGTCTGCTCTCCACTTTTCTTGGTGGAACTTGAGAAAAGAGTCGACCTTGTTGTGGAGTCACGCTGGCAGTCCCACGGCAGACTTGAAAAAGTTCAGGTGTGTGTTTGATGATAAACTGAATCGGACCTAAACGACGGCTTTGTCACATCAGGAAGTGTTTACTCTGGTACCTATCAGAAGGAAAGGTGACCTGAGTTTGTTTGTCTCTTTAAAGCTGTTTTTAAGAGCAGATTGCCTGCTGGCTGAAACCCGTGTCAAGCAGGGCACCGAGCAAACACACGTAGGAAATGTTTGCACTTGAACATAAATCAAACAGACACTAAGGTGCGACGTGGGATTCCCTCAACAAGCCGTTCCCTATAAATACAGAGGCTGCTAACAACACGTGCGGCTTACACTCTGTTTTTCCATCATCAAATATGTATGTTGAACATGTTTTCTCTATTTATTAACTACTCAAGCGGTTTTGTACGACGTGTTTGACGGCAAAGCTGTAATGAGGTCACGAGCAGGTTATGGAGGTCGTGTGTGTCGAGTGTGTGCCATCGTCGAGTGTGGGATTGAAGTCGCTCAAAAAAAAAAGACGACTGAGAGAGATATCATCTTCTCATCTCTGGTTGGGAACTGGCGTCCCGAGTGCCGACTGTCGCTGCTGGGATGTCAATATAAACGTTTAATGGGGGAGGATTGGAAACTGAACAACCATGAGACACGATCGCTTATTTTCTTACTGCATATCAGCGTGTGTTCATGTGTGTGCGTCAGTTTCTCGTATGTGCGGACTCGACACTTGAGGATGGAGGGGTGCGTATTCTTTATTGTGCGTTTGGCAGCTCTCTGTACAGAGATACTAAGGCTTCGGTGGTTTTGCACACAAACAGGCACACTTATTGCTATTTTTGTGAGGACCTCTCATTGACAAAACCCTTTCCCCAGCCTCTCACCCTCAACTTAACTATTAAATTGTAATAAACTACTTTTACTGAGGTTTTAACCCTGTAAAACCTCTGTGGTAATGTCCTTACAAAGCAGAATGTCCTCACAAGCTTGGCTTGTAAGGACTTGGTACTCACAAGTGCGACAAAACAAACACACACACACATTGGTATTTCTACCTCTGTGGGGACCACTCCTTTCGTCCTCAAATCGAGGCTTGACCATGTGGGGTTCAGCAAAAGAGCGACACAAGAGGGTGTGTTTCCCAAAATTGGACCTCACTAGGATAAATATGAACACACAAACAGGTTTGTCGCACCATATTTGTGAGGTCCTCTCATTGACAAAACCCTTTCCCCAGCCTCTCACCCTCAACTTAACTATTGAATTGTAATAAACTACTTTTACTGAGGTTTTAACCCTCTAAAACCTCTGAGGTAATGTCCTCACAAACCAGAATGTCCTCACAAGCTTGGCTTGCAAGGACTTGGTACTCACAAGTGCAACAAAACAAACACACACACACATTGGTATTTCTACCTCTGTGGGGACCACTCCTTTCGTCCTCAAATCGAGGCTTGACCTTGTGGGGTTCAGCAAAAGAGCGACACAAGAGGGTGTGTTCCCCAAAATTGGACCTCACTAGGATAAATATGGACACACAAACAGGTTTGTCGCACCATATTTGTGAGGTCCTCTCATTGACAAAACCCTTTGCCCAGCCTCTCCCCCTAAACCTAACCATCAGGCTTTTGGCTAGGAGGGCGTCTGGGCGTCTGCAAAACATGAAAAAATGGACGCCCTTATCTTGGCCGCCAGATTACGCTGGTATATGGCCACAGTTGAGAATCTAGCATCCATTTTTTCATGTTTTGCAGACGCCCTCCTAGCTAAAAGCTTGGCTTACAAAGCAAAGCAAATGGCTCACCTGAACCAGGGCTCTGAACCAAACTGAAACCCAGTTAGTTTGTAGTCTGCACCCTCAAACTGAGGCCGTACATTGTGGAGAACGACAAAAATGACCCCTGAAGTAGGCGTGTTTCCAAGAAGTACTCCCCTCAAGGATAGCGATACAAGTACACGCACACACTCATACACACACACACGCATGTTTATTTCGCTATTTTTGTGAGGACCTCTCATTGACCTAACCCTTTCCCCAGCACACACACGCACTGACACACACGCTCCCCATTAAGACTGGCTCCAAATGGTCACACAATGGTCGGTCTACAGAAGCGTGTCTGCTCCATATTCATGTCACTCTCTCCTCCCGCTCTCGTGATTATTAGTGAAACTGTGTTTTACAGCCGGATTTGCGGCCCAGAACCCGGCCGGTTCAGTGCCATGCTGTTCCATGTAACATATTGTCCTAATCAATCCCTAGCACACTAAGAGGCTTTTTTCTGTGGAACCACCCGTGGCTCTGCAGCGGTTAGTGAGCGCTTATCCCCCTCTTTTTTCTCTGGCCGTAGAACCAAAAGCCTGCTCCCCACTAGAATTTTATCTTTGTTGGCCCAGAGAGTTCCATGAGAAAGATCCCCGGACGGGTTTTATCCCGGGTCAGTGGGGGGTTTGTGGCGGGGCTTGGGATCACTGCATGGGAGCAACAGCAGCAAAGACAGTGGAAGGGATGGAGTGGAAAAAAAAAACAACAACACTCCATAAATGGAGCCATAGAAAGAGCAGCTGACAGGATGGAGCTCCAATTTGTTCCCAGAGATGAACATTGTCGGCCGATGTTTGAGAAATTCGCAAGCTGCATTTAGAACTGAAGTGTGAATGAGATGTATTTGATGCGGTTATCGTGATGAAAATTGACCTTTATTCTTGTCATGTGTCCAACTCGAAGCCCGAGGGCCAAATTTGGCCCACTAGTTTATTTAATGAGCCCTTCACTGGCTTCTGATTTACCAATAAATGTAGCAGTTTTTACAGAATTCAGTAAAATTGGTTAAAAGAAATTCAGTACCATTCAGCACCAGTCATTTTTCCAACAAAAGTACATTGGAAGGTTCATGGTGGAAGTTTGTGCTTCAAGAAGAAAAACTACTCCTTCCCTTGTGTTGCGAGGTGATGGTGAAGGAGGGTGGCATGAATTAGGTTTGACACCTCTTGGGCTCACACAAATGTGTCCAAAAATGTGTCTGGAGCTACAGTAAGATGTCAACATGTTTAAAAAGTTGGACCCACAGACTCAAATCTTTCCTCTCTGGAACCCGCTTTCGAAACGTTTCAGTGGCTGAAAAGGTGAATGGAAAGTCTGGCCAAACTGTGTCCCAGCTGTGGCTAATACTACGACACTTAGGGTCCATCTCCAACTTCTCATTCTGTCAACAAAATTTATTGAATCAATCATGTCACAAAAACCGACAATTTTAGAACTGGTAAAAGTCAAATTATACTTATTTTTCCCCTCTGGAAAAATGACTGATTTCAGGAATATAGTATGAATTAAAGTGAGTCAAACATCGAGAGTTATTATCGCCAGAATATCAAAATTCATAGTTTTTTTTTTCTCTGTATCACCCGTCCTTGCCACCTACACATTTCTCCCGACAAAAGATTGAAATAACTCCACAGTTTTCACCTCAGAGCCTTCAGTGTAAATAGTCTTCGGAGCCTACAAGTGAAATACGCTGGAGGAACACTGTACTGCAACTCTTGGACAGGTGTATGGTTTCATTACTCATGTATTATTCAGCTGCAGATGTATATCTGAAGATTGCACAGTATCCTGTGGCACTGAAGAATGTCTCCGGGTCAGGGACAGGAGACATGTCATGGCCAATGACCGTGCCTTCCTGTTTTTCTTTACCCTTCAAGAGTCCACTCAATTACTGGTTCTATAGTGGCTTCAACACCTCATCTTCCTGGAGTCATGTTTTTCTCTTCATCGCTCTTCCTTGTTTGGATGGTTGCCTTACCGCACTTAAATACAGAAAACGCAGATTGTGTATTGTGGGGGCGGCTGTTCCCGCCGAGCTCTTTCTGTTTATTTTTGCCAACCTACTACATAAAAAAAAGCAATATTATCGGTGTACTTTCATGTGAGCTCTTTTTACCAGCGACCGAAAAACGCATTAACTTTCATCGCATGTTTCAGTGCTTCAAGCTTCCGCTTGATTAATTTCTGACTCCTCAGTGAGCCGGCTCAAGTTTAGGTTTGAAAGGGTGAATTCAATTTCAAATTCCTCTTCAGAATGCTGCAAGCGCGCTGAAAAGAACAGCGTGCACTTCGCAATGCTGGTTGGTTGGTTGGTTGAATTTACGCTGCAAAGAACAGAGATGTTGTTCGGTTCTCGCTCAGCTGCAATGCTGACTTCAAAGCTTCATAACTAACGCTGCCTCTCCCGCCTTGTGCCCCCAGGTGTTGGAGCTCAGAAAGTGCAGGTTGACTTGGAGCTGGAGGCGTTTCCTAAAGAACACGTGGATCTTCGCTGCCAGTTCATCGACGGAGGAGGAAAAACCAAACTCACGCAGGTTAGTTCCTCTGCCGTTTGAGTCTGTGTTGCCTCAGCGTGCAGGTCAAATCTCAGCTGAATGCTGGGCAGCTTCAGTCGGGCTGATGGTGTTTAGTTCGGTGATGTTGCTGGTGATGTCACTGAATTATCGGTGCTCTCCCACACAGCATCATGTGTGATGATCTGATCAACTCTATTTCTGTGAAGCTGTTCATTTGAATACACTCTAGCTTCTCACTCACTCACTCACATTGGCTCAAGTGTACGTTTAGTTTTGTGTTGAACTTTCCGCCTTTGACCAGTCACCACCTGCGGGGGGCTTACTGAGGGTCGAGAGAACTGTTTGAATTGAGGCGTGAAGAGGACGGATTCATTTCCATTTCACTAAGATTTTACTGTGTAATTTTAAAATGTCTTTTAAAGTCAAGGATGTCAAATAAAGGATGTGTGGGCTACACTCTGCAGCGTTTTCGCCCGCGTGTCCGCAGCTCCGCCCACAGAGCCGATGTCCTCGAGGACCAGACATGAGAAGCAGCAGCTGAGACCGGCAGTGGTGTTGGAACTTTGGACACGCGGGTGAAAACCGCACATTTTGAGGCAGTTTAATGTCAATAAAAGATGTGAGGAGTTGATGATTCCAGTTCAGAACATTGCCCAGTTTGTTTCATGAGTCAGTCTCCATGCTGGAGCCCGTTTTCCAAACTAGTTTAGAAGTGATCCTCATGCATTTTTAAGCCACGGCTTATCGACCGGTGTGGCTTATGTATGAACAAGATCTAGTTCCCTTCTTAAAGTTAGTTGGTCTGGCTAATATTCAGGTGCACTTTATAGTCCACAATTTACAGTACATTATTGACGTAAGACACCAGTAACGTGAATGGTACTGCTATTTACATTGGCATGACAAGAATGGAGACAATGTAAATACATTGTTTTAGACCACTACTTTAGACCTTGCAAGCTACCTGGTGCACATGGGAACGATGGTGGTGACCTCTGTTATAGGTGGTGAAAGTAAAGAAATTGTGTGAAATTTCACACGAAAGTCTGGAAGTACTGGGGTATGTACGCTGCACATCCACGGCTGTGTCGCGGGTCAACCATCCTGGTTAACTGGAGACCAACCAGAACCGACAGTGAGGCAGAGACAGCCTCTGTCACTGTGACCCGTCCCATTCACGACTCTGGATCCTTCCCCCGTCACCATACGTAGACATACAGCACCCAGGAACACTAACATTACGTTCATTCCTAACTTTTCCCCAAAACCCTTTCTCTCAAAGTTTGACAGATTTTTGTTTTCCATAGGTGTCTTGGATCTGGGAACCTGTTGATGGGCAGAGAGACAACATTGCTGTCTTTCACCCGGTCTACGGCCAGAGTTTCCCCAATTTGTCCTTCAAGGATCGAGTGATTTTCCTCAACAACAGCCTCAACTTCCCGTCCATCCGCATCTCCAACCTCCGAATGTCCGACGCTGGACGCTACACGTGCGAGTACGCCACATATCCCTCTGGCAATGAGCAGGGGACGACGACACTCATCATGCTAGGTGGGTTGTGCCATTCTGTCCTTCGCTGCTCAAGTTCTTGCTTTTGACATAGTTTTTCACCCCTGAAAGTTCTTGCCCCTCCCTCAGGAAAACTGAACCCTCCACTACTGACAAATGAAGCACTGCTGGTGTGTGGAGTGGCTCTAGCCTGACAGTCCCACGACAGGAGTTACGACAGGACCTTGTCTGTCGTATGTTTAGATTGTTTCTCTGAGAAATTGAAGGGCCCTGCTGAAGCTCGAGGGTCACACCGGTTATTGATGGTGTGTTTTTGGGGTTTGGCGGCCAAGAACTATAACTTTTGGAGGTGCATTTGTGCGGCACACGGGAAGAGGGCTGTTGAAATGATGATTGTTGGTGTAAAGCTGGACCTCTTTAAGGCCACACATTCCAGCTGCAGCAGTTTTTACTGCAGGCAAACAAACGGACGAGAGTGTGAGAGGACGTCTAGCGCAGTGGGAAGAAATGCTCCAGGAGCATTAGAATTAGACTAAACTGAAGTCTGGGCTGAGTTTCAATCACACCCCACGTTAAAACGCTCGAAAGGTCAACAGCGTTTCAAGTTTCCGGAACAAGCGTGTCGCTCGACAGACAGGTTCTAAAAGCTGTTCTGCTACGTCGGCCATGACAGGAGCCTCCCCAGCCATCTGCTTATCACCGGAGTCGATGAAAAACAGCTTCCCTTGGTGGTCGACAGCCCTCTGAAGACGCAATTGAACACACTTGGCGTCCTCTCACTCCATCCTGGTTTGACTGAGCAAACAATGACTCAGTCACACCTGAGACGACGCAACCTTCGGGGACTAGTTTTATTTATCGACCTGCCTTCAATGGCTTTTCATTTTTCATTTCATTTACATATTGAAAGTTCTCTGAGCTGCCATTGCTCAGTGTGAACCCCACTTGAACCTCATGATCTGGGCTCCAGTTGTTGCCAGAAGTGGCACTGGAATCATGTCACCTCTTGTGGGTTGGAAGACACGACTTCTGGTGTTCGCCCTTCAGGTCTTTGGTTGACCACGGAACACTTGTTCCTTTAACCAACCCCAAAAGAAAGAAGCGGTGCTGGTTCACCCATCTTTTCTCCCAGTGAAGCGGACGCCCAACTGTTCATGATGGTATTTCCAAGCTTCGCCATATGCTGCTAGCTGGGGAGGCTTCTGCGGGGTGAGATGTTCATCCAGGTTTGTAGGACTCACCAAATTTCACATGAATCTGACAAGTGAAGATACACATTAGAGCGTTAATCCTCAAACTTCAGATAAAGATTTTCTATTAAAGATAAAATAGTTGTGAATAAATAATGTACTATATTTTATTCTTGTTTATAATCTGGTAAAACGTTCTGTGTACTTATATAAGAAATATTTTTAATAATTGAAATATTTTTCAGATTTAAATTGAAAAATGATCACAAAAGAATCAAAGAATCTTGGGTGGATGCAGATGGATGTAATCTCACTGTATTTGGAGCTTTGTTCGACAGGTTTATGAGATTGAACTGGAAAGATCAGGGTAGAAAACAGTCAACCACCCAGAGCCATGACCTGGGTTTCTACTATTGTTTCATACTCATAAAACCAATGTTGAAGAATGTTTTGGGCGAGGAGACAAAAGGTCATAAGAGAGAAGAGGAAGATGATCATGAGTTCGTCTGGGTCTATAAAGGATCAGTCCATTGGGAGAAGAGGGATGTTCTCAGTGTAGTAGTAGCCCACCAAAAACATCAGCTTCAGAAGTGTCACTGTACTTGAGGTCGGTTGGAAGTTTGGATCAGTCAAGGACACATGTCTTGTCCTGCTGGATGTGAGCCTCTTATTTTGCACTGTGTTTCGGTGCCTTCATATTTGCTTCCAGCCTCCAGTGGAAGCTCCTGGGCTCACCAAGGTCATGCCACGAGTTTATCTTTTTTTGGGGGGGAGTCTAATACTTGGAAGCAGAATGGGACGTGTCATGCAACAGACAGACTCCAAATTTGGAAATATCTTTGGCAAACATGTTCCATCTCAAATGCAGAGGAACAAGTTCAGCATCTTTGTTGGTCGAACTCCTGAGTTGAATAAGAAAGATAAAATATATTTTTGTCTAATTTACATAAAAGACTTTGGGATGTTGCCGAGCGCTTATTAAAATTCTGGCTCACGCTTTGAAGCTGAAATTATTCTGCAACTCAAATTAATGTATTTTGTCAACATTTCTGGCTCACGAGGTTTCAAACCCACACGAATAATCTCAGTTTATTCTGCCGCCTGATTATTCGTGTTCCCAGCGCCAACGAACGGGATCCGGTGCTGAACTGAGAAAACCTGTTGGGCCACGGCCATGTGAACGAAGCACTTGGAGATCCAAGAGCGTGTATCGATTTTGGAATGGGAGGCCACATACATGTAAAAACCCTGCTTCGCTGGAGCAACAATGCGGATGGAAAAACAAACATGGAGAAGGAGGAAGTGTTGCGTTGCCAGCGGGCGAGGCGGCGTTCAACCATGAGATGTTGGGGTTTGATAGCAAAAGACAAACAGTGATATTGAAGGGTGAGCAAAGATGCTCTTCTTGCTAACAAGACTCACCCATGCACTGGGTGGGAGGGATATTTTAGCATACATTAATACATAAACTTCACTATTATCTTCAAGTTTTAATGAATAATAATATGTGCATAAATTATTTCACTGACAATTATCTTAGTGTTACATTCCTATTTGCTTATCTAACGTCCTTCTAAGATTGGTTGGAAAGGTACTCTTTTCAAGATATTTGGCCATGAATATATATTTTTCTCATTCAATAATAATCCTCATAATTATAAATAAGTTGGCCTGAAACAATATTTAGTTATGCAACATGACTGATAACACAAAGTTTTTGTTGAGGTGTGCTGCAGGTGTAACAGAGGAGTTGAAGGTGGAGGTGGGACTGCACCAAGGCTCAGCTCTGAGCCCCTTCTTGTTTGCCATGGTGATGGACAGGTTGACAGAGGAGATTAGACAAGAAGCCCCTTGGACCATGATGTTTGCTGATGACATTGTGATCTGTGGTGAGAGCAGGGAGCAAGTGGAAGATCAGCTAGAGAGGTGGAGGTGCGTCTTAGTGAGGAGAGGAATGAAGGTTAGCCGCAGTAAGACGGAGGCGTGTGTGTGAATGAGAGGGAGCCAAGTGGACAGGTGAAGTTACAGGATGCAGAGATAAAGAAGGTGGAGGGTTTGAAGTACTGAGGCTCAACTGTCCAGGGCCATGGAGAGTGTGAGAAAGAGGTGAAGAAGAGGGTGCAGGCAGGATGGAATCATTGGAGAAAAGTGTCAGGTGTGATGTGTGACAAAAGGGTGTGGGCAAGGATGAAAGGGAAAGTGTCCAAAAGGGTGGCGAGGCCAGCAATGTTGTATGGTTTGGAAACAGTGGCACTGAGGAGAAGACAGGAGGCAGAGCTGGAGGTAGCAGAGATGAAGATGCTGAGCTTCTCTCTGGGAGTGAGCAGGATGATGATGGGATCAGAGGGACAGCACATGTGCTCAGGTGTTTAGGAGACCAAGTCAGAGAGGCTGGATGGAGATGGTTTGGACATGTACAGAGGAGAGAGAGAGAGAGAGCCAGTACATTGGTAGATGAAGATGTTGAGGTTGGAACTGCCAGGCAGAAGGTGGAAAGGAAGGTCAAAGATGAGATTGATGGAGGTGGTGAAGGAGGACATGAGGTCTGTAGGTTTGAGAGAAGAGGAAGCAGAGGACAGGTGAGATGGAGGAGGATGATCCACTGTGGCCACCACTGAAAGGAGAAGCTGAAAGAAGAAGAAGAAGAAGAAGCCTGAAGAAGAACAAAGTTGTCAGGAAGATGGTCTTAATACTACAGTTTTTATGTTAAAAATGAAAAATGTATTTATTAGTTTTTCTTTGTTTGTTCAAAGATCATCTAAAATTGCCTGAAATCATATATATATATATATATATATATATATATATATATATATATATATATATATATATATATATATATATATATATATATAGATTCATTAGAAAGCCTTTTCTTCTTGTCTTCCCGTCTGGATTCACAGTAATGATCAGATTTATTATTTAACATCAGCAGATGTATTTACATCTATCATCATGAATGACTATTGACAAATATCCAAGGCCTGTTTCCAGCAGATGAGAGAGAATAATAAAGTGACCCTGAATCCTTGACTGCTTGAATCCTTCAGGGATTCGTGAAATCCGAGGAAATAAACAAATTAAATCCGCATATTGGACGCCAGCAGTCGCGGGATATAATCCATCCAATACAGTTCATCGTTTTCTGACCTTTGAGTTTTAACACTATTAAAATCGCTGGTGGCAGCTCTGTACTGCCTCATTTTTGAACTCTGGTTTGGCGGAGGTGATTCATCATCAGGTTATTGGTGAGTTGAGTTGAATCATCGGAGCTCCAATATTATTAAGGCTATTAAATACTTGTTTTTTGAGTTATTAAATGACACGTTATGCTAGCAGTTAGCTCATCCAATATTGGCTATGTTTTGTTTCTGGCGTCTTTGTTTAGCTTGTTAAAAATATCCGCGGTTATGGTTGAAGAAAACAGCTCCTTTGCTCTCTCGACCATGACAGAAGCTTATCTTTTCAAATGAGTTTATCAAAGACGCTGCTCTGGGAATTGTCTGTCGAGTAAGTTTTTGTTGATTTTAAGTTGTTTTCCATGTGTCTGAGGCCAGAGTGAGAAGAGCAGCCCTGACAGCTCTGTCCCTGGTCCTCCACCCCTGAGGAAGTTATAATGCCGAGATGCGTCCGTGGTTCTCCAGCCAGCATCCTCTCAGTTCAACGTCTCTCCTACGTGAACCCGTGACTGGTGTCAGAATTCAGCATTTTGTTTTTCCTCTCTGCGTAACTTTTAATGCGTCTTGAGCTTCTTCTGCTGCCGTTGGGCCTGGGGCCACTCCAGCGGGTCTGGTGCTCCTCTAGCAGTTTCATTATCGCCGCAGTTGGAAGTCGCAGCGCTGATTGAACCTTGTGTTCTGCTGCTCTGCTCTCGCTTCTTCTCTCCCTCTCGCACTCATCCATCTCTCTC
This sequence comes from Synchiropus splendidus, assembly GCF_027744825.2. Lineage (NCBI taxonomy): Eukaryota > Metazoa > Chordata > Actinopteri > Syngnathiformes > Callionymidae > Synchiropus > Synchiropus splendidus. The sequence goes on from NC_071337.1 coordinate 5,221,239, forward strand.
TGGATGGTGAGAAACGCCCACCCACTTCACTTTCTCACACTGTCATTTGTGACTGTCCTGCAGCTGAACCCAGGAACTCTGCCAACGCGCTGACCGTCCAGACGGGCACCAAGCCTGTGGTGGTGGCCCAGTGCGAGGCGGCCGACGGTAAACCAGCGGCGTCCATCAAATGGTTGGCCTCGGTCGGGGGAGAGCACTCCACCAGCACCACCAACGGCCCGGACGGCACCGTCACCGTTCGCAGCCAGTATCGGCTGGTGCCCACGCCGTCGGACGACGGGCGAGAAATCACCTGCATGGTTGAGCAGCGGACGCAAGATCGGCCGTGGGTTCGAGTCCTCAAGCTCTCAGTGGAATGTGAGAAACACACACACACACACTCATACTCATTTTTTCCTTTTTCTGTCCTTGTGAGGACCTCTCATTGCCATAACCCTTTCCCCAGCCTCTCCTCCTGAACCTAATCATCAAAACACACGGCTCACCTGAACCAGGCCTGGAACTGGAACCCAGTTATTTTGAAGTCTTCATCCTCAAATTGAGGCTTGGATTGATGGGGTCCAGCCAAATATTCGGCACATTGGCATAAGGTCCTCACAAGGATAGTGTTTTGTCAATAATTTAATAAACAAATGTCAGTAAGATCAACCACGCACACACACTTGCACATGCAATGTTTTCATGTTTCGTGGGGACCTTTCATTGACCATCCGAAACAGATGACTAACCTTAACCAGGACTCTGAACCAAACTTAAAACCAGTTACAATGACCCAGTTGTTGGAAGTTTTACTCCTCAAATTGAGGCTTAACCACGTGGGGTCTGCCAAAAGGTCCCCACAAATACCCCTCATAGGAAAAGGTCCCCACAAGGAGGTCTGTTTCCAAGGATTGGTCCCCACAAGTATTGCTATACAAGTGTGCTCGCACCCATTTGTTCTTCTGTGAAACTGTGCTGTCACACCAGATCAATGTGGCAGACGTCGCAAACAAAGCCATTGTCAGGTCTTCATAGTGGTTCTGTTAATGAGTCAGGTTCATTTCCCTTAAAATCCTGCCAGTGTTTCTCTCTGCCGCACCTCCAGACTGTTTACTGACAAACATACGCCACACACACACACACACACACACACACACACACACACACGCACGGCGGGCATTCACATCTGAGCGCTGTGACAAAGCAACCGTGATAACTTTTCATAGGTTTGTACTCCGGCGCGTTGCTGACACTCTCCTGTCATCACGCTCGCCGTCTTCTCCAGCAACCTCATGAAAGTCCAACACACACAGCAGCTATTCACTGTCTGTTGTCCAGCGGCGACATGGCTACACTGCTTACTGCGGAAACTCTTTCCTGGCCCAACAAAGGCCCCTCTCTGCCTCACTGTTCCTCTGAGCTTCTTCAGTTTATGACGTCATATAAATGTATGAGGTAAAATGGGTGCAAAAGTGGCACATACCCGTAACACATGTCTCTTATCCATGCGTCAGAGGCACATACGCGTAACTGCACATTTGCATCCGTAAACCCCGTGGCACGTGCGTGTAAAAAGAATTTATATAATTTATTTAATTTATTTCATAATAATAATAATTTCGCCCAAATAGGAGGAGGCCCTGGGTCAGATCCAGGAGTCACCTGGTTGTGGAACCTTGATCTGCCTGCTGGTTCGAATGAGTGATAGGTAGAAAGCTGTTGGACAACATATGACAGGCCACAGAATCCTGACCTTAAAACACACCGTTGCAGACGCCCTGGTTTCACTTCCCAAGCCGAGACAAAAGGAACCTTTATAGTTATGGATGGACTCGTCTGGTGCTGCCTCTGCGCTGTCCTGGGATCCAAGTGTTGAAACTTTGAAGCGCTCAGTAGCTGCATCCCAACGTGTTTACTGGACTCGCTCCCTCTCCGTGATTTATTGCGACACGGGTGACAGGTATTCTCCGCCATTGTGCGAAACTGTGCTGACTTGCACATAAATGAAGCCTGACCCAGACTAATATACACTTTTAAACAAGATTAATGCTTGTGTTATTATCACCAGATAATAGCCTGCCTCCACGAAATACCACAGCTCTGCCGTTTCCCGGCCCCTAAAGAGAGTTTGTGGAACCGAGTGAAGTTTGTTTTACTTTGTAATTGTGCCGACGTGTCGCCCTGCTAGCACAGAGATGCACGGCGTTGTCATTATATGCTGGACACAGAAACACACTCCATTCCCTGCATGAGCACGCACACACACTAATATGGCTGCCAAGCAAGTAAGCAATGAATGTGTGGCATCTGCAAGCTCATCGCCGGACATCAAATGTCAACACAAACGGCGCCTGCCAACTTGTTAGCACGGGCGGATTAGCTGGACGGCCGAATGTCCAGACGCGCTCCCTCACTGCCCCGCTCTGAAACAAAGTAGTTCAAAAACAAATGAGAGCCGACTTTGGTCGACAGCTTTCTGTTCATGGTTCTAGCACAAAATCAATGGGATTTTAAAGTGTGCTGACTGCGAGGCTGGTTAGCATCGATGCCAGTGTGGAGTTTATGCTGGATATTCAATTGTCATCAATAATTCAGCTCTGCACAGCAGTGGCTAATAAGTCTCCATTTGAAACTCTTCCTCTGTCCTGCTCACACCTGTCCCCGCTCTAGCCTCATCCTGTTAGGACGCCATTATAACTTCCTTTAAATGACTTGTAGGCTCGTAGTGCCTGGGTTGTTAGCCTGAAGAGTGAGTGTCCACGTTGTTGAGCACGACACACGGTGAGTGTGAATCCATATAGAAGCGCTTCATTGTTCTGTCTGTCAGCTTCATCGAGCTTCAGAAGCATTAATGATATTTTATGTACCGTTATTTCCAGACTATAAGACGCTACTGTCTTGTTGCAGTCGGAAACTTGCGGCTTATACCACAACGCAGCCTGCATGTGGAGTTTTACAGGTTATAACGCCTCATGCTGCCAAAATATTGAGCCTAGTCACATCAAACCCATGAAATCACAGGCGTTTTATTGACCTTAAACCTGTGGTGTCGGAACTTTGGACATGCGGGGGAGATGCATTTTGAGGCGTTTAATGTCAATAAAAGATGTGAGGAACTGATCATTCAAGTTCAGAACATTGACGAGTTTATTTCATGAGTCAGTCTCCATGCTGGCACCCATTTTCCAAACTAGTTTAGAAGTGATCCTCATGCGTTTTTAACCCTGATGCACCACTGACCTTTCTACGGTGCAGACAGCACCACTGCACCCGCCGTTTATAGACTGGAGCCACTTATGGATGAACAAGATCTATTTTTCTTCTTAAATTGTGTGGGTGGGACTAATATTCCCGTGCGTTCTAGAGTCAGGAAATTATGGTATTTTTTTCTATTCATTTGAATTTGTCTAGAAATTCATGTCGAAATTATTTTGTCATTTGATAAGTATAAAAATCTATTGGTTTGAGAGTTATTGTACATCAAACCTGAACTATTTTGCAACATTGTCCTGTAAGTTTGAGAAAATGTTTTCTGAACAGGATTTCCCACTTACCTGACTGGTTGTGCTTCTATGCTCAATGTAGTCGTCTTTTTACCCCTAAACTGCAGTGATTTATATTGAAAACCTGTCGATCTGACGCACCTTTAATTGGTTTATTTCCTGCATTTATGTTTTCCATATTTGACATAACTGAATATCATAAGGTTTGTTTTGGTGGTTGCTACTTTCTTCAGCCACAACTAAACACTCTTGCTCAGGAACATTTCAAGGAACCCTGAGTTGTCGTGCTGCGGGTGACTGAGATGAAGAGTTGTGTGGAGAACAAACCTTCACTGTTGTGTGTGAGAAGTGTGGGGTAAAAGAATCAAGCAATAAAATATCAGGTACAAGCTGTCACCGCCTCTCAACAAAGAACCTGTTGCAGTCGCGAAACAAAGACTCACTTACGCGTCTGTGTTACACTTTGTGCTCCGACTCGCTGCTCCTTCATCCCACTCACTCGCTCTCTGGAACATGAAACGCGACGCTCTAAAAGCCTCCCTTTTCCAAACTTCCTACACGTAGCTGCGGTTGAAAGATTTACAAGAGTGATAACATCTCCGCCTCGATTCATGGGAGAGGAGCCACTTGAGCCCGCTGCCTCATTCCTGAACTTAAGCACGACCCTCGGAGCCGCGATGCTGAGCGGCTGTGACGGATCGCTAGAACTTCGGTTGAAGGTTTACAGAAGGGGCACGATCCTTTTAGCTCTCTGACCCCTGACCCCGATCCACGATAGCTGACCCTCCTAGCTAAACACTAGGTGGGAGATTTCCTGACGATTAGCATGTGCTGACACGCTCAAATGACCGTGTCCCACATTTGGTATGTTGGACCACATTTGGGATGCAAATTGACATATTTAGTGTCAGTGCTGTTGAGCAAGAGCTAGAAATACCGTCATTTTTAGCCTGAAGGAGGCGAAGTGGTTTTATAGGGACCACTGAGATTGAAGTTTTTATCCTGCTGACTCAAACCTTAGCTACAGGGTGAGCGATTAAGTTCTTTAAGGGGCCACATTATACACTGTGACAGTCATGAGGGGCCGCCAAGCCAAAAGACTCGACTAAATGTTACTCTAAATTTAGTGACTTACATGTTACAGAATAAAATAGGGGCAACTAGGGCCAGACATTGTTTGCTGAAAGTACATCATTTTATTTTACTTATTATTTTTTAGTAATGGTGAACAACTGGGTCGCAGAAGTACAGTGGTACCTCGGTTTTCGAACGTCTAGGACATAACAAAAATTTCAAGATTGTTTTGTTTCGGATTTCGAACGCAAATCCAGAACTTGAACGCCCCTGAAAAAGCCAGAAAAACATAACATGCGCGGATCGATCAGCTGACCCACGACACGCTTTGTTATTGTGTGTAACGCAGCCTCGGTATGCAGACGTGTCCCGCTAGCTACATTTACTGACTGTTTCTTCTTCATATTGAGGTGTAAAACCTTTCCTGTCTCCACACTGGACCGTGGTAGAGTGTCACAGGGGAGGTGCTGGAGCGCTCACTCCAGGGTTTGATGTCCTGTTGTGGGCTGGAGCTGGCACAGGGATGAGGCGAGTCTGGGACAGAGCGTGACTTGGTTTATGACTTTGTCACAGCCAAACTGCACAGAACCGCACATTCAGAGCTGGACACGCACCGGGCACCTCTTCACTTCTGGAGAGACGTCACTCACTCGGCAACCCCTCCCACATGCAGCGGCCACACACATAGAGGAACAGCCACCTGCAGCAGACGCTCTACATTCACTCCTACAAAAGACTATTTTAAGGCTTGGAACGCATTATTGCTTTTTCCATTCATTGTAATGGGAAAAATCGATTCAGATTTCAAACAATTCGCTTCTCGAACGGCCGTCTGGAACGGATTGTGGTCCAGAACCGAGGAACCACTGTATTTTTAAATATCTTATGAAGGCACTTTATTGCAAGATTTTATTTGTTTTAAATCTTTAATTTAGTTATTTTAATAACAAAAAATATTTTTTTAATAAGCATCACTCAATAAATATTATATTTCTGAGACATTCAGCTTGGTGCTGACTTTCATCAGTTTTGATGAAACGAAATCAGAGCCGTTTTATTCAAATCCAAACTTGCCTTTTTGATATGGTAATTATGCCTCTATTTACAATGTTTCACTTCTGCTTCTTTTTTTGTTTGATATTTATAAATATTTGAATAAAAGTTCTGTCTCATTTCTTTTTACTCCGTCCTCGCACAGCTAACTGTGCTAGCTAAATGTTGTCCTTTGAAGACTTGCTCAGGTTTGATCTCATTTTACCTGCCTTGTGGTTGATGCTCCAACTGAGCCACTTTAAGGCTGAGCAGCTGTGAGCCCTCACCACGCTGCATCCACAGCCTGATGTGATCCTTGTAGCGCGCTAACCTGACCTTCTTTTTGACTGATACAAAGATAAGCCAGGAGGAGACAAGGGCCCTCTAGTTTCTGTTATCGTGCCTCAGAACCTTGTGTCTCGTGTGAGTTTTGAAAATCATGTAAAAACAAGTCAGTCAGATGAGCTTTTCTACTGTTTCCATTCTTCATATTTTTGTCTTTCATCCCTATCATTTTGCTTTATCATGAACTTGGACTGTATGTAATGGCAACAGATTCCCTTTACGAGGTGACTGGATCATCACCAACACAAACTTGAGTCAATGTAGGGAGACTTGAATAGATACAGTTTTGCTGTGTCGTCAATTTTTGGCAGCAGAAACAACGCGTCTTGTGTTACCTCAACTATTGCAACATATATCTTTTTATCTAAACATACCTTTTCTGGCTCATATTCATTGGAAAACCGGAAGAAGTAACTTCTAGTTCAGAGCTGGACACATTTAGAACAAAGGAGTCCTGATATGGAGCTGATGGTTACGTTCTAAAAAAGCTGCCGGAAATATTTCTGAGGCGGACGAGTCGGACAGACATTGAGCGCAGTGTGAGAAGAATCTGAATCTGCCTTGTCCACCGAGGTCAGCAAAACAACTGAAAATGTTCCGACCAGACTTTCAGGAACTGTTGATATCTGGACAGGGGACAGATGGTGGATGGTTGCAGTTGGTGGTGTTTCAGATAACCATCTGGATCCTGGATGATTTCAATTTTACCATGATCTTACGTGTATATTATACTTTTTTTGGTGCGACCAAACCATTTCTGTCACTAAATAAAATTGAATAAAAATACATACAAATAAAAAATGCAATAAATGAATAAAATTGTTTTATTTTGTGTAATTTTGTTTCTGTTATTTTTATGTTCTGTTTTTTTTTTCAGCCCATTGTTTTTTGCCTGTGTGGACCAGGATCTCTGGAGTAATAATTCCCACAAATTGTGTTATGAATTATGAAAAAAATACTTTTTTTTTAAATGATGAGAAAAAAAAAAGATCACCATGATTATTTTGATGGTGGGCAGTGTTGCTGTTTCTACCTGATTCGTAGCTCTAATGAGACACGAAGAAGACAATGGTGGAAATTCCAGTCACAATATATTTGACAGCCTCAGCGACCACCGCCTCCTCCAACGCTGCCTCTGTTTGTCCTCTTTTGTGCTAGAGCTACATGATCAATACTGACTCCACAGTTGCCATGTTGGTTTTGGAGTTTGTTGTTGTCATAAACTTTGACTCTGGGCTGCTCCCCCTGGTGGTTATATTGGTGACTAATGAAAAAAAAAAAGCATCAAAGCATCGGTGACATCATTTCAAATGGACGGGTACATTTTCGTACATAAAGGAGACATAAATGTGCCTTAAGTAAATGCTCATTGTTCATGGAGATGAGCCCATGACAGATCCTTTGCAGTTACAATTTTGGTGTGATCATCTCTCTGGAGAATCCAGGAACATGGACATGTTGAAACAAAGTGGAATGATGGTGGAACACCGATGATGAAGCCATTCCTGAGAGGCTTCAAAGTCCCTCCAGAGGAGAGGAGGATGTCAGTGTAGATACAGTGTAGACGCCAGACAGAGAGACTTTAACATTTATTCACACAGCCGTCACCTTCATCCTTATCAAACAGCACACGGCTCACGCAATGACTTTTCAGATCTAAACCAGTCAAAGAACAAATAGAGCAAAGGTGCTGAGAAGAAAACAGCCCTGCTGAAAAGACTCTGACAATGGCTGGGAAAAGCCTCATCTTCTAACAGCAGTGACCGTCCAGGGCGAACATGAACACGCTGTGCTCACAGGCTCTTTCTGTCACACTTTCAGATCCCCCGTCTGCTGCCATCGAAGGGTTCGACCACAACTGGTACGTCGGCCGCTCAGATGCCGCGCTGGTCTGCCTCGTCAACGCCAACCCGCCGCCCACCACCATCACGTGGACCTCGTAAGATTCTGCCACACTCCATGGCTACTCCCTGGCTGTTTAGGTTCTCTGACTCAGTCGGTGCAGATGGCTCATTATGAGGCAGATCGAGCGGCTGTTTCCCTTTCTGGCCTTCAAGATCAAGCTCATATCGCTGCTAAAGTCTCGCGCAAAAATTACAAGTGGGACTAGATTTGAAAAATTCATTCAATTATTTAGAGCTTCAGAATCAATTTATGTGATGAGTCAGCTCTTTTGAGGCTTCTGTCCTGAAGTTCTCCATCCATCAGCGTCTCATTTGGTCTCCTCCATTCAGTCATGACAAAATGTTCCCTGTGAAAGACAGTTGATTCATTGGGATTCGTTATTTTCCCGTCATTAATTGACACTTTAAAGTCTTTTTCTGAGTTAAAATGGTGAATTTATTTGACTGAAAAAGACTTAAACTGGTTATAAACTTGGGTACTGTTCAGTCCCTCCAAAAATAACAGTGCAGCCAGTCCACTGGAGACCCAGACCTGCCAACATTTGGTGAGCTGTTGCTGGGTCTTGGAGAGCCGGCTGTCCAGCTCACCCACCGTCTGCCATCCCCAGTCTGCAGCGCCCTCTGCCCCTGGCCCGCCCTGGGTTGCCTGGGCCGCCTCACAACAAGCCCATTCGGCGCCACGCCTGGTGTGTTGGAGCTCCTCTGTCGGTGGGATCGACTCACGTGGCCTCAGCCGTCCCGACCAACACGTCAAACCTCCTCCTCAGTTGCAGCGCTTGCTCTGTCATGTGTTAGGATGACAAACTTCTGCAGAAGCTGCAGGTGACAGTCCTCCGCTGTGGAAGGATAAATACTCAGATTTGGCCTCTGGACTTGTGACTGCCAAGCCGTTTTGCTGCCATTGTTGCAGAAGGCTGACACGTGTCACTTCCTGTAAAGGCATGAAAGAACATCCAGCGCTTTTAAGTCCCATGTGATCTGTCCACCTTCAGGCCAGATGTCGCGCGGCTCTGTTGGGTCAGCTCTCCCGACCTGGCAAACCCTGTTGACTCAGGTGCTGCAGCTACCAACGACTGTTTACTGCATATTAGCTATGGCTATCAGGCTGCGACCCGTAATCTAATCTAATCTAATCTCTAGTGCATGTTTTGTAGTCGCTAAAATAATGGTGCACAACTCGGACGCCATATTGGTTTTAGAATTTTGCATCATAAAGGTTTCGAAAATCACATGTTCACGTTGCTTTGCTCCGCCTTGGAGCATCGTCGTCCTGGAATGTTACGTGGTCAGCGGTGTTTCTGGGAAGGAGTGGGATTTGAAGAGCACATTTTTGTGTATTGTGGCTTCAGTGTGCCATTGTCTGATTTGAGGAAGACGTGAGCCAGTAATAGGATTTTTGATTCAAAGGAAATATTCTCGGAGGATGAATCGGACGAGTGATTAAAAGGCAACTTTATTTGTACGCACAATTCCCAGCATGGCAGGAAAAAAAGTGGAAGGAAATATGACAGAATACAAAGTCAGATGAGTGAGTTCAGCCTTAGAATCTCAACTTCCTTAAATGAGGTCCGATCTGAGGGGAAAACTGAGGTGTTTCCAGGACATCGAAACCCCCCAGAGACCCCTTGAGACTGGCTCTACCCTGTGCCTCATCTCGTTGACCGAGTTCCTCACCCCATTGTCTTGTTCTGAACTCCTGGGATGAGGGTGGACTTTCAGCTCAGTGTCATCTTCACGTGCACTGAGTGATGGCGCGCCTTGTGACGGAAGACCATCGGCGTAGAGCGGACAGTGCCATCTAGTGGCCTCTGAAAAAGGAGAATTTCCGCCTTTGTGATGTCTTCTTCGTGTCTCATTAGAGCTATGTATCAGGTAGGAACTGCAACACTGCCCCCCCATGGTTTCCGGTGGTACTGCTCTATTTTGCCCGTAACCACAAGCTTTGTGGAAACGTGCTGAAATAAGAACAAAATGAATGCAGAGCACAGACAGATGGCTCCATCCGTATCCGGACCCGAACGTAACATTGCGCCTAAATGGGCTGTAAACGCTCGCTGTGTAAACATTTTATGTGTCGAACGCTGTATTGCTGACTTCAGCTGTGTGGTGTCCTCCTGTGCAGCGCCTCGGGTCCCTTACCAGACACGGTGGTGGTGGACGGCAACAGGCTACTGGTGAGGAAAGTGGACGACGCGGTCAACACGACGTTTTTCTGCGAGGTGAAAAACAAGCACGGCACCGACAGGCAGCAGATCACCACCTTCGTCATCGGTGAGTGGCGTTTCCAGAGCAAACACCCGGGCGGCTCGATGGCGCATACACACACACACACACAGGCGCAGAGCACTTCCGACACACACTCACACACACACACTGCTGGGATCACGGCTGATTTGTGAGCTCTCAATCTTCCTTATTCCTGAAATGTGGTGGAGGCTTTTGATTTAGCGTCGGTGCTGCTGTAGGGCTAAATTGCCAGACAAGGATCAACTCGAAAGCTTTCTAACTTCCAATCAACGCCACTTCTTCTGGGGCTGCGGCGTGTCGATGGTGTTGATGAAAAAAAAAAAAATCTGGTTCATAAGCGCTTTTGAGCCTTTCCCACATTTTCCACGAGGTTTTAAGTTGGTGTGAGCCAGTTTGCCTGCAGTCATTTCCTCCTACTTCCATTATTTTTTTACTCTTCCGCTCTGTTGTGGTGGAAACCATCTCTCCTCTGGGGCCTTCTGAATGGTGTTTGATCAGTCTGCCTCCCTTCACTCCAACACAATCTCACTCCCATCAAGCTACAGACATGTTTGATGCCCAACTTTTGACTCTGCATTTGGTTGGCAAAAATGTTCTGCTTTGAAGGAAAGCTACTTTTTCATATAGTATTTGCCGCTGTAATGCTTTTTGGTGAAGTGACGTCACACGTGTTGTCTGTGTGTTCCGATGCTGCCGTGGTCGGTTTTTCGTCCTCTCTGTGGCAGATTTTGGCTTCCCATTGACTCCCTCTGAATCTTCATCTCGTGGCTGTTGTGATAACGGCACCAGATGGTTTGGATCTGCACGAGGATTGGGCAGGTTGACAGTGAATCCGGATGGCACTGGCTGAACCATGCGTGAAGCAGGTTCGCCCAAGTAATCAGAAACCATCTTGAATTGGATAAACCACAGCCGAATTTGCTGTTCTGATGCGATGAAAAGCCCCATGTGATCGGTTTTAGCAAAAAAAAAAAAAAAACAAACTCATGTGACCACAGCCCGGACGCCAAAAACCATCAGATGGTTTGTTTCGCAGCCGCTGCCAAGGTTCGCACTCGAAGTGTTTCAATGATTGTGTTCATTATTCCATCCGTCTAATTTGGACCTGGTTCTGCTGCTGTTCCGAGTCGTGATCAGGGTTTTAACACAAGCTCTGGAAGGGGTTTTTGATGTGACAGCTTGAGTTTTAGTTTGCTATTTCCTGTATCAGCTCTAAACTAGTGTTGTTTTTGGCAGCTTTTTCCGTTTTAGTCTTAGTTCTAGTCTTCAAGATGAAAATGTTTTTAGAGGCGCTTTGTCTGACGCATATTACGCATTAACTTGTACAAGAATATCACATATTTCGGATATCTGACGGAACATCGACATACATTTTCGCCTTGTCTCGTCTTGTTGTGGTGCTGAAAAATAGGGCTGTCACCGAAATAGTTTTGCCACCAAAACAACAGGTTCACATGCAGTGAATCCTCAAGATACTCTTGAACCGAGCGGGAGCCTGAGGTCTCATGCTTGCCTGACCTTTCCGCACCATCGTAGGTCCTTAAAGGTAGACGTGAATGAACGACCTAATCTCATTCCCTCCTGCCCTTGAACTCAATAGAAACAGTTGCGATTTATGAGCCACTGCCTTATCGGGCCTGTGTGGAGTGTTTATTACCAGCAGAAGTAGCTTCCTTCTCATTCCATTAATACTTGAAAGACTTGGCTCCCATCCTGGAGCCCACTTCCCTTTGCAAAATAAACCTGTTTCAACTAGAAAAACACAAATGCAATTAGTGTCGTCGCTTGCTTCTGCCAGCCGGTTTGTTCAGTAACCGTCGATGGCTTGTTATTGCTCATGGGCGTCGGCCAGTGGATCACACCTGTGGGGTTTCTGCTGCATCATCTGGGGCATGACGTGACACAAAAGTGTGGTGTGAGCGAGCACGTCCTAGAAGATCCGCTGGTGCTCAGGCTTTGTTGCAGAATGCTTTTCTCCTCTTCACACGGCACTGATAAAAAATGCATTTCTATTAGCCGACGTCTGTTCTCAAGCTAACCAGCGCTGACGTCTCCAATGAAATGGGTTTTTGGAGCTCCGTCCCGCAGAGGTTAAACAATAAAAGTCCGCGTTCGTAGAAACGTTTCGGGCTTGGCACTGTGATCCAATAAGTGTCAGACTCAAAAGCTCCGGCTCAATAATGCAACAGTTAAAACCCGACCGGCTAATATCCCCGCCGAGAATGGCTGCTCTGGCAAACGGCACTTGAAAGCAATGAGCTGCCTGCCGCTGTCGCCTTCTCAAGTCATGACCTCCTCTGCACAAGTCCACCAGGGTCATCTGCGCGGAGGAGGAGGTGGAGGGAGGCTTGATGAACATGTTTGCGGAGGCCGGGAAGCAGACTCGGCGAGAGAGCAAAGGAAAAGAGGGTGGGAGGAAGAGCAAAAAGGGTCTGTAGTCAGAAGACAGGTGAAAGATTGAGTGCTTCACTTTGTTATTTGGACATTTTGCCAATCGTTTTCTTTCTGTCTCGCCGACACCTCAGTAGATCCTCCGCTCCTCCTACGCTCTCTGGAGCGAGGAGGTTTCACTCATGTGAAAACACAAGGACGACTTGCAACAGACTTGACCATTACACATTTAACACCCACTTTTATTGTTGCCTTCAACTACTGGAGGTCACCCCAAGTTCAGAAGGAGCTCTTTACTAGACAATAAATCCCAAAAACTTGAGGTGAACATTGGAGGACGTCAAAAACAAGGACTGGTAGAACTGAAGTGCTTGAATTCAAATGTAGTATTTCGACTCTTGTGACAAACGCATTAACTGCTGCAGTGCATTATGGGAGTGACAGGACACTATATATGAGGCCAGCGATTCTTAACCATCGGGCCGGGGCCCATGGTTGGGCCGTGAGCGCCCCCTGGACGGCTGCTGGACGTTGTTTGTTTCACCCCTCAGGGCCGTGAGGGCTGCGAGGTGCTAAGTTTTAATACACTTGCCACATATGGTGGCGGTAGTGTGTTGTTGAATTGACTTGACTGCTGCAAATTTGTGATAGTCACCAAGTATGGAGAAGTTCTTGAAAAGCAAAAATGATAAAGAAAGTGATGGCGCCACCAACAGTAAAAACTGTTCACCTGTTGGAACAGTTTTTAAAATGAATTGGAACATGGCAATATTTTCATTTACACTTTACTTATCTTCTTTAGATTTTGTTTATTAAAAAAAATACAGATTTAATGATATTTGGACTTTGTTTTATATTTATTTTATTCAGAATTTTATTCAGTTTTTCCCATTTTCTCAACAGTTTGCATCAAGGATATTTTTTCTTCTTTTTTTCTTTGGTAAATTTGATGAATATGACTTGCACATGGTTCTGCTGCTGGTTGGACTTTTCAATGACACATGGATCACGTGGTTTCATGTCATTTCACAGGGTTTTGGTTTGTTTACATGTATCTGGTTATTGACCCATTTGTTCCCCTGAAGGTCATGCATGAGTTACTTAAAATAAATCTGACCGGTTTATCCTTAGGAGTGTAAATATGTCCTTTGTCCTGGTAGTTTTTCAAGATGTTTGGGTTGAGTTCCTCCAGCAGATGCGCGGCCCCGAGCACGACACCCACCCCCCAGCCATTAGCATGTGCACCATGCCAAACATGCATGGTCCGCTTCCTTGCCGTGGAGCCAGCTGGATCCGCAGCGAGCGAGTGGGAGAGGCGGGCGAGCAAGTGATTGGAGTGCTTGAGAATATTAGATGCAGCGAGCGAGGAGATTGCACAGCCACTGGTCCGGAGATCAAGCAGAAGGGGAGCAGTGGAACGGAGTCAGGAAAGTCCTTCAGAAACTGTTGACGACCTCCAGTCTGGTTTCAAAGGAGGAGCTGGCAGGATGATCTGACCCTCTCCGTCCTCTTCGCTCCTCTGCCATCACTTCATCTTCGCCCATTAGGTCCAGTCCTTTCATGGGCCGTCCAGCTGGCTGGGAGCTGGAGGCTGCAGATGCTGCTCAGATGCACTCAAAGTCACATCTGAGGGGACCAGCGGAGAGGCATTTCCTGGATGCCTGGCTGCAGGCGAAATAGCCCTCCGGTGGAAAGGCCAGCCGACCAACACACCGACTGAGTCACATGCTCGCGCACACACACACACACATTAGAGCGCTGCACACAACAAATGCGATTATTTCCTCTCTGTGGGAAACGCTGGCTCCGACTCCTGCGGACGTGGACATCCGTGGATGTTTGTAAATCTGTGTTTAGATCAAGTCGAGGGACTTGCAGCAACCATCAAACGTATTTATCAAAGAAGGAGAAGTCGCTTATTTCGACTTTACAGCGTACAAACAACAGCGCTTCACTTTTTTTCGGTACGTTTTTCGATTACTTCGGAAGGTAGACCATGAATTTCAACTCTCAGTCATGACTGCTCTGACTCTCTGAGGATCGTCTGGGAAATCTATCGCCACTTGTGTCTCTCTTTATCGGCTCCTGGTGAGATGTGGTCCTGGTCTGGTCATTTAAAATTTAAGCATGTCACGCTGGGAACCTCAATCCTCCTGGAATATGGCTCAGAGAAGTCACAGTTTAGTCCCTCTGTCTGGCGGCGGGTCGGTCTTTGTGTCCCACTTTTCTTTGATGAAGTTTCAGAGGAAGAGCCAGATCATATCAGATTCTTCACCATATCCTTCGCTTGTCTTTTGTTTTTGGTTTGGTTTTCTTCTCTTCCCTGGATCCGCGTTTTGTGGGGAGATTTATTCTCCGTGTCGTTACATATTTTATGCATTTTTTTAGTGCTCTCATTTTAACGCATTAATTCCATTGATTAATTATGCCGCAATTTAACACGTTAAAAAAAAATTACGCAATTAATTATCTTCATTTTGCCTCATTTAGAGGCGAGTTATACTTCTATTATTCATTTTTGAATTGCTATATTGAGCTTAAGTGCCTATTTGAGACGGCCTTTTTTTATTTCAGAATCCTACTTATTTAACAGAATCGCTGTATTTTTTAAAACAGCTTTATTTTATTTATTTAACTGTATTGCTGTCTTTGTTTTACATTTTTGAAGACAGCTTTATTTTATTTATTTAACTGTATTGCTGTCTTTGTTTTACATTTTTGAAGACAGCTTTATTTTATTTATTTAACCGTATTGCTGTCTTTGTTTTACATTTATGAAGACAGCCTCATTTTATTTATTTAACTGTATTGCTGTCTTTGTTTTACATTTTTGAAGACAGCTTTATTTTATTTATTTAACTGTATTGCTGTATTTGTATTACATTTTTGAAAACAGCCGTATTTTTTTTATTTGACTGTATTTCTGTATTTTTTTTACATTTTTGAAGACAGCTTTATTTTATTTATTTAATTGTATTGCTGTCTTTGTTTTACATTTATGAAAACAGCCGTATTTTTTTTATTTAACCATATTGCTGTATTTGTTTTAACATTTTTGAAGACAGCTTTATTTTATTTATTTAACCGTATTGCCGTATTTGTTTTACATTTTTGAATAATGCCTAACTGGTTTGCGGATGTGCTTGACCTTTACTTTTGGATTTCATTTATGAAGCACAGTTCACCAATAAAAAAAATTCAAATTTCGAATGTTCTTACTGTATTCAATTGGTTAGTCATGCACTATTTGCATCATGCACTTTTTAATATCCTAGAACTCAAATTCTTGTTCAGGAGACCTTTAGCAGATATGACATAAAAATGCGATCATTACAAAATCCTGTAATTAATTCGAATATTTTTTTTCTATTTTTTTACTCCATTCATATCATTCATATGATTCCGTCTCTGGAGATTTCAGTGGCAGAACTGCGATCGCTCGCCTCCCTCCCGGCTGGTGGTTGGAACGGGCAGCAGTCAGCAATTTCAATTTATCAGCACAATCCTCTGAAGAAGCGTTTTGTGAAAATATTAATGAATCCAGCCGCTGCAAAGGCGCGATGTTGGCTGTATTTTTAATTACCGAGCACGAGGCGCTTTAATGAACTAGTGAGCGGACGAGCCGCTTTTACCGTTATTTTTCGTGTCAGGGCCCAACGAAAAATGGCGTTTCTACCTCAAAATATTCCCGCCGTCCATGGGGCCCCATTCACAGTAATGGAAAGAGGCTGTTGACTGTCTGAACAACCATGAGTCCGGTCTGAAAAACTCAGGTTGCTACGTGTCACAGTTAAGATCGGAGCACTCCAACATAAGTCCCATTCAGAAAATCAGCTTTCTCTATGGTGGCCGTCACTGAGGGACAAGGACTCAAACCTCTGGCTTACTGCATGAATGTCCCACGTGTTCAAGTATCATCAAAAAAGTGTGGCCGTGAGTTAGAAATGCGACTTATATCTGTGTCATCAGATATTGAATACTGTATGAATGTCTCGTAGTGATTTCAAAGCTGAAAAAATTTCAACGTCTGGAAGTAAAAAATGTCAATGAGCTGTTGTGAAATTCTAATATCCGTTCTTTGTCTCGTAAATTACGCTGACTATCACAGTTTTTAGGAGGGTTTTGTGTCACCATGGCAACAGCAATGACCACCAAAGGCCACCTTGTGAAACGGGAAAGTGCCGGTACTTTGAATTTCTTCATGATTTTTGCATCAATAACCGGTCAGATAACCTTGAGTGAGTTTACTTGGTGGCTCCTTTCATCACCATTACTACTGTTTTTACGGTGATATTTTCCTCTCACTCTGATATGGGACATCGGGAAAGAGAGGCATGAAGAAATTCTGACCTTCCAAGATATGATATTCGCTGCGAGCTGGTATCTGTCGGGGAATTCCATCCTCGTCCCAGACCTGGAATAACTTCTTTCCAATACTTTTTGGAGCATTTTCAGAGAGACAGGTTGCATTCTGGAATTCTTCAATGCAGCAGTTTTTATTCCCTTTTTTCTGTTTGTGATGAAAGAAATAAAAAACAAAAATGGAACACTCTACATAGAGGTGTCATCTATAAAGCATCGCTGGAGCAACAAGACATGATAAGACATTTGTCGGGCTTTATGGACGACCGTGGGAAGGTCTGTAGTCCTGCATGGGGTTATGAAGAGGCAAATAATGATTGTAATAACATTAAGTCTTATGTCAAGCCTTATAAATGAATGTGTGAACGACGCAATGTCGGTGTGACCTCTGGGTGAAGTGGGATCAAGCACTCGAGAGCAGGACTTCACCTCTCTAGAGACCGTGAAACAGTCGGTTGCTGGTGTCTCTGCGCTTGGCAGGACGAGGTTCAGAGGAAGTGAGTCAGACTCTTCAGATTAGTGAGCAGAGTGAATCATGGTGGAGTGTCATCATGATGGCTGGTTAGTCAGAGGGGCGTGAAATGGATGCCGCCACGACGGTGCAACCTTCATCGCTGAACCAGAGACCCAAGCCACAAGAGGCTTTCAGATCTCTTCATTGCTGTAACAGCTCAAGGAAACGACATGGGGTGTGCATGAAGACAAAAATTGGGTGGCGAGACAAAGGGAAAAACTATTGATCCCCAAAACGAGTGGTGAATTGAGAAAGAGCCACTGAAGCAGATGCAGGAGGGGGACGGACACAAAGGGAAAACGGCTCAGGATGAAATGAAATCTGCTACATGTGTCGTGAAATCTTGAGAACCCGGTTTGGTCTCTCTTTGATGGGCGGGATTCAGGATCGCAGATCATCCAACACTGAAGCTCCCGGCTCACGGTCGGACTCGGATATCAGATGTAGACCCACAGTGAACCAGGCTGTCAGTGCGGATCTGGAGGTTTCCTGTTGAGAAGTTTCATTTCCAGCGGAGACGTGGACATTTGTTTGGACGACCTGTCCCTTCCGATCTCGTTCAAATCCCTAAATTGAACTCACTGGCTTCTTTTTTTCCGGTCCCAAGGCCTCGAAAGTGCACTTTGTGTTCAGCTGAGGCCCAGATGAGAGCAACATGAATAATACCTGATGAATTAAATGTAATCCTTGAGGATTTGCTTGAGCCATTTCACGTTAATCCCAATAACTGAAGAGGCAAATGTGAAAAAGTTGATTTAACTTGTAATTAAATGAGCTCTTCACAGTATTTTGGCTGCAGTTCTTCGTCCCCTGTTGTCTTTAAAACCTTGCTCTTATTTGTCTCGCCGCTGTTACTTGCAGCCAATGCGATTCCCAGAAGCTCTTTTGGTTGTTGCCAAACACGACTTCCTCGCCGCTGTCACGGCTCTGTTGCTGCAGCCGAGGGAAGATCGGAGCCGCCGCGCCGCACACGCTCCTGACTTTCAAAGTGAGTGACACGGGTCACGAGGACGTTTCTTGCGTGAGTGTCATGTTCGCAGCAAATGTGATCACTCTTGACTTCTCATGGAGGCGGCGAGTCATTTTCCCTCCTCTCATTTGCCTTTCTTACACTTGGAAAGTGGCTCGAGCAACACCTCTAGTGTGGCTGAACAAAACACAATACATCCAGTTTAAAAAAATAGAAAAAGCTCTTCTACTCTGCCTCTTCCTGCTAAGCTTATTTGGATGAAAATGTGTTGCACTTAAGTGTTGTGGAGGCGTGAAAGAGCAGTGACGCCAGTGGAGACACCAGTGAGAAGCTCTTAAGAAAATAACTTTCTAACTCAGCTCCATTTTTCAATAGTATTCCTTTATTACTATTATTTTTAGTGGTAGTAGTAGTAGTAGTATTACTTTGGTATTTTTTTTTTTTATTCCTCCACCTTCAAACTGTATGTAACAACAGATAACTAACAACATTATCCCTTAAAAATGTGAACATTGATATTCCTCCTTTGTTGTTGCTTGAGTTCCCATAGTATTTTTCAGCCTCCAGACTCCTATAGTAAAGGAACGTGCTGCATGCATGAAGGGAGATGGGCCTCATCTTGCATTTGACTTTGACTTGAACCTGGAACAGCTGGCCAGTAGGTGGCTACAGCGTTTCCTCCTGTGCATCTCTTCATGCGTCCAGCCAGATGCGTGACTCTAGTTCGCCGGATATATATGTATATAATCTGTCTGTTTCAATGTTTAAAACATTTCGTTTTAGAACGTTTGATGGCATGAGATTTCATCTTGGTTTTTCTGAAGTCATGGCGGCTCTCATTTCCGTTAATATTGTTTGTATGAAGCGGAAACTCGACACTATTAAGTGTTCTCTATTGTACATTCTACATTGTATGTAAGTCAAATGGAAATATGTTTGTCATAGCTAACTTTAGTGGGACAGAGTTGGAACCCTTGAACCACACAATAAAAACGTGATTCCGTTATTTGTCATCACAAACTGCCGGATAGAGACAGTATTTGTCGAAAAGAACAACCTTGACTTGGGATGTTGCACAGTGAAACAGCCCTCTGTTGTGACTTGATGTTTAAAGGTCTGTTGATATTTTTACGGGGATAGTTTCCTAGCTTGGTTGTTGCCGCTCTGACTCACACTTCCATAGAGCACAGGTCCGAGACGAATTCAAATGACGTTGTGGTGAAACATAGGAAGGACTGGCACGGCCAGGGACCCTTAAAAGCAGCACGGCGAAATATGAAAGTATGGATTTGTGAGTGACTGGTGATGTTAAATGGAATTATCCACCAAAAATGAATCCTTGAGTCGGATCCAAAACAAGGACAACAACCTAGTTTGTCCATCATTTAGGAGACAAAATGACTGAGTACATGAAAGCAAGGGCTTGAGGTTCACATCCAGAACAATGTGAACCTAAACCAGTTCTAAAATGTGACCAACAAAAGAGCGCCATCAATGATTGCTTGTGTATATATTTATTTCTTTGCCACAGCAGCAGGGCGACGTGATTGAGTCAGAATGTGTTGCTACACCAATTTGTCCTGTTTACGAATCTAAATAAAACTATATATATATATCATCATTTCCTTCCCAATGCTATTTTAAAATGCCGTTTCCTGCTTTCATAATTGATAATAATCGTCCGGATGAGTTGAAATCTGAAGAGACTGTCCCGGGTTTTTGAGCCACACCAAGGCGCTGAAAGAGTGAATAGTTTGCCGTTCCCTCCTGGTGGGAGGATTTGGACGCTGACCAGGAGAGGTCTGCCAGATAAGCGCCGAGGAGCAAACCTCCTTATCACACAGGGCGAGCGGGAGGGCAACATGCGCACGCTGACACGCACGGGACCTGGAATGTGAAGCTTCCCTGAGACAGATTTGATGTTGCTGGGATTATATCTGGCCTGGAGATCTCCTGGTGGCCGGCAACATCAACCTTCACTTATTTCTCCATCAGTCTCACAGCGTGATGACCTTCCCCGCTCCAAATTACATAAACCCACGAGAGAGGAAGACATTTCTTTTTTTGGTGACATTTCCACTGGTGTGTATTTACCTTCGGAGGCTTCCCAAGGCTTCAACTTTTCTGGAGTTTCTCCACTTAACTCTGGCTTCTTAAAGGGAAGTTTTGCTCTCAATATTTCTTGGAACTTGGTGCTGGCCAAGAAGAATATAACAGGTCTTTTTTTTTTTGTATAATGCTTGGAATATGAAGTTAGTTGTCAAATGCCTTGATGTGTTTCCTACTAGCTTCATTTCCCATGGTTGTAAAGACTCAACAAAACTGTGTTGTTACATGTATATGGCTGTAATACGACTGGCCTTAGTGTCAGTCCTCTAAAGTTCGGTTGTAGTTCCCGAGTCAGACAAGTTCTTGGGCTGGCTTTTCATCTGTCTTCTTGTTGAGTTCCAAACCTTTCGTGCCTATGGCACACTGGTGAGGTGCTTCAAGCATTGGTTGGTGGAAGCTTCTTCTTCGTCTGTGATCGTCCTCCTTTGACATGAGATCAGAAAGACTATCTAGAAGTCGTGTTCTGCTTGTGGCTCTCTTGTTAAACCAGATACTTCTGAGGTAGTCGACTAAGGCGTTGACTCTTAGGGCTCAGGGGAGCCGCTGTAGAATTCATCACGGCTTGGCCGACGAGAAAATGCACCTTTTTTCCATCCAATCTTTTCCCTTGCTGTGGAACACAGTGCTACCAGTCCATTTGCATCCACATGAAATCCTTGAAAATGATGTAGTCCTCATGGCCGTCCTGCATGTGACGTTGCTCCCACAATAAAACAAGCACTGTGCTCTAACCACATAAGAAGTCGCCAACGACACGAGAGAACATCGACTTGGCCAACTCTCTCTCGCTCCTAAACGTTACACATTGAATTGTTGAATTGTCAGGTGGACGTTTGCGGCCCAGAGTCCGTCCGTGTTGCGTGTTGATGCATGAGGCAGTGCCCATTTCTAAATATACAGTGTTCGCATTAGGGTTGCACGACTTAAGGTCTTGCTCTTGTTCAATTTCCTATCACTTGATGCCTACAGCACCTCATAGTGAAGTGCGAGGCTCCATGATCACTTTTACTGTCGTGTTTCGGTCGTAAACTGGTTTTTGAATCACTCCTCACCGGGACCCGCTTCCATGAAACTTTCATTGACTGACAGGATTTGTGCTGCCACAACCTGAAAACTGAACCATCACTGCTCTTACCCTCAAAAGCTTTTGCTTTTTTCCACCATTTTTTTTCTATTTTAAGTCGGATGTTTGGAATTTCTCAAGCACCCAGACACATATTTCATCTCTATCCATTGGTTCTCTCCATCACCTGCTCGGTGGCATCAGAATATGAGACCAAAACAAGCACACAGAAATACATCATAAAGAAATGGTTTTCAGGGTTTGCAGTGATTCAGAGAGAAGAACAGAGATGCAAGTGTTTTGTTTGTTGCCTTCTGCTCCTTCTCTTCATTGTTGACCAATGGACTGAGACAGGCTGGTTTTCTTTTTTGACACGGCCGGTGCGGTTGGGGACCTTTTAAGGCGCATGTCAGCACCCAGCCGTTAAGCCAGCTCTCCCTGCCCAGGAGACCCGCTCAGTCTCAGACGGGGGAGGCCAGACATCCCACTTTGTACAAATTGGCCACGTCAGTTCTTCAGCGTACCTGGAGAACGGGCGTGCCTGGCTCATCTGCACATGTCGGAGGGATTTCCAGGGTACGTTCACTTGGCAAATTGCACCACAGTGCTCCCTCCCGAACTTGACTTCATGAATTCTGATGAGCTCTGTATGTCAGAGTGCTGCTTGACAAACGGAAGTCAGATTTGCTCAGAATGAAACTCAAAGAATCATCCAGGGTTGTTGGTTTGAGTCCAGCTCCAGGCTACTCTTGGAGTTTGTTGATATTCTCTGTTGCTTTTAATGGTACTCTGGTTTCCTCCCACTGTCTGAAAACACTCACAATTGGCCGGAGTCATGCGGGTGAACGGCAGTTTGTGCAAGGTGATAGTTTGGCGACCTCTTTACAGACCTCTTTACAAGTACAGTGGAACCTCGGTTTTCGAACGTCCCAGACTTGGAACAAATCTGAGTTCGAACGAAAATTTCGAGATTTTTTTGCTTCTGATTTAGAACGAAAATCCAGAACTCCAACGCTCCCAAAAAAAGCTGGAAAAAACATATCGTGTGCTGACCCACAACTCGCTTTGTTATTGTGTATAACGCAGCCTCTGTATGCAGACGTGTCCCGTTAGCTACATATACTGACTGTTTTTTCTTCATATTGAGGTGTGAAACCTTTCCTGTCTCCACACTGGACCGTGGTAGAGTGTCACAGGGGAGGTGCTGGAGCGCTCACTCCAGGGTTTGATGTCCTGTTGTGGGCTGGAGCTGGGACAGGGATGAGGCGAGTCTGGGACAGAGCGTGACTTGGTTTATGACTTTGTCACAGCCAAACTGCACAGAAGCGCACATTCAGAGCTGGACACGCACCGGGCACCTCTTCACTTCTGGAGAGACGTCACTCACTCGGCAACCCCTCCCACATGCAGCGGCCACACACATAGAGGAACAGCCACCTGCAGCAGACACTCTACATTCACTCCTACAAAAGACTATTTTAAGGCTTGGAACGCATTATTGCTTTTTCCATTCATTGTAATGGGAAAAATCGATGCAGATTTCGAACAAATTGCTGTCCGGAACGGCCGTCTGGAACGGATTGTGGTCGAGAACCGAGGTTGCACAGGTCCTGGGATCGGCTCCAGCCGCCTGCGATGTTCGGGAGTAAGAGGAGGGAAATGAGGGAATGGATCTCAAACTTCAGGATTCTTAACTTGGGCCGACGTCACTACTGAACATCAACTCCTCTGCGTTAAAAGAGCGTATGCGGCTGCAGATATACTAATGATATATTTGAAGTACTAATAGCAGATAAGAGAGACAGAGATGCAATAAAAAGGCGAGTCATTTTGGATTTATGGAGCCGGGCTTTTAACTTTTCCATTTTCTGCTGTTCTTGTAGTCAATTTGTTGTTTGTCTAATGAATGTTCGTTCTGGGTCTGTTTGTTTATTGAACGTCACCCTGGGAAATGCTCGGAATAACAATCACCTTCTCCGAAATATTGGCGGGAAAGAAGCGATTATCTGAGCTGGCCTTTGTGATTCTCCAAAAGCCCCTAATTAAAGATGAATGAAGGGAAGGTGCTGCTCTGGCCGAGGAGGGAGTTTGGGTGGGAGACTCCAGGAGTCTCGCTGTGGAAGTTGCCTTCCACCAAGTGGGTTTTCGGCCAATTATAATTTTAATGATAGGGGCTACTTTAGTTTCCTTCTGTCCTGATTCCACTTCTTTTCTGACCTAGTACCAGTACAGGCGTGTGAGTACTTGCCCGTACCCAGTTATGAATAATACTATAACAACATTTTCAGCACACGTGCCCTGAACACACGTGACTCCACACCACAGATTTCACTTTTAACATTTCACCTTCAGCCTGGATACTGCTGATATATAACATCTAAGATCCTGCTACTGCATACTGGTTGACTTCTGCAGTGTTCGCGTGTTTATCGCGGAGTCTCGGGAACAGTCATGAATTCTCGCACTTGGCTTTGCTGTCGGTTTTCACACAGCACTATAATGTTGTTTTATAGTTTGTTATTATTATAGTGTGCATCTTGTATTGCACACTTCTTTTTTTACTGGATGCTGGGACACAAAGAATTTCAACATCTGTATGTGTGGCAAATAAACCTCTTGAATCTCTCATAATGTTACATTACAGTTGCTCCTTGCCAGTAAAATGTGGATAACGTCTACACATAGTGTTTCGTTTTGACATTTTCCAGGATTCACATCACTTTTGCTGCGCTCCTGTCTGAACGATACTTGGTGTTGTGGAGCTCTGTAAAAGATACAATTGTAGCCGATTTGAAGTGAAGCGAAGGTCACCACGCTGTACATCAGGAGTACCTACCTGGTGCCATACATACCTGCGATCACCTGAGTACAGCTCAGTAGGCCAGTATCGGTACTGGCATCCCTACATAGAAGTGTGTCGAGACCCTCTTTCATAAGCAGAAACTCTGTCTCTAGTGGGTCCAGAAGCGTCTAGTCGTTGAGACACATTCAGACCTTGCTTCTAAACACTTCTAACAACAGACAGGAGGCATTTATGGCAGTAAGTGGGTGGAGTATCTATTCCGAATACGAAAGAGGAGACACTGTTGCTGCCCCAGTTTTGCTAGCTAGGCCGCGTATCTTGCCTGGTTTAGGAAGGAAGGAAGGACCTTTTCAGGTGAAGGGAAGTTTTTGTGTCTTTGTTAAGCTGACGTTCCATCTTGAATTGAAGTTCATTTTGACTGGATTCCAAGTCCGAATGCTCTCATTGTGTATTCATCTTGAGAAGTCAGTGTGGATTTTCAGTTTCTGCCCACACTAATAAATCTTTTTGGCATTTTTTAATGAATAAGTTGATTATTTATCAGTTCTTCTCTGCAGTTGAGCACATGTCGGAAGAGCCCTGGGCCACTTTTGTACCGACAGTCTTGAACCTCCGAAATAATATTCTTTCTGCACACCGAGTTTGTGAATGTTACAGGTTAATGTATCATTTTATAGCGGTTGACTTTCACAGAAACCCTGCGGTTGCGACTGTCTCACTGTCTCCACGTCGCTGATGTGTGTTTAGATTCTCGGTTGTTGTCATTATCGAGTGGTCACCGGGTCACTTCCAGCATCGCCAGCAGCCTTGAGCCATGACTTCTTTCTCGCCTCGACTCCCGGCGGTAAATCATCTCTGTGTATGTTGTAACGTACACTGCAGAAATCTCGACGTCCCCGGAGATCAATTCTGCTGCCAATGTTTACTCTCCGAGATTTGTATGCGCAGCACCAATCACATCTGCATGGTCCGAACAGACCCAGAAGAATCTGATGAAAAACATATTGACAAAATGAAGGGAAGAAGTAGGTGGGTTTTTGGATCCGGCTGGTACGTGATAGACACATCATTAGGATTAAGCTTGTAATTGGCTTAAAAAATGATATACTGGAATAAAGCGCGGCGGCGCTGGGTTTAATAAAAATCTGCCTGTGTGGTCTGTGAGCAAATTAGGGGAATTATCGAAGGATATTAGGCCTTTGATTGGCTAGAAATGAACAAAAACGGAGTTCAAGAGGTGAAAATGGAGGGTTTGATGTGGGCTCAGACTGGTTTTAATAGATTCTTTTCCAGGGAGAGACTGAGTTTGTACTGCGTTTATCCTCCTCCTGGAAAAGGGGGGCAGGTGGAAGGTAGCAGGCTCCTGTGGGACGCGCTGTAGGAAGCATGTCGAGGATTAATGCTTTGTTCCGTGGCAGCCTCATTCTTGGAGAGTCTATTTGCGTAACGCATGTATACAGCGCTACAGTGCCACAGCAGTAGGCAGGAATATACGTTGATGCAGTTTCATCATCTGCCTCTTTCTTTAAATCCCAGCCTCTCGATTCAGTCGCCCATTACCGAGACAGAGGAAGGAAAAGAGAATGATCCCACTGGAGACGGCAGGTACGCTGCTGCCTTTTCTGCCCCGAAGGATTTGGTGCCGGCAGCACCAGGTTTTACTTTCTGATCAGCACATGACTGGCCTCGCACCTGTGGATGGACTTGAGAGAATTTTGTTTTCACTTGTACTGACTTTGGGTTCGCTGTGATGGGCAGAAACTGCTGCGATGGTGAAGTTGAATTACACCGCGATGCAGACTGGTGCGGCGCTCAGTCGTCGTGACCGGTGCCTTCTTGTCACGACACCACAGGCAGCAACGCTGTAAACAAGGCCGGCTGAGTGCGTGGAAGCGGAGGAAGTTACCGCTGCTGCGATGACACCGGGGTCTCTGCAAAATGGAAACGATCCTGGCGCATGGCTTGAATGAGAAGGAAGTGGAAACATCGAAACAAGCAGAAAACACATCATTGAGGTGGACATGATTATAGTGGTTGTTGCTGTATTTTTAGCGGAAAGATCCAGAGAGAAACTCTATAATCATGAAATGACAGGAACGTGTCTTCACGTATCCGGCTGGACATACGAAGGGACCAACTGGGTGAGGACGGCTGCAGATTCGAGAGGCATTTACCTCATATTTAGTGACAGTGTACATTTCAAAACTCTCTTTTCTGTCATATTCCTTTTGATTGGCTACGTTCTGTTCCTTGTT
Source organism: Synchiropus splendidus (assembly GCF_027744825.2). Lineage (NCBI taxonomy): Eukaryota > Metazoa > Chordata > Actinopteri > Syngnathiformes > Callionymidae > Synchiropus > Synchiropus splendidus. The sequence continues at coordinate 5,247,790 of NC_071337.1, forward strand.
TTTTCATTTTTTGGAGGCGGGTCACGGTATGTTTTGTACCAATAACACAGAAATAGATTGTATACATGAAGAAATATTCCATCAAGTTGAAATCTTTCACATAGTTAATATACATGTAACTTGTTGACTCTCTCCAATCGAAGGCATGGATGTATCAGCCATGTCGATTGTCTATTTGCGCGCCTCCACATCATTCTGCAATAAACATAGATTCATCTCTACGATGTTTATGATTGTCCGGGGACAATCCTAATAAAAGTAAAAGGAATGTTTGCTATTTGTGTCTTTACTTACAATGCTTAACATACTCACCACATTAAGTGAAATAGAGTTCCGTTTTCAGTGCAACATCTTGCGCAGATATCGGGAATATTTTTTATGATATCGATTGGATTTCGGACGTTTCCACTCAGGGTCCTGCACTGTATGTGGTGTTTTGTTTGCCATGAGTTTGTCAGTAGTTGTCGAAGGTACTGTATAAACTGTTGCATTCGAACCGAGCACACAACGCAGTTTCCACTGCAAGTTCACAAGTTAAAGTGAGTCACACGCAGAGATGGGGACAGTGGTACGTGGAGGTTCCACTGTCATCTTAATGACAGTCACATGAAGGCCTGCAGGAAAGCGGAGCTGCCACTTCAAGGGGCTGAATCGAACTTGAAAGAGCAGACGTTGAGTCCCCAAAAAAGTTTTGATCTTAAACTTTGAATTATTCATCATGATCTTCTGGATGATTTTTTCAGAATTTTGACTCGAATATCTGCTGAGCTGGAAGTGAAGTAGGACTCTTTCCTTGGTCTCCTTTGTGAACGCTGACTGAAGGAACCAGAATCTTTGGTCACGAGCTAAACAGCTTTTCAGTTCAGCCACCACATCAAACTTTTTCGACCGACTGAAGTAGTGAATAGCAAATATGATCTTCAGAAACTCAACCGCACCTGCGCCTAAAATATTTACACCCCAACTGAAGGAAAAAAAAATCAGGGGGTGTAAAATATTTAGCCAATGTAGCTCTTATCTCTCGGCCAACTAAAGCTTTCTGCTCTTGTTCCATGTCAGCGGCCCGTTTATGAATGATTCAACAATAAGGTGGATACGTTTCCGAGCCGTGACCATGTTGGAGAGACGGCCACGTCCCATCTGTCCTGAGAACTCTGGGGGTTTGGGTCAAAATTGACATTGTGTGGTTTGAAAATGAACATGTTTCACTGAACAATAGGCTCCCAGTGGTCAATTCAGCGCCTGGATTGGAATAATGATAAAGAAAGGCCTCTGGTCAATGTATGCTGCGAGGCGTATAATATCCATTAAATCAAAGTAAAGCAGAATAAAGGGCAGAGAAAAACCAGACATGGTTTTTTTTTTCCCCACTGCCAAAAAGAGAGATCTATATTGCCTTTTGTGCGAGGAATAGAAATAATTGAGTGACTAGCTGGGTATAGGTCAATATTATAAATGGATTTTTAAACCGCTGCGATTTTATTTTCCCATCCAACGTGGGGAAAAGTGCCATTCTGAAGGCTCTCGCACAGGCAGAGCTGGCCACGCTGAGCCTGTTAAAGCCTGATGAAGTGGTGCTGCAGCTAGAAAGTGTCCGCTTTGTTTCCTTTAGTGGTGGAGTTTTGCATGTGTAACTCCGGTTTCTTCCCTCAGTCCACAAGCATACACAGTGGATGGTGGCTGTGATGTTGCTCTATACCAGTAGCATCCGATTGACGACTGGGATCGGTTCCGACCAACCGGTCATAAGTCGGATTGGTCGTAAGTCGAAGCCATTCAAAATGGCCGACGCGAGGGTTATAGGTGCTGCTGTAGTGGTAGATGGCTGTGTGAGAGTGAGATGCTGAGATGCTGTGCTGCCGTAACTGTCGTACGTGATGCCGGGCTGCTACGTGCTGCGGTGCCAGACATTGAATAAAAAAAAAAGAAAGCATCTGCTGGCCGTGGTCGTAAGTACAGGTGGACGTAAGTTGAGCAGGTGGTAAGTCGGATGTTACTTGTATTGTAACAGGGTTTATACTTAAATCTGATTATCAATTATTTTTTAAATTTTTTTGAGCGAGGAGGATGTGGATTGAAGAGGAATGAAGCTCAGTAAAAGCAAGACACAGTCGATGTGCGAGTCCGGAGCTTTTTTTTAGCCTAAAAACTGACACTACTTTTTTACAAGCTCCTTATTTCCTGTCGTGGAGCTCCAGGCGCATGAATGATCTCACCTTTCACCACAGATTTTTTTTTAATCTGCCGCAAAATAAGCCATTTCTGGCTCCAACAATCAATAAGAAAAGTCAGAGAAATCTTGGAGGGAGTCATTTAACAGGCCTCACCTGTTTCCCAGTTTCCTTTTGTGAGTGTTGGAGCCTGTGGAGCGATGCAGTGAAGCAGCTGTCCTGCTCTGAATCCGACTAAATCAATCAACGGTCCTGCAGAGGTGAAGTTTCAAGTGTCACAGAAATGGAAGGCGGTAAATATATTAGTTATTGAGGTCAGCGAAACTGGCTCCATTTAAGAGCTGAGCAGGAAAAGAGATAATGATGAAGAGGAACCAGTGTCAAGGGTCACCACCGTCTTCTGAGTATCCGTACAAATCAAATGAACAACTTGTTTGTGTGGGATTGAATTCCACCCGTCCGGCGTCCAACCTTTGGCCGCGTTCATCTTCAGCCGACTCGGCGGGTCAGGCGCTTCTGCAGCCGACTCTCTCCGGGGAAATGTCCGCGATTGCCCTGCTGCTCTGGCTGCGGCTCCTCCACGCTGACCCCGGGTGGACACGCACACCCTGGAATGTGTTTTCAAAAATACATCCACCCTCCCTCATGTCCTTGTTTAATCACACTCACAGGCGTCTTGTGTGCCAACACACCGAAGGTCACGTGAGTCGGTGGTACATGGAGTGGTTCTTATTAACGCCCATCAGATCGTGCCGCTCTCCCGTCGTTGCTTCTGAAACCTTGTGTCTCATTGCAGACGTTCACATGTGTTTTGGTCAACTCTGTGTCTGCCGCGTTCATCCATGTGGAACTGTTACTTCAAAGAATTTCTATTGACTCTCACTCATTGGAAAGTCTCCCTCCTCATCAGCCATAAAGGATAAATACGCCGCTCAATAATATCAAAGCTCAAACCTTTTATCCCTCTAAAAGTTGGATTGCTCGCTGTTGATCGACTCGACTGCGTCGAGGATTCTATTCCTGTCCAAGACGGTGCACATATATTCAAGTGGAGCTCAGTGGGAAAACGATCTTTTCAAAATAAAACGATGATATTTCCAGAAAGAAAGTGAACGTCAGTGGGTGGCTGCTACTTCGACAGTTTAGCTATAAATATGCGCACATCCGTGGCTGGGTTGGTCGAACGCAACTGTGCACAGTTGGAGGTGCTACAGCAGCATAGACCAGTGTAAATCAGAGTAGGGGAGGACAATTACATTTTCCAAGGGGCCACTTTATAGGTGGTGGTGTCTGTCTGTCTGTCTGTCTGTCTGTCTGTCTATCTATCTATCCGTCTATCCATCCATCTATCTATCCATCAGTCTATCCATCCATCTATCTATCCGTCTGTCTGTCTGTCCATCTATCTATCTATCTATCTATCCATCCGTCTATCCATCCATCCATCCATCCATCTATCTATCTATCCGTCTATCTATCTATCTGTCTGTCTGTCTGTCTGTCCATCCGTCTATCCATCTATCTGTCTGTCTGTCTGTCTGTCTGTCTGTCTATCTATCTATCCGTCTATCCATCCATCTATCTATCCGTCTGTCTGTCTGTCTGTCTGTCCATCTGTCTATCTATCTATCTATCTATCTATCTATCTATCCATCCGTCTATCTATCTATCTATCTATCTATCCATCTATCTATCTATCCATCCGTCTATCCATCTATCTATCTGTCTGTCTGTCTGTCTGTCTGTCTGTCTGTCTATCCGTCTATCCATCCATCTGTCTATCTATCTATCTATCCATCTATCTATCTATCCATCCGTCTATCCATCCATCTATCTATCTATCTATCCATCTATCTATCTATCCATCTGTCTATCCCTCTATCTATCTATCTATCTATCTGTCTGTCTGTCTGTCTGTCTGTCTATCCGTCTATCCATCCATCTATCTATCTATCTATCTATCCGTCTGTCTGTCCATCTGTCTATCTATCTATCAATCCATCCGTCTATCCATCCATCCATCCGTCTATCCATCTATCTATCTGTCTGTCTGTCTGTCTGTCTGTCTGAAGCACCAATGAGAGCATGGTGGAGGCCTGACATTGCTGAAGGGAAAACTCCACTCTGACTGTGGAACATCTTGGGAGTGTTCAACATGACCTGACAGTCATGGCATGACCCGTCAAGTCCTTTGATCCAGTCAATGGTTGGACGTTTTTAGTTTTTTTTTGTATTGACCTCAGTTTGGCTTTCAAACGCAGGCCACGACCTCTTCACTCTTCGATGCTGTAGAGTGGTGTGGACTGGTCCCTGGTCTCTCTGTTTGTCCCATTAGAGACTCAGCTGCTGGTTGTGTAACCCTGCTGAGCACTTCGGTGTCTTTCAATTATCCAGCAGGGTTGGTCCGGGGTCAGACTGCTATCACCACTGCTAATCCACTCGCCCGTGATCAATGAGCAGATCAGGAGGGTCAGGAGGGTCCGGACCAGCGCAGGAGAGCTACAGGAGTTACAAGAGCGCAGGAGAGGAACAGTGAGGCTGATGAAGGCTTGTGGTGAGAGAGTGTGAGGGAGATGATCGTCCAGATTTAGCTTTGTCTCCATTCATCCCCATATTCATTCATCAGCCGGTGACTCACTGAGCTGCCACACATCCTCCCGCTCTCCATTATTAGCTCTTAAAGGCTCTTTTCAGTTCTTGGGAAGACGCTGAATCTCAGGTGTCACACTCCGTCCCTGGAGGAGTGAGGTGCCGTCGCTTTTTTTCTGACCAGGAATTTTCCTGAACCGCTCAGCGCCGCCCGAGTCCAGAAGGCCCTCAGTTCATCGCTGCCTTTTGCTGATGATATGACGCTGTTGGCTCCCTCAGACTGAGACCTTCAGCTCCAGCTGGGAAGATTTGCAGCCAAATGTGAAGCAGCTGGGATGAAAATAGAATCTGCTCAATTCGAGAGACCGCCTCAGCACCAAAAAAGGGGGGGAATAATTACATACTTGATATTGATACCGAGGAAAGTGTCCGATACTTTACACCGTTTTAGACACTGGGGGAATGAAAAATGTGAAATATTTAAAAAGGCATTTCGACATTTTATTAATACAGAAAACAGGATCAAAGATAGATTTCAGCTGCAACTCATGGCTAGCAGACAGCATTTATTGAGCCGCAGGCTAAACACAGCTAGCGCAGGCAGCAGTAGCTAATAATACAGCAACCAACATCAATAGTGGCCACCGACCAGATGAACAGTCAGGTAACAGATGGACGGCAGCTAGTAAACCTGTCGCAATTGATGGCCCGGGACCGGCGGACATACACACCACTGTATCCATACTGTGACACCTTCTCGTATCTGGATACACTGTGTCTGTATCGATGCTTTATCCATGTATTTGACAACCTCCGTCTCGAGCAGGACTGGCCAGTAAGGCCCCACAGAGGATGCTGCTTTTTGTTCCAACCCATCAAGAGGACACTTTTTCACCAATCGAGGAACTAAAATCTGTGGTCCCTTGAGGACCAGATTATCCATGGTAGGTCTATAGGAGTGTCCAGGTTTGCAGGAAGGATCCTTCCTCAGGTGGAGGAGTGGAAATGTCTTGTGATTTTGTTCATAAGTGAGGGAGAGATAGAGCGTGAGTCATCGTGTCCTCATGTTTGCTTTGTCGGGCTAAAGAATGAGCTGAGCCACAGGATGAAAGCTCTCATTTTACCGCTTTATCTACTTCCTGTCTCAATGGATACCTCCTTGGCGCCGCCCTAGTGAGGCATTCTGGGCACATCAACCTGGTTGGAGGCCCTTGGATCAACCCTGGGTACATTCCTGAGGCTATGTCCGACGGTCTGCTGCCCCTGCAACCCTGCTGTAACGCAACTAGATGGATGGACATTCACTTGTGAAGCACCGATCGCCCACCACAGTGGCACTGTTGCTGAATCCTGTGACAAGACGTTGGTCCTTCTTTTGCAGGATTCGTTCTGGATCTGTTTGAGATTTGAGTGAGCACCTTGAGCTAGTTTAACCAGGAACATGCTCCACATCTCTCCATGGTGGATCATGTCACCCAGATAACACGTGATGTAACAAAATACTCCTCAGCGGAGCCCGCTTCCCTCTGTGGTCCGGTTCTGGCGAAGACGTCGGGTTAAGTACACAATCATACACTGGTGGTCACTTGATTCTTCTCTCGGTTATTACATTAGGAGACATTCGTGTTTTTCAAGTGAAACTAACAGGGAACAGTCGTAGATTCCTGCTGTTATTCTTGAGGGCCCCTGAAACGCTGCCCTCCAGCACCCGCCTTCTAGATTTTCCTGGAAATGAATCATTAAAACCGCAAGCCTTTTAAGAAATACGCTCAGATGAATGAGTGTTGGGGGAGTCAGAGCGAGAGAGATGGATGGAGTGAGAGGGGACGGAGGAGGGGTTGTTCTTCACTCATCTGGATCTGTTGATCAGTACCAACAGTCCACGTCTGGATCCAATCAGCTCCTGAATTCTGCCAAACAAAACAAAGCATTAAAGTGAAAAACGCTGCGTCAACGCTCGCATTCCAGCGCGGGACTTTGAACGCTGAGCGGGGAGGGAACTTCACTGCTGAGAAAGCCCTGAGTCATGCTTCCGCCGAACATTCCTGCTATTGTGTTGACTCCCCCTGGAGGCCGGCGTTTCTGCTTGACTTTGTTTACCCAGTCTGGACGGGTTTGAAACTGTGTCCTACTTCCCTATTGGATTCAAGAGCTGCCAAACACAAACTTGACACGCGCTGAATTCTAAATGCATTTTACCTGAATCCACAAACAAACAGAAGAAGGGATTGGATTCGTAGCTATTCAGCTATTCACTCCAATTGTGAGTTTTCAGTTGCCATGTTGTGTGGCTGTACATCGCCTGGAAGGTCATGGTCAGTTGTGGCTTCGCTTCTTTCATTGTTGCAAGAGACGGCAAACAGGCCAGGAGCTCTTCCTGCTCCTGCTCCATCCAGAGCAGCTACAACATCCCCTTATACCAAAGTACCAAGGCAAAGATCGGAGGAGGACCTTGAAGGACCTCCATACCCACTTTTGAGAGCAAGGCCTCTGCGCTTTCTTCCCCCCTTCACTGCAAGATTGCACTTATTGTTAGCGCATTATGGGAACTAAACCGCCAACAGGTTGGTGGTCCATCCAGACACTTGTCTCATGCTGGGTGTTTTCTTTGTCGACGTGTGGCATCATAATCGTTGGTTATTGCCCATGGTGAGAAACACCAAGTGAGGTTGGACTTCACCCCGTGGCTTGGTGCCTCATCGTGGGACACACAAGGTGTCAGCATCAACCATTGCATGGATGCATATGCGGTGCACATTCAAGTATCAGACTTTCAGTGAAATAACATGGTTTCCATGGCGTTTCCTGACGCTGTTGGCAGTGTGTCTGGGAACAGACAGTGGCTTGAGCGGTTGGGTGGTGCTCCTTTAATTTACTTTCTCTTATGGATCTCATATGATCATGAGCTTCACTCATGCGGTGCGTTCGTCAGCAGCAGGAGTGAAGCGCCTGGTCACATGGCTGATGACGTGACGATAGCCGACTTGTGGCACCTTCGGTGTGATGCAATGTTGATGTTTGAGAAGTCAAGCATCTGCACATTTTTCATCCACTGGCTGAACGGTCCTGTGTGCTGTGGATCGATACAGTTTTGGGTCAAAAATAGCTCGACTGCAGGTGTTCTGGGAGACGGAGAAGTGGTGCGCCAGGTGGGAACACTCTCACCGCTATGAACAGCTGCGATGCTTTCAGTGAAACTTGACTCGACAGGCATGCCCGCTCTTCGTGGTTTTCGTTGGTCTTCCTCTTCTGCTGGTTCTCCTCCTCCTCCCAAACCGTCTGCCCTCCCCAACTTCGCCTCCACCTCCCTCTGCCAGACTCATTTCTGACGTTCTTTCCACTCACTCCCTCTGGCGACCCCCGGATCTACACTTCTGACCCTTCTAACTTCCCGAGTCTCTAAACCACTGAGCTGCTCATCTATTACCGTCGAGACTCATTGGGAATGTTTCGCTCATTAATTGCGTTGCTTTAACCTTTCTAAAAAGTGTTAATTAACTGAACGCTGGATGAGTTATTCGGAGCGGTCCTCCGCCTCCACTCTGGACCTGCTTCGGCGGTGGCGTTGAAGATAAATGAGGGCCGGAATAATGCAGTTGTTTTCCAGGAAGAAAGAAAGACCAGAAGGCTGCTCCTCTGTTCAGAGATCAACGCTCACTGATTCACTGCAAAACAACTTGTACTTTCAGGCGAATTATTTAAATATGAGCGTACAGTACTTTGGTCAGTACAGCAGGACCCAACGATCCAGTTCACGTAGAGGCCCATTAGTGGCCCTTTCTCGGGAGAGAGACCGTCGTGCCGTTGTCTGAGCTGAGCGCTTAATGCGCTTGGGTTCTCTGAAAGACACTTGACTGCGTAATGTGAAGGGCGAAGGCTAACCGTGGGTACGTGGACGCACCTCTGCCGGAAATAGACGTCAGTTCAAACTGAAGATGAGCAAACGTGCGCGCGACGGAATGAAGCCACGTGCTTGTAGATGTGAGACGGCGGAGTAGTTAAACGGCCGTGACGAAGCCAGGTGGTCCTTAAACTGCTGAACCCGCTCCAGAGGACACGGCGAGGCCGCTCGCAGCTGCGTGACGCGCCATGACTCAGCAACTCTGGCGGACGACAGATTTGGATTGGATTTGTTCTGGACACATTGGATGGAGGAGGGAAGTCTGCATCCATGATGTTGAAATGGTTCCCACGTCTGCGGTCTGTGGTCGCACACTCGCTGACTCCCATTGTTCGAGCTCCTCTGATTTATGGGCTTAAATATCTGATCCTCCTCATTTATTCGTCCTTTAAAGTCCCTTTCTTCTGGCTTGTTTTTGTTTGTTGTTGTTTTTCTTTCCCACGCGTGTTTTTCAACGTCTATTTGCATGAAGCAGATAAGCAGAACAAAAGAAGCTCTTTATATTTATAAAATAAGTCTGAAAGGGTGATGAAATCTATAATTCGTCACGTATTTTCAACATAAATATAGATGAAGAACAGGGCACAGCTTTTAAACTGTAAGAGCAATATAATGCAAGAACCACTTGAAGGACGGAACGTTCATTGGAACTTTAAGCAAGGCCTTCTGGCGCATTACACAGAGTAGCATCTCAAATATGAAGCAGAACCATTTAAAATAAAAAAATATATCAACAATCAGTTGAATCAATCATGAAAGAATTTGAAGTGCCGCTTGTGAAAAATTCTTTTGTCCTGAGCTTGCCACTGCAGCTGCAGTGTTGCAGTGTATTGTGAGGCATCCTCTCTGACTCCACGTCCGTGCTTGTCCTAGGGTTCACTGTCAAGTGTTGTAGCATGTAGGTTCCTCCCGGATGTGACTCACTTCTTTTGCAGTTGTAATTCCCACATGGTCTACTTTAGCGACGCAGTTTATTACCTTTTTGTTTCAATTTTTTTCTTTAAACTTTGCATTTACTTCATAGTTTTAGGCCCAAATACGTATTACCATAATTTTCGTGCTAAAAGCCGCTACTTTTTTTCTGGTGCTTTTTCTCGTCCTCTATCTGCCAAAATATTGAGCCTCGTCACATCAAACCCATGACATCACAGGCGTTTTATTGACCGTAAAGCCGTAAAAATGTGCTCTTTTCGTCCGCGCCCACAGCTCCGCCCACAGCTCCGCCCACAGAGCTCCCGGAGAACCGGAGACGAGAAGCTGAGATCGGCTGTAGTGTCAGAACTTCTTAAACAGGGCATTTTGAGGAGCTTTAGTGTCATATATATATGACACGTGATAAGTATATCTTTCAGATAGCCATAACTGAGAGAAAAAACATTATGAAAATTGTGTGTTTCTCTGTCGGATTGCGTCTTGAGTGGTTCGTTTCCATTCTATGTCATAGTTAACTTTTTGGGTTCATATTTACGACCAGTCGGCGACAAAACCAGTCTGGATCATTGACCATCGGAGGTTGGGAAGCAGAAAAAACCAGGGCGAAAACAGTCCGATCGTGGCGTTGTGTTTACCCCGCAGGGCACACAATGGATTCAAGTCACGTTCCAAACCATTGAGGTCTGTCGATGAGCTGAACAGTTGATCTGTAAGATTTGCATTGTCATGTTTGACACGCCAAGCAGCTGCCTGACAACCAAACCATGAGTTCAGGGTGGCGACTTCCTCCCGTCCCCTTCATCTCTCTCTCTGGCCTCCACTTGACTCGGCTGTTACCAGCCTCCCGCTGACTCAGTGGCTCGTAATTGCTTGTTTGTCGTGTTCCCGTCTGGTTTTGATGAGGTCTTAGTTGGAGGAAAGTGAACTCCACTTCAGTTTGCGATGGCTTGTTAAAACTTTCAATCATAGAAAGAGGCGCAGCGACGAGTCGGAGCCGGAGTTTGATCCTGACTCGCCTACAGCCTGATCACAGGTCACAGGTCAACAACTGCTGCTTGTGAATTTTGGATGGAGTGCAGATCTCTCCAGGGTGTCCCTGGCCTCTCACCCCGGGTAGCTGGGAGAGACTCCATGGCACCATAAGGCCATAAAAGCTGCAGAAAGTGAGTGAATTCCGTAAGTAAATCAAATGCACATAAATTCTTACAAACTCCTCCACGAGCATCTGGAAAACACGAGGGTGAAAGTGACAAGTAGCTCATTGTGAAATCAATTGGCTGCCAGAGCGACGTTGTTCCTCAGCTGTCTGCAGCTGTGCAGCGGCAGGTTACTGAAGGAGAAAACATTATTTTGGCTTTTCACTCGCTGATGAACCTGATTGAAAATGTCAAGTCCAGGTGAGCTCACTTCTAAAGGCCGAACCACTTGATGTGAAGCTCAATCGCTATGGCAACAGATGTTTGTGTTAATCAATCTGAGAAGTTGTTTCTCTCAGCACACAGGAGCATACAAACATCAGCTGCTCCTTTCTTACCTTTTCTATCGACTCCCAAGAAGATCTCCGAGATAAGGGACGTCCAGTCAAGCAGCCAGCCGCCCGGACTTGTGGTCACTGCTTGTCTGGTTGAGTTGGTCTCTCTGTGATGGGTTTCTGTGCAGCAGGAAAGTCCTGCAAAAGCTCCTCTGTTTTTGTGGTCGGGTCCAGCTACAGCCCAAGGAAGGTCACTGACAAGAATGTGAATCGCTGGTCCAAAGGATACGTCACATGTCGTGGAGCTTTGTTGGTGGTCTGGATCCTGAGATGCTCACAGAACATGAAGGAATGACTGAGCTTCCTGGAAGATCCTGGAATGATCTCAACCCATCCTTGTGGTACACCTCTGTTCTTGATTCCCATCTGTCAGTCTGCCGAGGTTCATCGCTGGGAATACTTCAACACTATTGGTTTGAATGCTTCAAAGGAGCAACGTGCAGAGACGTCTTCTGGATATAAATGTGTCTAATAGTGGACATCGTGGAGTGAGCTGAGCATGTGGCTCCAAAGAAAGAACCACTGAAAGCGGAACGTATCTTGTGATTTTAGTCTTTTAAAATTATATTGGACTCCAGTTGAACGCCGCAGCAGAAAACTCTCTCTCATTTGAAATAAACACGTGAATATGGCGTCAGAGGGGCGTGGGCTCTGGACTGAAAACTTGTAACCATGAGTGAGGAGGGAGGCAACAGTGTTGATTCTTTCTGTGTCACTGGAATCTTTCCCTGGAATCCACACTGGACTTGTGTTTCATGCTGGTGAAATTGACATAATTCCGCATGATGGACCCAAGTGCAGGGAGTGAAGCGAGTACACGGGAGTCTGGAAGCAACCATCTAGCAAACGTAGCTGGCATCACGGGGAATATATCCTTGGAAGGACTTGATCAGCGGATGAGCGCCAGCTGCGTTCGCCTGTAAAGCTGGGTAGAAGACAGGAAACGGAAACATGAACTAACAAAATAAAAGCACGCGACAGAATGCGGAAATAAATACAAAAAGGAACAGAAAGAAACAAGTGCAGACATAACTGAAATGTCTGAGACTTGGCTCGGTTCTGTCTGTCTGCGGTGTCAGACTGGTCGCTTCAAGTCAGACACCTCAGTGAGTGTGGACTGTTCATGCACGCACACAACATGCCTGACTTTAGATCATAACACTGTGAGGCGCCGAACTAACTCACTCTGCCTGGGCTCAGTCTGATAAGGAGGTGGGCGGGGCCATAGCTGTCAAGCCCACTGTGACGTAACAGTGAGCTTTGCTCTCTTTACCTCTTGTTCGCGGAGGTGGGAACTTTAAGAAGCTTAAACTTCTAAATGACTCACCGTCATGATGAGGGACTCGCTGCGTCGTGGAAAGACTTAAAACATATAAGGACTTTAAACATATGTGTGAGTCAGGAAAGTTGACTGTCTTACCTTCCCGTATGTCAGCAAGCTTCTCCGCCGGTGCTTCTACATCGGAGTGACAGTGGGTCTCAAGGTGGCGACACGCTTCCCTCGCTGAGACCATGATGCTCCGCTTTAGCACGTGATGTTTCTGTGGCGGACAAGCAGCTCTGCTAGTGGCCACCCGAGTTCCCGTTTCACAGCTCACTACCTTCTGTTTTCATCCTGATTCTGAACACATTAATGCAGCGATGGTCTCATGTCCGCTTGTTGTTGTGGAGCACTTATTAACATACAGTCCAGGGCTGCTCTTGTACTGCGCAGCGCCGGCGGCGACACCAGGGTTTTAATTACTCTGTACAGCCACCGCTTGTTATTCTCCTCACTGGTGTTTCCACCGTCTCCGTCTTGGTTTGGAAATAATGAGCCTGTTAACCCTTCGACGTGTCCTGGTCAGGTCCCAGGAGGACGTCGCAGGTCTGGGGAGGTTCCAAAATGGCCGCTCTTTTGTGGCATGAATGTGACTCTGAATCACACCAACTGAGTGAAAACTGGTGGCATCAGCACGTGCATGTACTCGAAACCACCACTGATTTTGCAGCATGAGAAGCTAACAATCGAGCTAATGCTAAGGGAAGATCAAGGGTTGCAGAAGATCCGAGGCTTAGACTGGATGAGTGAAGGATTGTTGTGCGTGTAGCTGTGATCCAAGGATGTAATCCTGTTATGGATGCGTCTCACGTACGTGAAATTATCTTGCTACCTCTTAGCATCACAATTCCAGTGATGCTAAGCCAACGTTCAGCAAAACGGCAGAGTATAGTCAAACACCTGAGACCTGAATCGTGTCTCCGGCAGGCTCCATACTGGCTACCTGACTGGGCTGTGAAAAGAAGTCACCAGCCAGCGGAAGAGACAGTGTCGCCTTTGTTCAACAGGAACAACCTGCCATGAACAATACAGGTGACTGCAGGAAGGGCCCAGTTAATGCATGCTGTTCCCTGCTGAGCTTTGAATATGACATGCTGCACTTTATTTTCCATAAAATATTTTCTTTAAGGAGCGTTTGGCTTTCAAGCTGCTGGTTCTTTTTAGATTCATATTTTCACTTGAAGCTGGGCTTTTTTCTTCTTTCGCTACATTGAAACCAGAAACACTTTGTTGGCGATTGAACATGTTTTGTTCGCGTGTCCCGTAGATCAATCATGGGATGGCGCTCCTGTCATTCCACGCTGAACAACTATTGCTATTTAAATAGCAGCACCATCAGTGAGGAGGAGAGCCATGTAAGGGGTTGTAGCTAGCAATTGACATCCAGTGAAACACTGCGCCTCCAATAAAAGCTGCCTTTGTCGTCAGTATAGGACGCAAAAGTCCACTCTCCCCGCGTCAATATGTTTCACCATGGAAGTGAGGATGGGTCGCGTAAATTGTTTGTTCATTGTACGTTTCGTTTGTCAACTTTGCTTCCTTTTAACCTGATGGTAATGGACATTGTTTTTCTCGAAAAGAGGAGTCCAAAATTTAATGCTCATCCTGTTCAGTTATAAAATGTTGTTCTCACTGTGCACTGACTGTTTAGGTTGGCAGCCTTTGGATTGTTTTTCCATTTCTTTGAACAAAAGATATGCAGTTTTGAAGTCGTTTCTGTGAGCAGAAACATTTCCGATGTTGACACAAAGTCAACAGAGAGCTCATGAAAAGCCATTATGATGCCTTGAGCCGTCCCGCAGTAAATAAAGCATGTAGAGCGTTTTGGAAGTGTTTCAGGCACGGCCAGATGGGAGGAGTCCGAGGGTTCGACCCAGGACCAGATGGAGATCTTGTCTGTCAGAGCTGTTGGATGTTGCTCAGGAGAAGGGCGTTCGGCACGACCTTTTGAATCTGCTGCCCCCACGACCCGGCAATGGATAAGCCGATGAGGGTGGATGGCTGGAAGACGTCCATGTATTTGTTACTTGACATTGCGGGGAAACATACTATTGAATCCACCAGGCTTGACTGAAACTAAGCAGCTAACTATCTATAAACCAGTCTTTGAACGGAATGTAGCCGGCCGCTTGCTTCGTCCTCTCCGACGCTGCTGCAGTTTAAAGGCGTTGTAGAGTGACAGTTTGAATCCAAGGTCATAATGAGGCAGCCATTGAAATGGAACAAAGGAATTGTATCATTGATGGCACTGAACCCCCGACATTCTGACGCCAACACAGCACGCGGCTTTCGACGACAGAGAAGAAAGGAACCTTAAGTCTGTCACCATTGTTTGTCATAGCTCAATGGATCCTAGATGGCCGAGTCTGCCAAACCAGTGATCAGGAAGAATCTTTTTCAAAACGTGCCATGAGTTACTTCAGTAAACACACTTCTTTGAGTATGTTTTTTTTTTTTTTTTTTTTTGGCAGAAAAAGCCGCGAGACGATCGGTGGCAGGAATATAGGGCAGGCTTGTCTCCGTTGCTCCTCATCAGCAGCAGGCTGTGTTTGGAAGCTCGGTGATAAATGTCACGAGGAGAGGCAGCCGAGCTTATATCAGTCTTCGTATTAGTGTCATGTACATGGGGAAGATTAGGCGGGAGGGAGGAAGCCGTGCGTTTCTGCTTAGTTACACTCGCAGCAATAGGGATAATCCAAGCTGGAAGATTTGGGATGTGCCGGGCTGAAGTAGTGACAAGGTGAAGTGAGTCACAGACGGCGAGAGTCAAAGCCCAGAACAGCCACAACGATCCGTCATTCATCAACCTTTGCCTCGCGCATTATGGATGAACAAGGAACATTTTATCGCGCAGTCTGGAACAAACCTGCGCTTTAATGTGACACAATAATTCAGAATAATTCACCCATCTCAAGGTCGAACAATTCGATGATGGAGTCTGGAGCCAGCTCAGGATTATTAGAACCTGGAGACTGATGGCCGGGAAACAACCGTCACCATCCTGAAACCCTCTGAGGTCGTCTGCTGAGGAGAGACAGATGTGTGTGTTTTTACCCACAGCGTGGCTTGACTTTCAATATCTCTATTTCCAGGAGAATACAGGGTTGTTTTTAATGGTGGGGTGGAATCAAAATGGGTTGCGCTTCGCACCGGGACTGCTGTTTAGCAAGCTAGATGGGGTTTATACACAGGAGTGTGGAGTCTCTGTGGGGCCATTTAGCTGATAACAGGCAGCTGCAAGTGTGGTCCAGTAGGGAAGCAACCCAGAGAATGAAGGCATGGTGGACACTGGCATGTGACCAAGGCATCGACCTCCATCTACAGATCCAGGACTGGGGCGCAAAATCATTTTTTTTTATATATAAATATTTCAAGTGTAGAAAAATGTCCCAGAGAGAAACTGTATCGTGTGATGTCGGGATGGGGTTCGAGGGGATCAATTCAAAATAGTCAGATCCTCTGGAGTCGTGAAGAAATGCTTATTTCAGTTCCTCTTATCGGTTCCCAACTGTCATGTCCAACTCACAGTCGCTGCGGGAGCCGCGTCACCGCCGCCGGCTGCAGCTGGTCACAGTGATGGAGGAGTTTGAGCGGCGACAGATGGCAACACGTTCATAAGGTTTCGTTCGCAGAGACGATGCGACTTTAGGCCGACTGAACCCCGTCGACATCATGGTCGAATGCTGAAGAGTGTTCCGCGTGGACAACCATGAGCTAACAGCTACGTTGGTGTTTAGCATGGTGCTACCTGTTTTTAAAAATGTCACTCGCATCAGATCTGCGCTGCTACCGGCCTTGTTTTTACAGTGTTGGAGCCCAGTGTCCCCAGTTTGTCTCCTGGGAAAGCAGGGGTGGTTGTCCTGCACCCATGATCATCACTCAGGAGTGACACTGAACGCATCATTTCAGATGTCGAGTTTATGTTGTTATTCAAATAGCACTGTTTAGGCACGATGAGCAGATCTTTTAAATGACAAGCAGACATCTACATTGATGTTTTAAATTGCTCACCTGGGCAAAGTGCGGCTCGGGGTCCAAATCCGGCCCATTGAATGTATTCATGTGGCCCTCTAGGAGTCAGAGTAAAATTGTAAAACTGACATTGTTGTTGTCTGTGACATTTTTGTCTTGTGCGTGGTTTTTTGCTGGTAATGATGCAACTGAAACATAACTTTCTTGTTTTATTATTTCATTTTATTGTTTTATGAGTGTCCCTTGTCCCTTAAAATACATCAGAATTTAAAGCAGATTTGGAAATGTATGAGACACATCGAGACTCTTTCAAAGGTATGCGGTTTAAATTGAATAAAGCACAACAAGCCAATATGTTCTGTGCATTTTAAAAGTGCAATTTCATAATCAGACACGATTTTTATTTTCAAAATGTCTTACCGTCTATCTTTTGGTTTGACAGCACTTCTCACAATATAGAACCTGGCCCCTTAGGAAATGTAACTGCCCACCTCTGACATAGACCAATAAAGGCCTCAGTTTTAAGGAACTGCAGCTCTCTGTTATTGTTCCTCGGTTCAGGCGTCACAGGGTTCATTTCTGCTCCACTTCAGCCTCATTCCTGCTTCTCTGATGCTAAACCCACGGAGCTTTCTCAACTCTAAATGACAGCTTCTCAAGTTCCCTTCTCTTTTGTGCAACACTGTAAACTGACCAACAAGTTTAGCAACATCCTCTTTGATCCTGATTTGACTTTAAAACCGAAACAGTTTCAGTGAGAAGCATCATAAATGGAATTGCTCTCATCTAAAACTCAAATCTATTGGTGCTAACTGACCTGCGTCCCTTTATTTTTAAATCCCACTGAGAATCACTAAGTCAGAATGGTCTTATCAATTCCCCTCGCTGGTGTGACGTCAGCAGCATGGACACATTCAACACCTACTGTACAGTCAACTTGACAGTGAACGTGAAAAGTGTTGGATTAATGGCAGCTCATTTATTTATACGTTCTACTCCTCATGTACACATGTCATACTGTCATTCTGCCTGTTTTTCCGCCCTCTTGCACTTTTCTTTTGCACTCTACTCTGCGTGGTTCTGGCATTGCATGTGGCCAGCACTGTGCTGTCAACTGGTCCTCTTATCATAAGCATTTCATTGCGTTGTAGACCCTGTGTTGAAGGTGCATATGACAAATAAACCCTTGAGTCTTGAGTCTTGAGTCGACGTCTTGAGCTGTCGCCCACCAGTTCGGGCGTGTGAACCTCTCAAAGGAGACACTGTGACAGAGGCAGTCACGTGACCACGGTGGTGTCACCAGTCGGGCGCTTCTATGGCAAGGACGGTAGTTTGAATCCCGGCGAATGGTAATTTCTCCTGGATCCGTCTTAATAACCGTGGCTCTTTAAGAGGGGAAAAAACAGACCTCTCTTGTCTTGGGCGGCGATTTATTGAGAAATGGTCATGCCAGCTTTCACGAGCCTCCACGGGAGAATTGTTCTTTATTATACAGTAATAGTTTTTTAAGCACTTCATTAAGAGGCGGACGACAGCCGCCCAGATCTTCACACAAAGGCTATTACTCTGCCGCGTGGTGGTCAGCCCGGTGATGAATGCCACCAGTGCTTTAAGCATGAAGGAGGTGATAAATAGACATCTCTTTCTGGGCCACACACTCGCCCCTCACGCCAGGAGGGTCCGGAATCTGGGGCAGGGGCAGCGCTTGATCCGTCCGTCTGATGCTCGGTGTCACTTGAGCGGACGCTGAGCCCCGGCCGACTGTTCGGGTGTGTCACCGTTGCTGCTCTGGTTGACTCTTCGTGAACATGTGGGACGCGCTCAAGTCACTTGAATGGAGGGTTTATTGGACCTGAACAGTCACAGTGGAGTCTCAAACTAAAGCCACGCTGGATTATTGTTTACTGAGTTTGTTAAAACTGACTATGTTTAGTAAGAAAAGAAATTTAAATTTGGGACGGTGCGAACTGTTTTAAGAGCTGTCACGCTGTCACGGTACACTGTGTTACTGTAGTGTACAAGAGTAGCGATAAAATTGTTTCAGGATATACAGAGGAGCTTGTTTTGGGGAGGTCATTCCACTGTCTTATGCTGTTGTTATTCATAAAGATTTTCTTCTTTCCTTGGACATAGTCTTACGATTTTTGTTTCAGTTCAATTCAATGGAGAACTGAACATGATTGTGTCATACATTCACAAGAATTTACCATGTTTTCGCCGTGATATGAATGAAGCCAGAGCTCATGCACAAACCAGTCCTTATTTCCTGGCAGGATTTTGTAGTTTTCCTCGGCAGTACATGTTTTTCCACACACTAGTTACACATTTATGTGTCATATCAATGTCCAAAAGTGCTGTGGTCTGATTCACGACACACGCGTGTCACAAGTGGAAGACCGCGCTGCATCTGTCAAACCTCTGGACCTGTGGAGCAAGCAGCTGCTGTGTGGGTCAATGAAGTTGGATCAATGAAAGCGAGAGCAGAGATACAGGAAGTGCCTGTATGTGTATTTATTTTTCCGGTGTTTATCGAAAGTCTGATTCGAGCCAGAGTGTGAAAGTGCCCTGTTGGCCTGGTGTATGTTTGAAAGGTGCATCCCTTTTTGATCTACTGCTGGGTGAAAGTACTAGTTCCATCGCCGGTAAACAGCATTTGCATTTTAATAAAATCCTCCGTGTCCTGAAGTGTGTCTTTCAGAGTCTCCTTTTCATCTCCAACTAATCCAGCCTTCCTCAGGTTGATCTCGTGTTGTGGTTTCTGGAGTTAACTGGTTCTCTTCAGCCGCACACAGATCTGCTGTGATTCTAGGGCAGGGATGAACGCCGCACTGGTGTTGACCCCCGCCCTCCCTCCCTCCCTCCCCGCCTCACCCCTTTCAGAGCTCATTGCCACCGAGCGTTGACAGCGTGGATGGCACTCTTGGCATGTCCTCCTTTGTATTTGCATGAAAATTCCTTTTCATTTCCGGTTCTCTGCCTTCCGTATGTGTATCTTTTATCGCCGCTCTGCCCCATTCAGAAGGTTCCTTGTTAGCCCAATGTGGTTAATTCAAATCAGTTATGAAGGATTTGTATCTGGGCTCTGAAAGTCGACGTGTCGTGGCATCACTTTTCCTTTACTTCTGGTCCGTGAGATCTGATTGGAGCTGACAGCAGCGGAGCTCCCGGGACTTTACGGGTGACGGGCTGTGATAAAAAAGGGTCGGAACAATAAGCGGAAAAGTTAAATGTTTCCGATATCGGCCTGTCTGTCCTGTCTGGCTGGCGAAACGCTCGCCGGCTGCCGCGGCACCTTCGGGGTAGCGGCCACATGAAAGCTTGTGAGCGCTCTTCCTTTCTGGCCGTCACCGTACGCCAACCCTCCTTTTGCTTTCAATTGTCGCGGCGAACAAAAGCCGGGGATGCAAACTTGGCTCACACCAACGCAAAGTGCGGAACAATGGCCGCTGAGGTGGTATAAGCTTAGCGAGAGCGAGTTACAAGGACGAGTCGTCTGGAGAGACCCACACAGCCTGATCCCAGTATAGACTGACTCACCCAGGGATTACACGGAGGAGAACATTGCCGCACACTTTAAGAGGATTGTAACACACATACAAATATTGCTGCCTTTCAGAAGAAATGTCAGTTCCTCTGCCTGGCCCAATCCTCTTCCTCCACCTGTTTCTCCATCCCTCCTTCCAAACCCTTCCACCCTCTCTGCAGAAGCTCCGGAGGCCCCGTCCAGTACAGGCGTGGTGGTCGGCGCAATCGTGGGCTCCCTTCTGGCCCTGGTGTTGGTCGTGGCTCTGGTCGTGGTGCTTCTGACTCAGGCCCGACGGCAGCAGAGGCGTGGCTTCCCCGCAGGGGGCGACGGCAACGTGGCAGGGAGCGGCGGCAGCAATGGGACAGATTACAGCAACAAGGCCCGCCTACTGTTCGGCAGCGCCGGCAGCAAGAAGAATGGGAACGGCGCCAACAACAATGGGCCCATGTACACCTACTGGGAGAGCAGCGAGAACAGCGGGACTCTGACTGAGAAGGGAAACGACTTCCATCACCACCTTCACCACCCGGCGCCCGCCAACGCCCACGACATCCTCCTGAGCGGGGAGGACGTGGAGCGGAGGAAGTTCGGTCTGGACGACAGCATGGAGGACGAGGAACGGTACGATCGCTTCGGCGGCGAAGCTGGAAACGCCGTGCCCTCGTCCTTCCACGTGCACAGAGGCGACGAAGAAGAAATGTACCTGGATGACGACATGGAATCCCAGCGGGATGGATCGGTGATATCGCGGACTGCTATTTATGTCTGAGCTTGGAAGCCCGGAGAGGAGAGGCGGGGCCTGACAAAACGGAAAGTAGAGCAAGGAAGAGAAAGTGCTTTTAACCATTATCGGCTTGAATATCCAAACTGAAATGATCCTTTCAGCCTGACACTGACTGTATAATGTAAGAAAAAGGAGATTCTAAAGAAACTTGAAGCCGGATATAGAGGCCACGGCGGCTGAATGTAATCGTACAATGGTTTTTGCGCTGGCCAAACACCTTGAGAATAACTGTACATAGCAACGAAAATCGACGTGCAGTGCTTTCGATTTCAGTTTTGCAAGTCCGTGGTTTTGTGCTAATGTCGTTTGTGTTCGGTGGATGTCATCTGCAAAGAGCGCTGTCCAGTGTTGACGCCTTCCTCCATCAAAACACGCTTTCTGATGGACCTCAGAATCGTGAGCTTGTTCTCGCTGCCAATGACTCAGGTGGCTAACGTGGCACCCTACAACGCCGCCATTTTTCTTTCTTTTTTTTTTTTTTTGATATAATGCAAAGGAGGGACTCCAAACAGACGTGTGTGTGTGGCTGGCTGTTGTGTTCATGATGTGCATCAGCTATATATTTGGGCGCACGTATAGCACAGTTGTTGTTATGTTCTCCTTGATGTCGTGTTGTTGTTGTGTAATGGTATTGATCTCACTAAGGAAAACAGATCCTCGGAGGTTTCGCACAGTTCCACACGGGGCGGGTTAATGACTCATGTGATACGCTAAATAAAAGAGGCGCTTTCTTTGTTGCCAGCGCGACTTTCTCCCCCAACACTCCATTCTTCTTCTTTTCAGCTTTGCTTTCTTTTTATTGCTCTTCTTTAGTCCCCGGGTCTCATTTGCTTCAGATCCAGATGCATCCTGTGTTCCTCCCGCAGTCCCACACACATTACATCTATTTCGCATTCTGCTCACTCGGTATTTACATAATGGGCGGCTTAAGCGAGCGCCGCGATGACTGTGAGCAGGGAGAAGAGGATAACTCGCATTTATATTTCCTATCTGGGTCGCATTCAATGAGGCAAAATTCTCACCGGCTCCCTTTCGGGCTGCTTGTGTGTCATGTTTTTATTTTGCCAGTGAATGTTCCATCGCTGTTTTCACCAGATTATTTGAGGTCAGATTGAACTTTCCGTCGGAATCAGTGTCGCGGAGGACGTCAACTCCGAGATAATGAGAACTTTTGCTGCTGAGGTGAACGCGCCTGCGCGCGACCTGCGCTACGTTATGTGGCACCAACAAAGTGTGAGGCATCTACGGTGACAAACAGTTGTGTTTTCCTGTTTTATTTTCATGATAGTAAAAAAGTCATTTCACTAAAAATGACATGTAAAAGTGTCAAACTCAAGGCTCGGGGCTAAAGCTAGCTCGCTGCCTCATTCAGTATGGTCCACTAGAACATGAGGTGAGAAGGTCTTCACCTTTAACCGGAATCGCTGGCCAGATTTTTTTTTTTTAGATTTTGAGATTTCACGATATTAGTTTTATATAATTTTAGGTGATAAAATTAGCATTTACTCAGCCAAGGACTTTGAGTCCTGCCATGGAAAGATAACAGGGAAATGGACTAAACTGATGATGCTTCTGCTGTTGTAGCCCCTCCACTGTCCCAAAGCGCTGATAAAGTGGGGTACACACATAAGGATTTAGACATGGACCCTGGACGACAGTCGGTGGCGCAACACCAACACTTTACACACATCGAGTTTCTGTCCCAGCATTGATCTAAAAGCTCGTCCTCCAAGGCCAAAATGTCGCGGTATCACACGTGATATTTGTAATATACTGAACAACGTTAAGCATGACATGCAACACTGAATTGGTCACGGTGGGGTGGTGTTCTTGGGTCTATTAAGGACCATTTATGCAGATCGGGATACGGACGGAAACTTCGTAGCTTGAGGATACGGGTCAAACGGAGCAGTACCGCCGGAAACCATCGGGGGGCAGACGCTTTAGCTATAATGGAATTTGTCGCTAAGTTAATAGTGTGTTACGTTGATGCTTCTCGACATATCGTGTCGGGCTAATCACGATTTGTCAACCTATGATGTTTAAATCGGAGTCACGCTGTTACGTTAAGCGCAAAGGTTTTGAGTCGGTCCTCAGAGGGGCCACAGTGGGTGCAGATTTTTGTTCCAACCAAACAAGCACAAGCAGTTGAACTGGTCAGGTGACTGTGACAGTGAGTGGTTGGGAGAAAAACCTGCGCCCACTGTGGCCCCTCGGAGGACCGGCTCAAGTGGCAACAGAGTGACCTGCGGGCACGAAGAAGCCTCCATTAAAGTAAACACAAACACAGGTTTTGAAATGAAATGCTTTAACATCATAGGCATCATTTTGAAGCTGGCGAATATCATGTGACCAACCTCTGATTCCAAACACCTGGTTTATCCACCAACTGTGCTTCATCTGAATTCAACACTCTGCAACTGGTTCCGTATTTTAATGTAAAACCATCACGTCTGCCTTATTGCTTTACTGCTGTCCCTCCACACTTGTTTTGATGATGTCTGTGAAAGTATGGAGGCGAACGCCGAACCTCTTTGTTGGCTGGGATTCGAACACACGTGTGACGGCAGAGAGACACTTGTGTTCAACTGTGTGCTGTGTCTTCTACAGTGGTTGTCATTTGCAGTTGAGGTTCTGTGTGCAAACGTAAATAAAGTCGCTTTTTTATCACGTCTTCATTCCTTTCCGGTCGTGTTTTAAAGACGCACATGGAAGGCTCCGCTGACAATCGGAGTTTCTTATTGTTCTAGTTCGACATTTTCAGAATCCCAGGTCGGACAAACAGACGCTTCCGTGAGCCGATTGGTTTTCTGGTGCGGCGAAATCTATTTGCAGCTCGTCTTCCTCGCGAGTCCGCAACGCTTCCCCCGTCGCTGATTGTTTTTGGAACATGATATACTTTCTGCAGAAACGACATCTGCGCCGCCGAAGCAAATTTCTCTGGAGAGGCCTCATCATTGGCGCTTTGTTTTTGCTGCTGTGCCAGAAAAACTAGACAAACAAAGTGAAGGGAGATACGGGGCCAAATGTGGGGATTTATCTCCCGCACACAAGTGGCTGGAATGAAAGGAAGGGCAGCGCCATGTGTTTTTGGAGGCTTACAACGGCCGCTTAAATGAAGGATGTTTAGTTTCACTATGCACTAAAGCAGCGGCTCTCACAGTTGATCATGTGGCTCGACAAAAAAAGCTTTTATTTTGATAGTAATGTGATTATTTTATGGTGGGAAACGCAGTAAGTGATGAGCTAATGCTAATTAAAAAGCCGTTATTTTACCTTAGGAAGAGACCACCACAGCTGTTGGAACCGACTGTGGGGTTTTCATTTAACAGCAGTGGAAAATGCTTCAGGTATAGAAAATGGAAACTCAATCTTACCAGTCTGAAGTGAGGATCTACTTCAGGTTGAGGTGATGAAATCTCCTCAGAAGCCACATGCTGCGCCGAAGACTGGAGAGCAGAAAGAAAAAGATTCTTGAAATTTTATTACCAAATAATGCAGTACTTGTTTATCAGAAGGACTGTTGTGGGACCATCCCATAATAGGTGAAATCCACAAAGTGGCAGCACCATAATGTAACCCCAGATTTCCACGGAGAGTGGAGGCGGAGTCACATGTAGCCTTCCATTTTCATGTCTTTATCACATGAGAAAGAGGAAATGTAGCTTTTGAACCTCAGACAAGTCTTGTTTCCCTGAGTGTTGGCAGCCCTGGAAAATCCTGTAATACACAAAAGCCGCGGAAGGTGAAAGGTTTTGTATACATTTTATTCCTAATAAGGATCATAAACACTGGAAGGTCTTTTGAAGTGCCACAGAAAACAATGTAAATTATGATACTTGCATGTTTCAGGCATCTTATTATGTTTTTTTTTCCATATACAATATTTCATTATTTACATTTTTATGGGCTCCTGTTAAAATGACAATTCCCCATGAAAGAATCAAATTTCATTTAAGATTTCAATATAGCGTTTCATGGCCTCGGAGAAAAAATCTACACAGAAAAATACATAAATATTCTCATTTGTTATTTTATTGCGAGTGCCATATGTATTTCAGCCGGTGGTGCGACAATATATCTAGCGCTGTTTTCGCTCTGACCTCATGAGGGCCACAGAAATGAAGACACATGTGGCCTCCAGGCCATACTTGGCCCAGGTGTGGTCTACTTTTATGAGACACCAAGCAGAAGAAAAGTGGAAGCAAGCGAGTGAAGTCATGGAAGGATGGATGTCTTTGGGACGGCAACATCATTTCAGACTTGAAGCATCAGATATGTCATTCAAACCCTCGACTTGGCGCGATCTTACCGCCTTCATCATTTGAACGATAAGACACAATATCAAATCTGACTTTTAATTTGATTTTCTTCGCCGTCGTCTCATGACTACAGAATGAGTCCTAGTCCTTCTTCACCAACGCATTCAATTCCACTCGCCACGTCTAAACTTCTGGCAGCGTTGTTGCGTGTCATAAATCGTGATAGTCGGCTGGGATCACATCTTCGAAGAGTGGAGGCACTAGAGACGAGAAAACCCGTCGCAGGTCAAACCGCCTGAGAGAAAGAGGCGCCTCCGTCCATGCAAGAGTCCAGACAAAACCCAGGTTGTTCGTTCTCTCCGCTCAGGTGTGGAACTCGGTTCGGATTCTTCCTCCCAAATTCTGCCCGTCATCCTCGCTGGTTGTCAGGATTCAGTAATGACTCCAGGGTTTTGAGGGTTTGAATCCTACTAAGTGAAACCGTGTCGAGCTCTTACTCTGTTGCCCTGTAGCCCCAAACTACTTCCTCTGTTGAAGTTATGTTGAGTTTGTTACATGAGTAAACGTGCCTCTGTTTTCCGTCTCTTTTACCAAGGCAGAGTAACATTAGCTTAGCATTATATTGATATCGCAAAATGATAAGGTGAGGATCTCAGTCGCCTGGCTGAGACTCAGATCCAGAGAAGCCAGTTGAGGTGGGACGCCTCCGAGGCTCCTCCCTGGTGAGGCATGTCTAAACGGGAGGAGGCACCTGTGCAGTCCATCCCAGAAGAGGTGGAGGTTCTGGGGCCACGGTAGTTGTGAGACCTTGGCAGTGGCAGTGGATGTTAATGGTCAGGCATGAGTAATCGATTTTCGGAGAGGACGCAACAGGTCACGTGGCCCAAGTTTCCTAAAAGCAACCTCTTTGTTATGGCTGCTGCATCTGTGACCTGAGCTTGGATAAACAATGGAAGACGGATGGTTGCATTGAAATAGCGTGTCAAACATGGCTACAATGCTAACTGCAGTCAGAGCGCTGTGGGTTCAGTCTCCCATTCTTGTTGTCCTCCACTACTTCACCCATGTCCAAGTCTTCTTCAGACTCTTTCTGATGTGGGTCTTGGTCACTCAATCAATCCCCTGGTGGAGCATGGTGGCTGGTTCCAGGAAGCTCTACTGTGAGTCACCCACCTCACATAGTTGTGGCAGCGTGATATGAAGGATGTTTTGGTACAAACCCAAAGTTTCTCCTCATCATTCAAGGGCTGAGCAAACGGGTCCTTATGAGAAGGACAAGAAACTAGCAGACAAAGAGATGACTCCAGAACGGTACGGGCTCTTCTAACTGACCTGAGTTCCATATTTGTTTTTCACTGGACCTGTGACCTATACGAAGGTGTGACTTCTGTCACAAATTTCACGTGTTCTTAAATGCTGTCTCACGCTGACCAGCATGTCCAAGGACGTGATGCACTCGTGATGCACTTGATTCTGCCTCAGCACTGATCGAGGAGGTTGTTCTCCAAGCCCTAAGTCTTGCATCAGGAAAACACATTTTTTGTTGTTTTTGAATGGGGAAAAATCCAGAGAGAAACATCATGAAAACTATATTACAGAAACGTTACCATTGCTCAGAGAATTAAAGTTCCTGTGTACAGCCCGGATACCTGACACTTTGTGTCTACGTTCCGCTCCATGTCACAGTTCAAGTCAGGAGCGATTCAAGGTGTTACCACTTCATGCAACAGATGTGAATGTTCATGAAGCATTTTTGACTGGAGCGACTTCAGCATCAGAGTGACTCATAGTCGGAAAAATGCGGTGAATCAGGGAGTACATTAATACTCAGCCTGAACCAGAAGCAGCTAAAGCTGGAAGAGGCTGAGGCAGTCCCAGAACCAAATCTCCCGACGTCCTGCCCAGTGAGTTGAAAATGGGGTCACGCCAGTTCCAGGAACTGTGGTCTAGACCACAGTTGGCGCCGAGAACAGAGCCTCTGCCAGGTCCTCTCCGTGTGGAGCGCTGTGCTCATGCTAATCTCAACCAGCAAAAGATACAGGTCACTTTGCTTTTTTAAGTCAGAAGACAAGCCGCTAGTCGCTTGAAAATCCATCCTGGGAATAGAGAACGGCCCAAGAGAGGAGGACGGGAAGAGTTTTTAGATCAGAGAAGAAACACAGGACGCTGCTGAACCCTTCAGGGAGGCAGGAATACAAAACAAAAAATTTCTATATTTTACTTTTTTGCAAACCACCTGAGAGACACTTTCAAACACTTGAAGCTGAAGTTGGAGCCGTTACTTGAGGGGCCTTTAGGAGCCCGTCTTGTGAAAAGGAATAGAGAATGGCATGATGGGATTTACAAAGGTGGTAAAGCGTCCTCGGAGGTATGGGGCCGAGCCGGTGATGGTCCCTCGCAGAGGATGACAGCTGACAGTCCCATCCAACCGGGCCAATTAGCGGGTGAAGACAGTCCCGCTTAGCCACCCTCAGCAAACCCAGTCGCTGACAGATCTTTTTAATTGTATGGAAGTGTCGAGCCGCACTCTGGGGACCGAAGCGCCGCAATTGTGTATCACCCTTTTTCATGTTCCCTCTCTGTTTTTGTTTCACTTTCAGCACAAGCTGTTCTCTGGATCTTTAATTCAGCAGAAGGCATGAAAGTCCTCTGCATTATCTCACTCTGGAGGAGATGGAAAGGAGGGTGGCGGGGGGGGTGGGGACCTGAGGAGGCGGGAGATGCCAGTTAGTTATTGAGCTTGGCTTTTGTTGTTAATCCCGTTACAGCTGAGTCTCCGCCGGTGCCAGCTGAGACTCCAGCAGACGTGGAAGTTACCCCCTGTACTTTGTAGAAAAGTCCTCAGCGTAAGAGATTTGCTTAACGCAGCGATGTCCCGCGCGCGTCTCAGACTCCTTCCTCCTCGGCGGATCAGCTGTTCTTGCAATATTCCAGGCTAAAATTGGGGATTCCATAAATCAAGTTTGTGTTGAGGGCGTTTTCTGCCTCGCATCTTAAACAAGCCTTTACTGCGCAACTTCTCGGCAGCAGGGAAACTTGGTAGGAATCAGGCGTCTTTGCCTTTTAGACCATGTGTCGACCGGCGCAGGCGACGATTGTTAGTGATGTTCGAGTCCACTGATTTCAATCAGTGGAAAGTGTCAGTGGAAAGTATCGAAAGTATCGATATTTTTGTTTGAGAAGCGATTTTAGAGAATCAAGATCTGGTATCAGAGGCGTCGATATTTCAGGATCGATCCGCACATCACTAACAATTGTAGGCTTGATTGTGTGTAGCGCTGTGCGCTCTGTCAGTCAATACTCGGCTGAGAAGAGCCGACTTGAGTGAACTGTGTCGCGCTGTGATTGGAGAAGGCTCATCATCGGATCAATAAGACATCGCTTCGTGGCTCATGCAACTACCACCACTGGCCTTTTGCTCAGGAAGCCATTTTCACCTCACGAAAAAAAAGGCTATTGGGCTTCTATTGGTTAAGGCGAGTGTCCAAAGTGCTTTTTCTTGCTGAAGGTGACTCGAGACAGGTGATAACAGGTGCAAACTGAAAGTGAGGACTCCAAAGACTCATCCTAAATAGAGTAAGAAAGAGTATCTCTTTGTGTTTTTCGTGCGTCAACAGAGGCTCCTCCTCCGGTTCCCAAGCTTTAAAAGAGTCGACTCATTTGCGTGATATTCCCAAATGTCCGGCCGTAACATTAGGACCACTGGCTGGTCATATTGATGGGCATGTTGCATTTAATACTTCAGGAAAGAAGTATGCCTCGAGTGTCATATATTGACGCTGGGAAGTGTCCTATACTGAGACTGAAGGCAGCCTTCAGTGTGACGTGTTGACACATTAGCTTTCAACTGAAGCACACGTTCCACCTACGGCGCCATATCCTGAAGCATGACATGCAAGAGGTGATGGATGTTGGGGTAAGATATGGGATGACACTCACTTCAGCATCAACATGGGGCGCAAATTTTCCCAACGTCAATATATTTCGCTGTGGAAATAAGATGGGTTGACTTTTCCAATAAGCATTGACCCTATACAGCAGGTGTCAGGTGTTTAGGAGACCAAGTCATAGAGGCTGGATGGAGATGGTTTGGACATGTACAGAGGAGAGAGAGAGAGAGCCAGTACATTGGTAGATGAAGATGTTGAGGTTGGAACTGCCAGGCAGAAGGTGGAGAGGAAGGTCAAAGAGGAGATTGATGGAGGTGGTGAAGGAGGACATGAGGTCTGTAGGTTTGAGAGAAGAGGAAGCAGAGGACAGGGTGAGATGGAGGAAGATGATCCACTGTGGCCACCTCTGAAGGGAGAAGCCCAAAGAAGAAGAAGAAGAAGGCTGACCCTATACAGCACGTGTCAAACTCGAGGGTCGAGTGCCACGTCCGTCCATCTTCGTAATACTGTGTGTGTTACAGTACTGTATTAAGTTGGCTCAAAATCAACATACACTGAAAACTAAAACACCTCCAGGAGGTGTCTAACGCCAGTGAAGGAGGGGGATAGTTCATGGTTGAGTGAGGCAGCGCTGCTACAGCAGAGAACCAGAATTTCCATTTGCAGCACATCATTGTGTTACATTGTCATGGAAACTGATTTTCATTTGTGTTGTTGCTTTTAATTAGACGCGTTTCTCTTTTGAAATCAATTCAAGTGGCTTTGCTTGTTTAAAGAATGTTTGGGATTTTTATCAAACTCTGAAAAGCTTTTGAAAGTGGCACGTCAATTCCTAACAATGTCAGCCTGCCCCTGTAAAACAGTTTGACTGGCCACTTTACCAACTACAGGTCTGAAATGACTCTCGTTGGTTTTGTGAGAGCAGAGCAAATGCTGAGGTGAATTTTCCACCGTTGACAAGCAGTTTTTTGGGGTTTTTTTTGCATGAAGCAGATCTGGAAGTACATGATGTCGTGCGTCACCTGAATCCAGAGTTTCACACAGTCGAGCGAGTTGCTCAATTTGAGGTAAAAGTGGGAGTAAATCCACAGTCGGCAGGTGCCACGCTGGCAGCCACAAACGCAGGGCTTTATCTTTGTTTGTGTCTGAGATTGACGGCCAGACGAAAGAAAGGATTTTATAGACAGTTTGGGTTTTTTTCCCCCCCAAAAAATACTCCATCTCTTCTATTTTTTTGAAAACAAACTGCTGCCAAAGCGACAAAATCAGACGTGTCTCTAGCTGATGCTGAGTGGGGGAGTTTGCCAAGAAAAGAAAGTGTCTTTTGTGAGACATGAAATTCCATCAGTTGTTTCAATTACAGCCAGTTAACTGACGTGTCGATCAAACTACTCTTTTGGGGTGTGAGTTGGCAAAACAAATGATGTTGAAACCTAACTTCATCTTGTGTCTGTCTTCCACTTGGATCTGAATGAGTGACCCTCGCTGTGATAAGTGATCTCTCGCTGTGATCTGGAGACGACGCACCTATTTGGGCGACATGATGCCGTTCAGCTTGAAGTGAACATGATGCCGTTCAGCTTGAAGTGAACATGATGCCGTTCAGCTTGAAGTGTCCTTGAGGTTCACACTAAACCCTCTGGAATTGGAAAGCACTGTAAGTAACATGTAGAAACGATAAAAGTGAATTGTTGCAGAAGAGGGTGATGGTTCTGACCAGGGTTCTCCACACGAGTCGGAGGTCTCCGCTCTGATGTCCAGGAGGGCTATGGAGTCGTGGTGGTTCGAGGAACAGCGGAGTGTGTCATACGTCCTAGAAGTTCTCCGACTTTTTTAGTGGAGGGTTCCTCCTCAACTGACGTCAAGGTGGCGCTGTCATGGCGAGTCACACTGGACGACAAATCCACAAAAACAGCAGATGCACCCACCTCACTCCCATGGTGAAATATATTGACATTGGGGAAGTTGACTTCCGCGTCATATACTGACGCCACAGGCAGCCTTCAGCGTTGCATGTTGACGCATTAGGTTTTGAATTGATGCAGATGCTTGGCCTCCTGCAGCAATGCTACACATGAGAGAGACAGAGGTCAGGGTTAGGCAAGTCATGGGGTGGCGCTCTATTTATTCTAAGTGCAACAACGTGTGAATTGCTATTTAAAGCCGTGCGTGTTAGTCGAACGACACCCACGTAATGGGTGATATATAGCAACTGACATCCAATGTGATTCAGTGAAGAGAGCTTCCGTATGTCTGTGCTTTGAGCCGAGGGACACTGGCACCAGTCTCACTGGTACCGACCGAAGCAGAACACGATGAGTGGAAGATCTTCAACCATGTCGCGGCAAAAGCGTGTTTTTAATCTCACTGTTTGGACAATAAGCTTAGCGCTGGTATTTGGTGAAGTCGCCAGTCTGCCGTAAAAACTATATTCGCGCACCATGTTCTAGGTGCGGCGCGATGGCGGCTTGCTTCTCCACAGACATTTACTGCGAGTCTCAAGGCTATTGACAAATAAAACGTACTGAGCAGGATCGCTATTGTGACAGCACGTTCCCTAGTAGTGGGTGAACAATCCAACGCTTGGTGAACTCTGCTTCACAATGATAGAAAGAGCCGCTTATTCAGTTTCTTCTCAATGGAATCATTTGTTCTTATCACGCTGGGAAGCTAACGTGCTAGTGATGTTTATTTCTCTCATGGCAGGTTTCATTTCAAGAGGGATGAGGGAGCAACTATGGCAGCATGTGGGCAAGCATACTGTAAATGTCATAGTAAGAGGGAAACTTGTTTTTCCAAAAATTAAAGAACCGCTGAATTGCCCACACTTCCTACAAGCGACGTGAGGAGGAGCGTGCAGGCTGGGTGGAACCAGAGGAGGACAATGTCATATCAGAGTAGGAGGCCCGAGTGAATGGACGCCTCATCATACAGTGGTGGTCCCTGCAGAGATGTTTGGCAATAGAGACGCAGGAAGTTAGAGGAGATGTTGAGGTCATTTGACTGGAGAGAGCAGTTTCACCGAGACAGTTGGGGATGTTGAAGACAGCTGAACAGGGACAAGAGGAACTCTGAGGCCAGCAGAAAATCAGGATTGGTCTTTAACCACTGCGATCTTGAGTCTCACGCAGAGGGAAAAGAGCTGACGACGGGAAAAGCTGAGAAGTTTCTGCAGCAGTACGAAACTTTCCACCTGAATTGTTCCAGACTTGCATCATGACTTAACTCCAATCCATCAAAAAATGTCAAGCAAAACAAAACAAAACAAAAAAAAAGGATTTGAGAGTTGAGCTTCATCGTTGTCAGAGACATTTCAAACAGGCGAGGATCTGTTTCCCTGCAGGGCCAGTGTTGTTCCCTCTTTCACCCATCCAAACACGGCTTACGGACTGAATACCAGATTAAACCGCTAATATAGACTGAGGGTTTTTTATAGTGCAAATCCACGCTCTGTCGGACAAACGCCTTCGCTTGTTACCAACCATGGATCTGTCACAGCTTGATCCCATCATTGAATATCACATAAACACAGATTTGTTTACGCCAGTGAATGGAGATCTTTCTTTAAGTATTAAAATAGACCTCCTTAAAATCAATACATCTGAACCACAAAATCTGTCCTGCAATTCCACCCTGACCATGTTATGTCCTACCCTCCATGGATGTGTAGTTTTGCTCACGCTAACTCTTGAGAAGGACTGTCATTTGCTGAAGGACATCATGCAAAATATATGTATGTGTTGGGTAAAAGCATTTCACCAGAGAGTTTGGGCCAATTCCTATCTTCACCTGTCAATACGTAGTGCTCAGGGCTATTGAAGTGATGTTGAAAAGGTGTGCATCGACACAATGTGGGGGGCAGAGCAAGAGCAAGAAGAAGAAAAAGGCATTTACAGGATCAGTGGGCTGTCTGTGTCTCTGGAGTCCATAAAATGAAACAACACTTTTATTATGATTATTATTGTTGATCATTATTACCCTGACTGTTTAATTTGATAGTACCATGGTGCCTCAGTTTTGGAACGTCCCGGACTTCAAACGAATCGGAATTCAAACAAAAATTTCTAGATTTTTTTGTTTCGGATTTCGAATGAAAATCCAGAACTCGAACTCCCCCCAAAAAAGCCGGAAAAAACATAACATGCACGGACCGATCAGCTGACCCACAACGCACTTTGTTATTGTGTGTAACGCAGCCTCTGTATGCAGACGTGTCCCGTTAGCTCCATTTACTGACTGTTTTTTCTTCATATTGAGGTGTGAAACCTTTCCTGTCTCCACACTGGACCGTGGTAGAGTGTCACAGGGGAGGTGCTGGAGCGCTCACTCCAGGGTTTGATGTCCTGTTGTGGGCTGGAGCTGGGACAGGGATGAGGCCAGTCTGGGACAGAGCGTGACTTGGTTTATGACTTTGTCACAGCCAAACTGCACAGAAGCGCACATTCAGAGCTGGACACGCACCGGGCACCTCTTCACTTCTGGAGAGACCTCACTCACTCGGCAACCCCTCCCACATGCAGCGGCCACACACATAGAGGAACAGCCACCTGCAGCAGACACTCTACATTCACTCCTACAAAAGACTATTTTAAGGCTTGGAACGCATTATTGCTTTTTCCACTCATTGTGATGGGAAAAATCCGTTCAGATTTCGAACAATTCGCTTCTCGAACGGCCGTCTGGAACGGACTGTATATGCTTTTGAAATTGTGAATCTATCACTGTCATTTATTCCTTTGGTTCAGTGACAGTTGTTTACTGACTGTAAACCATGTTTTTTTGGCAAGTAAACACCAGCTGTAGCTAACACTGTCGCTATGGGAGACGACATTAGCACCAAGAAAATGAGCATTGTGTAACGCGAACATAACCGTTGCGGCTTGTCTGCACTGACCCTTATTGACAAAAGATCGTAAAATAACTGTGTTGCAACAATGAGGCAAATAATCCATAATAATAATGGGCCTCATGTCAGTTATTACCATGGTTTCTCTGAAAGAAAATAGTTATATCTTCCGCTTGGGATGCAATGTATATTTGCTGAAAATATAGATAGATAGCAGACTCTCCCTCAAACTTGCCCTCCACTTAACACTTTTTTTGAGATCGAAGGTGAAGACAGGAATTGTACTTCACCCTTTGTCGCCACTGATCTGTCGGCAACACAACTGGTGGTGGAGGAACCAACACGAATGACACTGTGCGCACAAATGACAACACAATTGTTGGACCATTGAAGTGCTCGCCTTTACAAGCTTGTTGCTGTGTCATTGGAAGGAGCTGCGTGATGGAGGTCATCGCTCTCTGAGGGCCTTTACCGTTCTGCATTTCACTGACGGATGTCATGGCCAGTTTCGCTGGAAGTCGACCTCTCAGTCTGGTTTTTCCTGACAGTCGAGCCTGAAAATAGCTCGAGCTACTTCGACGCATGCCTTCGTGCCTTGTTACGGAGACAAACCGACCAAACAGAGTTGTTTATGACACCAGTCGGCTGGAGATCAACTGAACACAGTGTTTCACATGGAGTCAGAAATGATTGAAAAGTGGGATGGATTAATTGATTCCGTCTTCCTCTCAGCATCCGTCTTGTGCTTATGACGCCTACGGCAATAGAGAGAGAAAACAGGCCTCCCTTCTCTCCAGCCGGACTGAGGCGAGCGCTCCGAGATAATTGAAAAAGTTTTCAATTAACAAATGCTCCCGCTCACATGGCTCTGATCTACAGTCGTCTCCTTGTTACCTCCACTTCTGTGTCTCTGCCAAAACCTGCTGGCTGCCATTGCACTTCTCATTCCACCGCCAGCTGTTTCCTTTCCCCTCAGGACTCAAACATTATTCTCCTCAGTGGAAACAACAAAGGGGATAGAAGCAAGGCGGGGAAGGAATATGATCTATATTAAACATAATTGCCTCGGTTCTTCGTGTTATTATGTGTTCGGATTGTTTGCTCGGCCCATTTTTCCTCATTTCTTCCCCTTTGTTTCTCCACATCGCCTGTTTTTTTTTCTCCCGTTGGTTAATCAGGGATCTCCGGCTATCACACACATACTTGTTTAACATCACGACGGGAACGTCCTTTGTGTGAAGTCATAGTTTTGGTTGGCTTCATGTGTCGACTGAGCGGCTGAGATCTTTCATGAACGCTATGGATTCTTTACAGTTCTCCAGCAGCGAGATTTCATTATTTCCTGCCTCAAGTCAGACCAGTTTGACAGAACTGTGTTTTGCTTTTATCTCATCTAGTTTGGAAAATAAAGCGCAAAACGTGTAGTAAGATTTAGCATTTATAACGTTGGATTGAATTCCTACTTTCTTTTTCGACCCCATGAGTTTCGCAAGCCGGGAATGTTTTGGGGTTTTTTATCCACAAATGGTTTTCTTGCCACCAAAGCAGCTTCCTCCCATTGTGTTGGGTGGTGGGTCTCGAGGAAGTGGAAAGTCCACCTGGCAGATCTGTGCAGCCCTTTATCTCATGTGCAAGCGCCGTAAATGCCGGCCTATAAGCCGCTACTTTTTTCTTGCGGTGTGAACCCTACTGCTATTATATGGATTTTTACAGGCTAAAGAGCCTCGCGCTGCGAAATATTGAGCCCCGTAACATCAAACCGATGAAATCACAAGCGTTTTATCGACCTTAAAGCGCTCAAAATGCGTTGTTTTTGCCTGTGTGTCCGCAGCTCCGCCAACAGAGCCGATCTCCTGGAGGAATGGAAACGAGAAGAAGTAGCTGAGACCGGCTCTGGTGTCGGAACTTTGGACTTGCGGGTGAAAACCGCACATTTTAAGGCGCTTAATGTCAATAAAAGATGTGAGGAGTTGATGATTCCAGTTCAGAACATTGGCCAGTTTGTTCCATGAGTCAGTCTCCATGCTGGAGCCCATTTTCCAAACTAGTTTAGAAGTGATCCTCATGCATTTTTAAGGTGCACCACTGACCTTTCTACGGTGCAGACAGCACCACTGCACCCGTGGCTTATGGATGAACAAGATCTGTTTTGCTTCTTACATTTAGTTTGTGGGGCTACTATTCAGTTGCCCGCTATAGTCTGGAATTTCTGGTCTATCAAAAGCTTAAAAAAGATCTGTGCTGCCTTCATCAGATCCTTCACTTCAAGTCCTGATTTCTAGGACGTTTTGGATTTCCCTTCTTCCTCTTGATGAATTTTCCCTCACTGCGTCTTCCTAAAAGGAATCTTCAGAAGCTTCCTCCATTCTCAGGAGAATGAAAATACTTCTTGGAACGCCTTCAAATCTGTTACTTCCACTGGCTGTGGTGCTGAAATGTCCTATTGTTCAAGGTTCCACTGTGTGACCCGAAGCACCACCATCACTGTAGTACGCACTTATAACATAACATGGATGTGGCATATGGAGGACGAATTATTTTCCCTTAATATATTCCACTGTAAATACCATAGTAATAAGAAGGGAAACACAAAACCTAACATAATAAGATGGTTATTATAAGATTTTAAAGGCCTGTGGCTACTCCCTCAGTCTTGGCTCCCTGGGACCTGCGGGCCCCATATTGCTGACCCGTGCTTTTGAGTCACTCTGATGTTTGTTTCTGGACCGTGTGCAGAAGCCCACACAAGCTTGAGCAGAGCGCTGGTTCACTCTTCTCACTCAAATCAAAAGCACCAACTTGCCGTAAAACCATGGCCCCTGACACATGAGACCTGAAGATGAGCTGCGAGATAACAAACTAATGATCATCAGGAGGTGAGAAGATCATCCGAGATCCTCATGGATCGTGCGCTTGACCTGCAGCAGCAGTGAGAAGAGGAAACAAGCAGAGGCGCAGTGTTTCTGTACACAGCAGGGAAGCGCTGGAAATCCTTTCTTCAGTTCTCAGAAACGAAATATTCTAGATGAGGATTTATGGCTGGAAGCGAGGAGAAGCGGGCTGTTGGGACACGGCAGGTCAGACCACTCTGCATGGTGAGCTGCTTCTGATCATCACAAGGCTCCTCAGATCTGCATCATAATCAGGACTGTCACACTTTCTCCTGCGTCTCTTCTGAGGGCCACTTCATCTCCCATCTTCCTTGTTATTCTTCCTCCTCTCCCTCTCTCTTTCTCGTCCTTCTTCCTTGAAGAACAAAGCCCAATCTCGCTCACTTTCATCCGGCAGCCCACCTCCTGATTCGCACTCAAGTTTCCAGGACTTTTCAGTCCCTGGCTCCTTCCTACCATCTGCTCTGAAGATAAAGGGCTGTTGTGTCTGCCGACCTGAAACACTTGTTCAGAAGTTAGTTCCACACGATGTGAGCCGTCAGAGAGCAGCGACCTTGTGTTGGCTACCAGGACTTCAGTCAGACTCTCTCTGTCCCGCTCCCCTCTGTAAGACTTTAAAGCTAAAAACAACAGGTCAAGGTGAGAACGAGACTTTCAGGTTGGAACCAAAAGAAACTTTATACTCACACTCTTCTGATTCGGGAGAGAAGGAAGGAAAGTTGATGTGTTTCAGGTTATCAGTGCCACTGTTGGGACAGTAACTCCAGAGAAGTAATCTATTACATATTATTAGTTACCTTTCCAATAAATAACGCCTTGGTTTCTCCATGCTTAAAGTACTCAGTTGCACTGCTCGTGACAGCACTTTTAGATACATGCGCCTCCAGCCCATGAAACTTTAAACGACTGAACTGAATTTTGAAAGAGAAAAATTGGTCTGTTAGAGGTTCTTTGTTCCACGGTTCGACCTAGCTCGGCAACAATTGGCTACTGTACCAGCGGCAGCCATGTTGTCTGAGAATAAAACCTGGCAGTGAGACCTCTGGAGGACATGTCAGACAAGAGTATTACAGCCTGTGGAGCAGCAGGAGAGTCGGAGTTTTCTTGTTCCTGGACTGAGTAGAGCAGATTCATTCCATAAGTGGAATGATAGAGTTGTTGAATCCAAAGAAGACTTGTACGTTGACATGGTGTCTGGTCCAAGGTCATAATAGTTAACAAAAATGACCAGAATGTGAAAACTAGAATTGTAAATGTATTTTCGTTAACTGAAATAAAAATAAAAAAAATTTTTTTGGCCCAGCTGGTTTTTGCGACAGCTGTCGGCCACTTGTTTTTTTCTACTATGTGTGGTTTGTTGTGTTTTAATTTCTGACTATTTTTGTGACTTATTTCAATCTTCAATCTTGTTCCAACAGCCCATATTGTAGGGAACAAAAAAAACAAATAAAACTAGCGCTAAAACTAAACTTAACTGAAATAAAACATTTTTTCAAAAATGCCTCTCTAAAAACATATGAAAACTTACTGAATTTGAAAGACCAAAATTCAAAACAAAACAAAAACGAGAACTTGTGAAAAATCCCTAACTCTCATAACCTTGGTCTGGTTCTTCCTCACTTACAAGGACTTAGACGTGGACTATTTCCAAATTCAGCTAAATGTTTCATCTAAAACTAGAGTTGTTTAAAGTCTAGACCAGTGATTCTCAACCATAGGGCAGAGGAGCTGTGAGCGCCCTCTAGAGGGCCGCTAGAAGTTCTTAGTTTCACACCTCTGGGCTGTGAGACGTGAACAGTTTGAGACCCCTGATAAATATCTCAGAAAAAACACTACAAAACTGAACGAAAAGCCACAATCCTTCACCAGTGATGACAGTTTTCTCTGTCTCTCTTGACCGGTCTTGAAGAGAAATCCCAGCCTGCCTGGTCCCAGGCCGAGTAAAAATGCAATGGAGATCCTAATAAAGTCCAGTCTGGATACTGCGACACCATCTAAACCGTCGCCCCAAATGTGCTGTACCCCCCCCCCCGCTCCCACCTGGTAGTCCAACAGGTTGCCATACGTAATTGCACCACATGTCAGTCCCACACGTTCGTTGCGTCTGGTGTTAGCGCAGCATGAAAGGAAGCGATGAGCTCCCTTCAGCCCCAGATGAGTCAGAGGTTTCACTGACGGTCTGCACGACTGGGTGAATCACTGCACTCTCTCTCTGGCTTCTGTCCTCTTGTCCTCCTCTTCGTGCTGACCGGTGTTGCACCCTCACACTGAGGAGTCCTTGCCTTGGTGGTCATAATCGCTCCGTCACCATTGCCGTAGCGCCACACACAAAGCAGCGAGAGCTGACTCACCGCTTCATTTGAGCTGCAGGTTGTTGATTTTTCCCCTCATCTTTGCAGTATAAATATTCAACCTCCAGTTTGGAGAAGACCTCCACCCCTGCTGCTCGCACCTGCGCCGACAAACAAAAGCTGCTTGAGTCGCTCCAGTCCTGCAGAGACTCGATGGCTCATTGTTTGCCTGCGATCTGCTCCGCCCGATTATTTCTGCCTTTGGGTTTTATTAAATCTGGAAAATAAATACTTCTAACCGATTGGGGGGGTTTTGAGTGGCACGGATGCCGAGGTAAACAACAGGAAATTGGTTTTGGGGGGTTCACCAGCAGGAGGAGTGTCATATCTGAAGCTCAGCGGAGGAGACAGACGGTGCGAAGGTGTGCCGCCTGATCATGATGAAAGCTGAGTCTCCAGGTTCAGAGAAGTTTCCTTCATCTCCTGATGGGATTTTCTCAGACACTTGGTGTGTTGTACTTCATGTTTCTTTGCCACGAGCTGGTGGTGGATTTTGTTTAGTGAAACTCCGAAACTAGATGAGGAGGAACGATGGGGCGTGTAATGTTTGACCATTAGCCGATGCTAACTCTAATCCGTCCTCCTCTTTTATACGCTTGGTCAGGCATCATTCATGCATGCGTGCGCTTGTATTAACATTCTTGTGTGCACCAATCTTTCACCAGACACTGATCTTATGAGGACATTTTGCTTATAAACATAGAGTTTCGAGGGTGAAAACGTCAAAATAAGCGGGTGATTCTAACTGGGTCTCAGTTTGGTTCTGGTGAGCCATGTGTTTTGGATGGTTCGGTTTAGGGGGTGATGTCAATGAGAGGTCCTCACAAGGATCGTGCTACAAGTGTGTGAGAGAACCTGCGCTGCAGTAAGAGGCTCCACTGAACGATCAAACCTCCCGGTCTGTCAGCTCCATTTCTCCTCCTCAGCAGCAGATTGAGCTGCAGCTATTGTTCCTATCTACCACCCTTGTACTTCTGCTTTGAAATCACTGTCCATTTTCCAACTCAAGCTGTAGATATTTTCTGACGGCTCGATGTATGAGAACAGAGACTGAACTACGATCTCAATGGCTGCTATTATCAGTGGTATGAGCTGGTGGTGTTAGCTGCGCGGCTGCGTCGACTTCATATGAAGTCAGAAATTCAGTTCATACTCTCAACTGAAGTGGTCACATGGCTCAGATGGAATTTTGGTCCAAAGTGTCAGAGTGAGCAAAAGTCTTGCCGCTTGCTTAAACTTCAACCTCGTACCTGAAGGAGAAAGGTACTTTGACAGGGCAGACCCCTGCACTGTGACCTCACGCTGTAGGGGGAAGAAGTGACCAATTTCTGCAGGTTTTAACCAGAGCTAGTCACATGACCGAGTGTGGTTCACGTCTCATGTTTGTGTATTCAAACAAACCGACAGACGCCGCCAGCACCAACCCATCCTCAAACAAATGCAGCGCCATCCCATGGCTTACCTCACTCCAACCTCCAACTTTTTTTTTTTTACGTGGCGGAACGCGCTTCAATTGAAAACCTGATGCGTCAACATGCAACGTTGATGGCTGCCTTTGCCGTCAATATAGGACTCAAAAGTCAATATATAATACGCCATGGGAGTGAGGATGGGTTGCCGAAATCTAAACCAAGGATCTATATTGTTCTTTGAAGGGAGTCAGATGTGGGATCTGGACCTTAGGTTGTGCCATTCACCCTCAACTCTGCTGACATGAAACAACAAACTTGATTTGAAGACGAGGAGGGAAGGAAGTGATGACTCATCTGTGGAGGTGTAAAGAAGAGCGTGAACCAGCTGTGAGCGCATCTGTGACTCCAGAATTGAGGCAAATCCAGATCCGTTTTTTTCCTCCTCTGAGCAAAAGGTGTCGGAGCCAACCGAGACCTCCCTCATGTTCGTGGCCTGCTCAGATAAGTGACAGAACTATTCAGTGTATTCCCTTGACAGGGCTGGCGGAGCCTCCTGGGTGAGAGGCGGGGGACAGCCTGGACAGGTCTCCAGCCGCTGGAGTTAATAAGCTAATATATTCATTGAAAGTGCTTCATACTCCTGTTTTATATATTATATTGTATTTTCATCTTAACCCACGTTTGTGTCGTACAAGAAAGCTGCATTGTTAATGCTCTTTGATGCTTGTTTTCGATGCGTTCTTTTCACGGACGCCCACTAACATCCCCGAATCTTCCACCGCATCACCCCTCGCATTCGTCTCCGCGGATTCTAAACACCTCAGATTTTGACAAACTGCTACTTGAGGAAGCAACAGAGTCAGGTGGAGCTTAAAAGACGTGATGCAAAGAGACTGACAGTTTAATGTGAAGCTCATACATCGCAGCACCGGGAAGCAGCGAGACGTTGGCTGTCATCCATCATCTGCTGGCTTACAGAGGCGGAAGTCTCGCAGCAGGCAGGTGGTGCAACATCTGAGGAGAAAGGAGACTTGAAGGAGTATGATTCGGCACTTCCACCTGTGAGCGGTTATATGCACCGTGTTGCTGGAATGTGAAAGAACCGTGTTCATCCATGCCTCAGAAATGTGGGTTCAAAAATAATGTGGGTTACTGTTATTGGTGTTTTCGAAAAGTTTAAAGTGCAACGGCCATCTTTGTAGTCCTTGGCCCTCTTTTGGCGTTGTCCCTGCCTGATGTGGTCCGCCGGAAATTCCGGGACTGGAATCCGAACTTGCGCATGTTTTACCTATTGACGCTTACTGGTAAGCGCATGCGTCCGTGGTTATATCATGGATAGGCGATTACGTTTTTTTCAACTTATCCATCCATCCATCCATCGTCGCCCGCTTATCCGTTACCGGGTCGCGGGGGTAGCAGCTTCAGGAGGTCACGCCAAACGCCCTTCTCCCGAGCAACATCCACCAGCTCGGACTGGGGGATCCCGAGACGCTCCCAGGCCAGCGTAGAGAGATAGTCTCTCCACCTGGTCCTGGGTCGACCCCTCTGTCTCGTCCCAGCTCGACGTGTCTGGAACACCTCCAAAGGGAGGCGTCTAGAGGGCATCCTGATGAGATGCCCGAACCACCTCAACTGACTCCTCTCAATGTGGAGAAGCAGCGGCTCTACTCCGAGCCTCTCCCGAGTGACAGAACTTCTCACCCTACCTCTGAGGGAGACGCCTGCCACCCTTCGGAGAAAACCCATTTCAGCCGCTTGTATCCGGGACCTTGCTCTCTCGGTCATGACCCAAAGCTCATGACCTTTTTCCAACTTATTAAAATATTATTTTACTTCTAGAGTCTAGATTAAGAAATTCTATGTTTTATTTGATATTCTAGTTTGTTTTGTTCTAATCCAACAACATAAACGGACCCAAGCGCCTCACCACGGTCGACATAAACCTGGTTCAGGGGCAGATGATCTCACTCCTGCTCCTTTGAAATCAATATGAAACCACTTCTCGGAGAAATGTTTCCCATACACGTCATGTATCGGAAGCAATGCACAGCGCAGGCCAAATGTATTGGAGGAGTTTGAAATTATTCATGATTCAATAATACTGGATTAAAAAATATATAATAGCAGATGGAAACGTACAATCTCCAGATTACAAGATTATTTTAATAATAAAAAATAATCAATTCACGCAACTGCACGTTTACTGGTGTGGGCATGTGCGCACCAGTAAACCAGTTAGTCGGTAACTTCCTGTTTCAGCACCATCATTTCTATCTTTTGACAAGTATTAAAAAAACCCGATATAATCAGTAAACACAGTTCGTAGACCTTGCGCATGCATGTTTCTAACATCCAGTTCCAGTCCCGGAATTTCCGGCGGACCGCATCAGGCAGTGACAGGCGTCTTGAGCGAGGTGGCCATTTTTGTAAAATGTACTTTACTCTACTACTACTCATGAGTATTTGAAATGTACTACCTGAAGAAAGAGAAAACACAACAGGGACCCTGTAAAGAACGAGGAGAAGATGAAGAGAACAAATTCGGTTGGAAGCAGGGGGCGCTGTAATGGCCTGGAGCCTGCTTTCCAAAGATGGCCGGCGATGAGATGAACATCCTTCACTCTGACAGAAAGTTGCTCAACTATTTTTATTCTCATTAAGCTGACTAATGACACATGTTTGGGCTCTTCAGTACCTCCTGGTTGCTGCACTGCGGTGTTGTACTTGTTCATTGACAATCATGATGAGTTTTGATGCGAAATAACAAGTGAAATCTGACTTCCTCTGTCCCCCAATGACTTGGTCCATAACCTGGGTGGCCTCCACAGCATGTTGGTATTGTGGCCCACGCTGGTTCTAGCTCGGCTGTTCGACTGGCTGAGTTAGGAGGGCAGGTTTTGTGTTTTCAAGCTGAACCAGACAGACTCTCAATGCTGCAACCGGCTTCCAAGACTTTAAACGGAGTCATTTGTCAGTTGAAACTGTGATGGTATAGACAGTGTTTTACATATTGGCTCGACTCCTGTCCTTTCATTGGCATTTTCTGAGTCTAGTATAAGTGTTATTGGGAGCTAATCCAAACATGCTGGGCTCTCGATGTCTGCTTCATCTTCAGGACAAAATATGGGAGCGTGTTTTAAGATGGATGTCTGGTGTCGATCTCCAGGTTGGTGGTGAGAACTGGGCTGAACGCACTGAAACACTTGATGTTCTTATCAGTAGCGTTAGGTGCCAAAGGATTAACTCAACTGGGTAGTTCCATTCATTGACTAGTCTATTATGAGCTGCAAAAGAAGGATGGGGTTGGAGTTTGGTAACCATGAGATGGCGCTCCTCCTGTGCTACTATTGAAGGCCTATTTGTGCTCCATAGTTCCATACAGATCCGGTTCTGTTCGTGCTCTGCATTAATTTCCTCCGTATTTCTGCACGTTTCCACAAAGCTTACAAATACGGACCAAATGGAGCAGTACCACCGGAAACCATGGGGGGCAGTGTTGCTGCAATAATGAGACGCAAAGACGGCATTGCAATGGGGAAATTCTCCATCCTCCAGTTGCAATATATCTGACCACCTTCCTCTGTTTCGTCTTTGGTGCAAGAAGAAATAAAAGCGGAAGAAGGTTGTTGTGAAAACCAAATGACAGGCTGCTAGTGGAACTAAAGTCAGCTGTCTGGACATGTGGTGGATTTA
This sequence comes from Synchiropus splendidus, assembly GCF_027744825.2. Classification (NCBI taxonomy): domain Eukaryota; kingdom Metazoa; phylum Chordata; class Actinopteri; order Syngnathiformes; family Callionymidae; genus Synchiropus; species Synchiropus splendidus. Next base: position 5,291,863 of record NC_071337.1, read on the forward strand.
CTTCCTCATTTCTCTGTCGTAACGTTTCTCGATCGGCTTCATTCAAGTCCACGTCCCACGTCAAATCGGGATTTTTGGTTATAAATCTTGACCATGTTTATCGTACCATTGTCAACCCGGCCGTTCTCAGAGCCGATAATCGGTCGGAAGGGAGCAGAATCGGGACCAAAAGAGTCGGAGTATTGTCATGTGTGTGGCCCCCTGAAGTCTGATTTGTAGGTCCAGAATGACTCGGCGGCATTACCAAGGTTCATTGGCACAATTTGACTTTGAATGAAATCCGAGCGCAGTGGAGGAGCAGAGCACGAGTCCGAGTCCTGCTGCATTGGGAATATGATCTCTCCAGGTCTGTTTAATGGGCCCTGTCAGGCTGCAAGAATGAATTGAGTCTTGAGTGAGAAAAGGTTGAGAACCTGCTTTTAGGTGCGCAGGTATCTTCATCCTGGAGAGGAAGTGGTTAGAAGTGTGACAGGTGACCTTTACTAAACCGACGACACTAACTAGCTGTCAAACCAGAGGAGCCCCCCAGAAATGCGTCCGTCGATAGTGAGACTTTTGACTTCACTTGAGTTTAATAAAAAGGCGGCATCGCATTAAAGGTGCGTTTAACCTGATTACCAGCTGAACCTTTACAGCCAGACCTCTTTCATCGTCTCTGTAGGTTTTTCAAACGCGAGGGGATTTGGAAAGTCACTGTAAGAAGAAATGTGCCGCTGTCGTGAGAGAATTACCTTTGTGTATCTTTGATCTTTTTACCAACATCCAGGAAGGTAAAACGTTTTATTTATCCGCTCATCTCTGCTGCCAAACGCTCCCTGTGATCTGTACTTTTTATTCCTGGGAGCGTTTTAACAATTTAGTTCACGTCGCTGCTGCAGGGATCGTGACGCGTCTGCAGCTTTGACACATGAAAGACGTCTGTTCTTGAAGGTGCAAACACTCGAGGAACAGCAGAAGCTGCGCCAACACCTTGAGTCTTCACCGTTCAGGAAGACTCACACTGACTCGTCGTTTGGAATTGTTTTCTGGTGGAAGTCTAGACGCATTCGTGGTTGTGTAGCAACAAACTTGGAGGTGTTAACTGATGACTCTGAGTGGCCTGTAGGGGTCAGTGTTTCTCATGATGGACTGTCGGCCCCACCCCGACTATTGCGATCTCTGACCCATCATAAAGTTTTGGGAGCTTGCGATTATTTACTGGATGAGAAAGCAAGTGACCCAGACTTTGTTTATCTCCTCAGGTGGTTAACAGTTTCAGGGAGCTCACACGCATGAAGATATATCCGTGAATCTCACACATTTTTCTGGGTAAACAAATGGAAGTTCTGATGTCGTCCCTTCTCTGCCACACTCACCAGGCTCTCCACGTTCTTCCCCCGAGTCTGTCTCCTGTTATAATTCAGGTCAAACGCGTCTCGATGGCTGAGTGAACTCTGCTGGCAGACGTTGGTGAGCTTGATCAGTTTGTGTATGAAATTTGACAGGCAGACAAAAGGCCACAGAGGTGACTCCATTTGGTTTTTCTTTCTGTTCGCCCTCTAACTCGATTAAAACTTTTTTTTTTCTCCGCTGCATCAGTGGTACTCTTCCATTAGTGTTTGATCCGAAGTGTGTTTCGGGAATATTCACTCAGCGATGCTTCATTTCATAGTGGACGACTTCAGTGTTTGCCCTCACTTTTTGTGTTTGGAGGGGGCGCTAGAGATCCATCGACATCACCTGTGGTGACCGTTGTTATAGCTTATAAACATTAAATATATGTTTAACTCAATCATAATGTATTACATTCAAAATATATGTTGAGAATCTTCACGTACAAGTGAACTGACTTGATATTGAAGTCACATTACATAGTTGAAGATGCTGGACATCAGAGAACTTGGAGCAACTTTTACATTTTTATCCCGACGATTTATTCTTTCTCAAACTGGTTGATGTACCTCATTGAATCCGTCTATTGTGAGGCCGAGGTTTTGTCCACTTGAGGCCACCGTAGTGCTGTGTGCCTGTGTTGTTAAGGCTAAGATGAACAACAGTTCCTTCACTGTCTACATTTCTGTCTCAGTTTCCTCACTTGACCAGCGTGTGACACCGGTACCACCAGGGTCCGTCTCTCTCGTGTCTCTCTCTCTCTCTCCTGTGCATCTCCACCATCTTCACCCCTCCATCCCGAATGTGTTCAATATACACGCTCATCTTGACCAAGCAGCAGCAACTTTTACTGAAAGAAAATGAGAAAATAAGCCACATATTGGCTCTTAAACAACCTGCACCTGCTGCGGAGGGCTGCGGTACCTCACGATCTCACAGCACGTTGGATCCAAATGGATTTCAATATTGTTATTTTTGGTGGTATTAATGACACATTACAGAGTCACAAAGTCATTCGCACTGAGGTCTTTTTTATTAAGGACGAATAGCTTCCAGGAGAAATGCCATTTTTCCGCTGGGTGTTTCACTGTTTATCACGCTGGGACGATCAATACAAGTGCGGCGAGTGTGTAACCTTGGGCCGCCACAAAAGCCTGTTGCTGTTGACAAACACACGCAGGTGGAGTTAATGAAGACATTAACATGCACAATTATGATCAATTGTTTCCAGCGCCATCGACGCGCTCATTAGTCGGAGCATGTAATGACAGCAGCATAATGGAAGAGCAGCGTCCTCATCTGCGCTGGGAACCACATCCATTGTTGCTTCCTGCTGCCGTGAGAACACGGCGTGCAGCCGTTATTTGAAGGATTAGCAGCAGCGGGAGTGTTCCGTTCTGGTCCAAACTCATTTCCACTTATGTGGCGGAGGAGTGTTTCATGGTGGAGCCTGAAGACATTTGTCCTCTCCAACTTCCAGGAATCTTCCAGTGCGACGGAATAAATCAACACGCTCTTGACTTCAAGCAAAGTTTACTTGTGAAACCCACCAGAACATCCATGTCGCCAACTTGCTATCCATGGTACCAGTAAGGATCTAGGCATGACAGCGTTCATACTCACTTATAACAGTTAAAACATTCTTTGTTTCTACATTTAGAGAGTGCTGTGGAGGTTTGTTTACGTTTGGAAGCTGACCGGATCCCATTTTACGAGGGACTAGTCCCATACTGGGCCAGTACTGATCCGATCCGACCTTTTCTACATGTGCTATCAGGGTTTCCACCACATGTGGAGGAGCGTTCGTAAGCACGGCTTAAATGAGAGCCGCCACACCTTCAGTTGAATTCTCACACATGAAACGTAGTGGAAACACTGAAACCAACAGGTAACACATAACACATCCTGGAGGTTGACCTGATGGTTTTCAACGTGTTTTTCATGGACAAATCCTGAACAAAAACATCATAATGACGGAAGTCTTTTGCTTGTGGAACTCAAGTGGTCCACCCGCTGAAGACTGGAGAGAAGTTTACTTCTCATGATAAAAAACACCGAGCATTTTTATAGTCACCCATACAGTAAATGACAACACTTTCCCCTCTGTTTCTCTGTCACATCTTGATCGGCTCCGGCACAGTTTCAAGAAATGCTGGTGGAAACGTATATATATATATATATATATATATATATATATATATATATATATATATATATATATATATATATATATATATATATATACCTTGAAACAGATCCTTAGAAGCTGCTGCAGACGGAGCCTGTGCTGCCATCAGTGTCAGGAGATGATGTGTCCTGGTGATGTTGTGCCACATGAAGCAGCATGTGTTGTCATGTCTGTGGAGAGCCACAGTTCTGGAGGGTGATACTGGAGTCTGGATTGGCCCTCATGGTTGAGGTGCAGATATGAGAGGCGCTGCATGCATCTGATCAGCTCAGCCACCCCTCACTTCTTCTTCTTCTTTGGGCTTCTCCCTTCAGAGGTGGCCACAGTGGATCATCCTCCTCCATCTCACCCTGTCCTCTGCTTCCTCTTCTCTCAAACCTACAGACCTCATGTCCTCCTTCACCACCTCCATCAATCTCCTCTGTGGCCTTCCTCTCCACCTTCTGCCTGGCAGTTCCAACATCTCAACATCTTCATCTACCAATGTACTGGCTCTCTCTCTCTCCTCTGTACATGTCCAAACCATCTCCATCCAGCCTCTCTGACTTGGTCTCCTAAACACCTGAGCACATGTGCTGTCCCTCTGATCCTATCATCATCCTGCTCACTCCCAGAGAGAAGCTCAGCATCTTCATCTCTGCTACCTCCAGCTCTGCCTCCTGTCTTTTCCTCAGTGCCACTGTTTCCAAACCATACAACATTGCTGGCCTCACCACCCTTTTGGACACTTTCCCTTTCATCCTTGCCCAAACCCTTTTGTCACACATCACTTGAGACTTGGACAATTAAACAAAAGAATAGCTTCAGACATCAACATGGCTGTGACAACAAAAACCTGATGCCTAGTTTCACTGACAATGGCCTCGAAACACAAGCTCAGCTGCTGCATGAACTGGTGGACACTGTTTCAGTGAATGTTGAGACTTCACCATGTTCCAAAGACTCGCCCCCCACCTCTAACTCCACTGAACTTCTGAGGCTCAGAGGAACCGTAACTCCGTCGCCTGTGTGGGTAAATAATTGTTGGAGACTTGGTGAAGAGACGCATCTGCGATCAGTAATTTGCTCCCCATTGTTCTCTTTTGGGGGCGACACTGATGCGGGGGACGAAAGCTGTTTGGAATTAGCATCCTTATCAATCACGCAGCATGGAAGAGCATTTCCTTAAATATGACAAACATTTCTCTGGTGTTTTGCTTTATTAAATTCATACATTATTTTCACTGTTGCTTAGATCTTCTATGTATTTCTGTTCTCCATGAAATGCAATTTTAATCTCCTTCTAATGTGCGCTTTCACTGCTGCCGTAAAATACTCCCAGTTACCTCTGTGAATGTGGGGGTGGTAAAACAAAGAAAAATAAAAGAGTGAAGTTCCGTCCAATTCCGTCGGAAAGCTGTGTACTTGTCGCTTTTGTTTTAGAGCCTCAATAAAAGGCCAATTGGTTGGAGAGAGCTGAGAAACCCTCGGGTCGCGGATCAAACCCCTGAGCCCAGGCTTCCTGTGAGACTCTCTGGTGGATTGATTCCTTCTGCCCTGAGCGCCACCTTAAGTTTCACAGGTTGCCAGTTGTTTAGGCAGAACACAGTGACCTTGACATTATGACCTTACCTGGCTTGGTTTTTAAGGTCTGACTCTCACACGCTCATTTTTAGCCGCGTTCACGTGAAGACAGGGTCAGCACAGACACCCCTGTTGGTCTCCTGCGCAACAGCCTGTGGTGTGTGTTCTGAGTCAGAAGAAAACCTGATAGAATACTAATGCGCATCAGTACATCACTCCTGAACCTGACACCTGTCACGTCACCTCACCTCAAGAGCATGTTGCTTTTGAATGTGGACGTTGACTCACACAAGCTGAAACAATGATGGTTGTTGGTCTTTCCTTTCAGTGTTTCGACTCATATTTTTTAAATGTGTTTTTATGCTACTTATTCATTTTGTTATTAAAAAAAAAGAAAAAAAAGATGTGTTTTAACCCTTTGGGTGCCAGAGTTTTAGCAACTATTCCACTTTGATATTACTATTTCAAAGGGCTGTTGCTTCAAATGCTTAGAGATGAAGGCACTCTGTAACATCAAAGGATCTTTAGTTTGGGATGGAAGTAAATTCACCATCTCATTGGTATATTACGACGTCCGCTGGCGGTAGCTACAGTGTATTACATCACTTTGACGGACGTTTTTCTGATCCACTGGAGACATTCTTCCTCATCTCTGAAGCAACAATGGTGATTCTGTCCAGCGCCTGAGGCTGTTTCAGAGTCAATGTTACTCTCCACTGTGCGGTACGAGTGAAAATCTTCATCAGTGGACGAATAATCTTCTGCGGAATCTGAGCCAGTCAAGTTCTCTCTCTTGCGCTCTGCCGACTACGTAACATGGCCTCTCTCGTCTCCTCGACCGGGCGCCAGTTTTCAATCTCCATTTACTCCAAATTCAGGGAGAAACACCGCCACAAATGTTGCTCAGATTGAGGTGTCGCCATCTGCTTGTCAAAAGCGGCAACGACATCAGACATCAAATTTGCGGTCGGGAGTTGCAAAGTGGTGCCTGTCACAATATTGCAACTTTGGAGCTCAAAAGGTAAAAAACAGAAGTACCTCGGTTCTCGACCACAATCCGTTCCAGACGGCCATTCGAGAAGCGAAATCTGAAATGGAAAAAATAGAAAATGGAAAAAGCAACAATGCGTTCCAAGCCTTAAAATAGTCTTTTGTAGGAGTGAATGTCGAGTGTCTGCTGCAGGTGGCTGTTCCTCTATGTGTGTGGCCGCTGCATGTGGGAGGGGTTGCCGAGTGAGTGACGTCTCTCCAGAAGTGAAGAGGTGCCCGGTGCGTGTCCAGCTCTGAATGTGCGCTTCTGTGCAGTTTGGCTGTGACAAAGTCATAAACCAAGTCACGCTCTGTCCCAGACTGGCCTCATCCCTGTCCCAGCTCCAGCCCACAACAGGACATCAAACCCTGGAGTGAGCGCTCCAGCACCTCCCCTGTGACACTCTACCACGGTCCAGTGTGGAGACAGGAAAGGTTTCACACCTCAATATGAAGAAGAAACAGTCAGTAAATGGAGCTAACGGGACACGTCTGCATACAGAGGCTGCGTTATACACAATAACAAAGCACGTCGTGGGTCAGCTGATCGGTCCGTGCAAGTTATGGTTTTCTGGCTTTTTTCGGGGGCGTTCGAGTTCTGGATTTTCGTTCGAAATCAGAAGAAAAAAAATCTCAAAATTTTTGTTCTAATTCCGAAGCGTCCGAGGCTCCACTGTATTCTAATTTGCATGGTTATGGTAAACACAAATTGGTTCTTCTGGGATGGACTCAATGAAGTTCATCCTCTCAGAAGTGGGACTTCCGTTCTCCAGGGCAGGACTCTTCTTACCCGGGGTGTGTTACTCCTCTACCTCAGGATGGGATATTGATGAAGAAGTCTTGTTTGTTTCTGGTGTGGAACTCAGGATGGGCTCCCTGTAAAGCTGCAATTTACCTAAACAATGTGTAACCTGTATAGTAGCTAAGGAAACAACATGTGAAATTAGCCATAACCTTGCATTAGCAAAGACATCGGAAAACACTGGCGTTTCACCCCTCAAATTCTCAGCGTAGGGAGGCCGTATGTTGCTGAAGCGCGTGTAAAGTCCTTGACTTATGACTGCATGAGCTGAGTGCAGAGGTGTGTTTCATTTCTTACCAAAGTCCCTGCTGCATCTTTCCACTGTGCCACGTCAGTATCCCGGCTGTTGTAGCAACTGGGTGATGGTCTGTCTGAGAGACATGACACAGAGTCACCTCCATGTGTCAGGTCTGAGGGAGCGGGTGCGGAGGAATCAAACTCTTGAAACCATTGAAATGTGCCCTATTCTTTGGCGCTTCAGGTGTTTCATCTGTGTGACCGGGGGGACTAGCAAGAAAACTAACAACAAGCTCTTCTTGTTGTTGTCGGTCAGTGAATATTCCTGGAACTGCTGAAGCTGATCCATACGCATCCTTCACAACAAGAATTTGTATTCCATGTGCACGTTCCATGAAGCTTTTTATGACCGTACTTTATTAACTTTTAAATCTTTTATTAGTCTGCTTCCAACTTTTTGGGCAAACAAGATGGTGTTTGGAATTTGGGGCAGCTACTTTGCATTTCTATTGCCCTGATTCCGTTTTTTTTTTTTTTCTTGTTGCTGTCAAGCAGCGAGAGTTCGGCTGAAACCAAGTTTGTGAAACAGCAGCTTTGCAGCCTAAACAAAAGTTTTGACTTCAAGATGTGATTGTTTTGGTCATTTTGAGGACGGCATCTTCCTCAAAAGTACATATTCTCACACTGTCTCAAAAAAAAAAAAAACATTCCAGCCAGAAGAAAGTGAGCTATCGCTCTGAGAGCAGAGGAAACTGGGGAGGTGTGTGAGGCCTGTATGTTAACAGATAGTCGGGGAGGAGGTGCAGGCTTCGTGGGATGGTGCAGGAATGAGTTCAAATGCTGAGTCAGCATCCATCTGTCATGAAGACAGTGTTTATATTATCTTAACCTTTCAGCTGAATGTGACGTGAGCAGGGCGACCTCCAGGTGGGGCTTGACTTTAATACGAATGATGATGCTTGTCGCAGTAGTCAAATAGTTTCTCAATGGAACCAGTTCAGCAGTGGAGAGTTGCCATGTGACTGCGTGCGTGTTCCTCATCTCTCGTCTCCAAAGAGCAGCCTCTGCGCATGTGAGCGTGTTGCTCCGCCTCCACCCACAGCGAGGGGGTTTACTCTGTGCTCCTGTCTCAGGCGTATCCTTGGGCTTGTTTGTTCCGAAAAGGAAAGGAACGGAGTGAAGCCTACAGTCAGTAGTCGCAGGTCCCGTCCACGTGGAAACGAAATCGGTCGTGTCCGCATCCTACCATCCACACAAGTCCGGCGTATCCTCCATACTTTGGAAACGGATCCCACAGTGAATAATCCTATGCGACTATGGAACCGCTTCTCTGTGTGGACAGCAGATTGGAATACGTTTAAAAAGGATGACAGTACGGCCCCGTCTGCTCCGGCTGTCTCCTTGAAAGTCGCCACCTCACACCCTTAACAGTGAACAAGAGAGTAGTACACAGCAGGTAACAACTCTTCAGGTTATTGTCAGTATCAACAGGAAGTCTTCAGCTACTCTGTCATTGTAATGAGCAGCAGACGACCATCGTGGTGCCGACGTACAGAGCACGTGAGCTGCTCACACTCTACAGAGACGCCAGTCACGAACACAAGGTGAATACTCAGGATTAACTTCTCATACCGTAACCAAACAAGAGCCTATGGAACTGAAACTCAAGCTTAGTACTCTGCGCTACTGCGCTGTCTGTGAACTGGAATGTCTCTTGTCTTGACTTGTTCATGCTATCCAGAGCTAGTCATTAGCCCACAGGCTTCATTTATACATGCGCGGTTCTTATCTTTTGTTAGAGCATTATAGCGCCTCTGCAGTCCTGACAAATATACTACAGCATCTCAAATTGTTTCAGTGGATCCATATAAACGGCCAGAGTGTTTTTGTTTTTTCAAACCAGCATGGAAAATGAGCAGATATGTGTGGATGTAGCCTCATTGTCTTGCATGCAAAAGAATATCAGAGGTTGTCTGTTAGTGCAACCTTAACGCTCCACCTTAATGGGCTACCTTAAAAGGCGGAGTCCTCCTCGATTGATTGGCGGTGAGGGAATGCTGACGCTCCGGGTCATACTTCCTACATGTGGACCAAAACGCACGCACAACGCTGGCTCAAACTCCCCACACCGGGTGCTCCTACACTGCTGAAGCACTGTCGCTGGAGTGGGAGACACAGCCCACTGTTTCTGCCTCAAGCTGACTTGTTGATCCTCTGAGGCGCCTGTCATTGCCTCAAAGTCGAACTGTCCCAAGTCTGAGTCCCTTTGGCCGACACAGTCCAGCTGTGATTGGCGCTTCTTCGGGTGCTTCAGCAGCATCTACTACCTTTACTATTTTGATTGACATTTATATCCCATATTTCTTCCAGAAAACACTATTTTTAGGCAAAAAAAAGGTGCTCCTGTGACATAGTGAACATATATGGAGGCGTCACTGTGCTGTGTCGGTTCATACAGTTACTCCAGCATCTCTCTTGAAGGCTGCCTCTGCACTCATAGCTGTCATTGTTAGTCTGTTCTTTCTTTGTCTCTCTGCTCGTCTTGATAGTGTTTTTTTTGTCCAGTGGATAACAGAGGATGTCTCTCATCTCGACTGGCCTCTCTCACATTGGCAGTCACTGGTGGGTGGAATCCTTGCTTCCTCGGAGCAAACACAAAACGCGGTCATGTCTGGAGAAGCGCTGGGCAGGTGTTGCCGAACATCCCTGACGTTTTCTCCTCTCGCATCCTGTGGCCATCTCACCTCCTTGTCTTGCAGGAGCCATTTTTTTCCTCGGGACTGTCCAAGCATCCCTCAGCCCTGCAGATATTTTCCAACTCCAATGTGACCCGAGATCAGAACGTGCGGCTGTTTTTCTTGACGTCTTGGCACAAGTCTGAATGCAGAAATATTCCACTCTGAAGAGGGTGAAGCGTATTCAGTTTCTCCACAGAGGGTCATGTTTTGGTCAAAAATTCATTTTCTTTCTGGGCGAATTTGGTCATTCAAATCACTTTGGGAGTTTGTCCAAAATCATTATTATTTCAGTTGCTCTGGCATCGTTTTTTGTCCGAAACACTGTCGGACCAGAAGATTTTTATCAGTAATTTGGTAGTCAACATTCCAACATCTTGTTCCATAGTGCTCGGACACACACATGACCTTGGTATCATAACCTTCTTCATGTATTTCTTCAAGCACCTGGAGTCCAAAACTGACATAAATAAACTCCCAGACCAGTAAAATGACGGTGTATTTTTAAAGATGACTTTGCTGCTCAGATGGTGTTTCACTTCAGACGAGGGAACCATAACGTTTAAAGATATTGTTGCTCCCCCTTTTCTCTCTGAAACTGCGGCTCAGTTCTTTTCTGCTTCTAAAGTGACGGCTCGATCTTTTTCATCTCTGAGGTGCTGCGTTTAAACTGGCGTGGTAATGGAGGTTTTGGGCGGCAGAGTGGTGTCAGTGGAGCTCACAGCCTGACTCTCCTGACCCTCGCAGCACGTGCTCGGTCTGCCCCTGGGCCACCCCCCAGTGGAAGGCACACACAACACCGCACAGCTGCTGTCTTCACTCGACGCCTGAGGCGTCCCACCCAGCCAAGGCCGAGCTCACCACCATCTCTCCAAGCGTGTGGTTGGTCTTTATCACCTTAGTCAAAAGAACCTGACGGATTATCATCGCTCCTCCTACTCATGAGCTGCTTAGCATCACAGCTGATTCTTCTGGAGATGTAGAGGTGTCACCTGAGCTGCTGTATTTGGAGCTCAGGGACCTTTTTCCTCAACCTCAAAGAGACTGTTCTACTTTTTGAGCTTGTCAAATGCCAGTCATCTGTGTGCAGTAGACTTGTCACACTACACAACTGCAAACTCCATATTGATACTGCGGTAAATACTCGATACGCAATACCATTCTCAGTACTACTAATGCATTATCAGGACATTCTTCAGACATACGGCTATGACACGTATGACAACGTCAACAATGTTTCCTAAGTACCATAGGGGACAGTTTCCGAGAACTAGATTAAGTCAACAAATTATAAACCTTGTCATAAGTTCACGCACGATTATGAACATTCGTAACATATTCTGTAAAGCCTAATAAATGCATTGTTATGACTTATGAATGAACTAATGTGGCATTATAGATGAGAGCTTCTGGTGAGGTTTGACCAAGCCTTTGGATTTGCATGAAAAACAACCACAGATCAATTCGATCAAAGAAGAATGAGAAAATGTCAGAAGTCGTCATGGCAACAAACACGCGCACAGCAGTGTCGATACCACTGCAGATCAGTATCTTATCCCAATGTGATGTTTTTGTATCAATACTTTTCATCGTCTCAGTATTTTGGACAACACAAGTGTGCAGTTGATCAGTCCCAGAATACTTCCACGTCAAAAGTCAAGCCCAGGTAGAACTTGAGGAGGAAACTAATGTTTATAGGCACAAGATTTTTCTTGCACCTAAAACATGCAATCATCCCAACTGGTGGTTTTAAAAATAAACCCATTCATACGCAGCAGCATGCTCCTCCTGTGCCTACTGGTCGGCCCATTCTATGGGCGCCACCTAGTTGGTTCAAAATGGAATAACCACCGCTTCACATGAGTCTCCAGTTGGGGTTAGGGTCGGGATGAGGAGCTGTTCAAAGCAGCCTGGGCTTCTTTCACGCTATAATACCATCTCACTTGTTATGAATTTGGGCTCAGTCAGTAGACATGCTAACTCATTTAGCCATTAGCTTCATTTGGCCACACATTTTTTTCGACATCACCAGTCTAGCAATGTATGTTTTTGCGACAGTATGATATTCCCTACCTCCGTTATGAAGGAAAAATGTGTGTTTTGCGACCCAAAATTCATAGCTGTAAAACAAACCGTATCCCTCCCTCACTGAATACAGTGATCACTGGCTGTTCTACCAACTTGGCGGCACCGTAGGAGCCTGCTGGCCCATTTCAATAGGTGATGCCTTCTGTATAAACCGCCCTTTAAATGGGGCGATTTTGTCTGCATCGGCGGCACTCAGAGCTTCTTCCTAAGGCCATTCAGTGGCACTCCTTCTCCACCAGGACATGGTTGTAGACACTCCAAAAATACCTATCTCTATCTGAGAGTCTGTCGTTCCCTCACTCAGAACAAGGCCTCAAGATACTTCCTCTGGGTTTTATGACTGAATATTACCCATGTACGGCGTCATCTACCAGTACAATCTACACCAGGCTCTGGTTTACTGAGCACAGATCTGGATAAAGTCCAAGAAGACGCCCCCGACAGCGAAACAGTCTTCAGGGAGAAGTTGGATTCCAAGTTACACACGAAGAGGGTCACCAGTACAACACCAGGCTGTGGTATCCAGGCAAAGGCGAGGAAGAAGACAGACTAAACACACAGGTTTCCAGCTTCAGGAAGGCAGGCTGGTAACTAGACGGTCTGGCAGGTTGTGCAGGAAAGAGGTCTGGTTTCAAAGGTGTGGAATGGGAGGGGCTATCAGGCGGAAGATGGAAGTGCCGACTCAGCAGGAGTCAAAACAGGTCAGACGATATATTGGAGCACACCTGATCCCCACACTCCTGGAGCACCTGCCACGGGATGCTGAGCGGCACTGAGAAGCGCCAAGCCTCCACAGCATTGAGGAATTCAGAGTGGTGCTCATCCCCACCTGACCTTATTACCACCTCTAAAATAAATAAAACAAACAGTGCTTCAGCTCCCTCTCTCTCCCAGGGCCATTCCGCCCACTCAGAGTGGTTCATGAACTTTTCTGCGCACTGTACAGACAGCTTTAATATGGGTATTATTCTTTAATTTTCGCCCTACCTTTTCTTTATCGCCTTCCCATGCTGTTCCTCCTCGGCCCAAGATAAAACGGGAGGAATGCTGGGTAATAAAGAGGTGTAATTACTGCAGACTTGCCTGTTTTTTTCCCCCATCAAGTGGCAATGACACCCATTTGTTTCCTGGCGGACACGACGCCGCGCTGTCGTAACTCTCGCGGCACTTTAAAAAGATGATCTGGCCCCCGGCAGGGAAGGTTTCCTTTAAAGCGTCGTGTTAAGAGCCAATCCAGCTGTGGATGTTAGGTACACAACCGCCCCCCCCTCCCTCTGCCACCAAGCTTCATTTACACTTACACAGCTCTTAATAACTTTGCAGCGCTTTACATGACTGGTGTCAGCAGGGAACGTTTGAACGTGGCATGACTTCTGCCGTCACAGAACTCGATATATTTGCGGAAGAGGCCGCACGCTGCGTTTGACTGGCAGCCACTCCGCCTTTGTTTTTTCAGCTTTTTCAAATCTCAAGATCAAACAATACACTCCACGTCTATCACAGTCTCCGTTTGAGATCCCTTTCATCTGCTCTCTACCCCACCGACATCCCTGTGATATGTTTGCTGTGATGCACTGGATAGCGTTGACTCGGGCTCACGAGTGGTCGTGTCTCTGTCAGAGTGCATCAATCCTGACTCCTGTTTCCCAAATGTGCTTTCATCAAGCTCATCCAGGAGAAGAACAGGGGCTTTGTTTTGGGGGAACTTTGTACAAATGCATGTTGGCGTCGGCTACAAAGGCTCATCCTTCTTTGTCATTCTCTTGCTGAGCGCTAAGCTAACATGTGACTTAAATTATCTCGAGAAGATCACAGAAAAAACACTGGATTTTACTTTCAACTTGGGGTCTTTGACTGACTTTACTATAAATTTAAGACCTTGGAATCAGTATCACAACAATATGACCAATGTTATCAGAGTAATAACAATAACGCCACTGAGAATGGAGGCGGAGCAACTGTTCTCCACTTACTCACGTGATGATAAATCAGAGTTCATTTCATCCACATATATCTGTTTTGGCTACAGAGTCATTGAGTCATATGTGGTGGAGAAATAATGCCATGTTCCAGTTGCTCTTCCACAATGAAATGTCAGTAACATCCAGAGATGGGACTCGACTCGAGTCGACGTTAGTGGCCAGGTCAGGGACTTGTGACTTGCTCGACAAACAGTGTTAAATGACTTGTCTTGACTTGCTATTCATGACTTGGACTTTTTCTTTCTTATTAAGAGGATTATTATAAGTGTATTCTGCATTGTTATTTTTTCCCAATGTTCGCGTGTGGGCCAACCTGGCAACCTGCATGTATGAACATGTGTCGCCTGCATCAAGGTCACGCTTCCAAACTAGCAACCGGATAAGAACGGAACAGTGGAGGAGGCAGGAGGTTCCAGATTTCCCTTCATCATTCAATTTGGCTTCAAAGACTATCGTGCAAAACAACAAAAGACAAGTGGCTGTTTGTACAGTCTGTGGTTCAAACATATCGGACAAACGTAACCTGTGACTTGCTTGTCCAAAGCTATGAATTGACTTGTCTTGACTTGACCCTCACAAAAAACGACTCGAATTCATTGTTTTCTAAACCCGCTTTGCTTCTCTGACGATACGATACCATACCATACCATACCATACCATACCATACCATACCATACCATACGGCACACTTTCACGTCAGAGTCAGTATGGAGAGGGTCTTTGTTTTTTCGGAACCTTTAGTGGTTGATGTCCACGGAGCCAGGAGCCTGGAGTCATTGAGGGAACCATGGCATGAAAATCAGCACCTCTAAATCTGCTACCTTGGTTGTCAGTTAGGTGGAATTGGTAGAATGTCAAGAACGCCAGAGAGAGCTTTGCAAAATAGAGGAGTTCAGGGTTCCTTGTGGTCAATAAAGCGGACTGGACTCTGCCGTAGTGACGAAAGAGCTCAGCCACTGAACCTGGTGGTTACAAGCATATGGTACCGACCCAAAGAACAATATTGTCGAGCCGGGCAGCTCAAATTTTCTCCACATGGTGGCTTGACTCCCCCGCAGAGATGCGGCGAAAGAGCTGGCTCATTCGGTGAGACTCTGAGTCGATCCACTGCGCTTCTGCATTGAGAAAAAAACATTTGAAGTCGCTTGGGAGGAGCCCCTGGGGCAGACCCAGGACCCACAGGTCTGGGCCTCTTTGCTCCAGCTGCTGCCCCTGCGGCCTGCCTCCACTTAGCGGCCGAAGATGGATGGATGGGCAATGAGAAAGACATGCATGCATGAATGTTCAAGAATGAAAACATCAAACTCAAAGCAGCAGTCAATCTGTTTTCATTTACCAGTTTTGAAATCAAAACACTCAGATTGCTGTGTAATTAAAACACAAATTTATGCAAAGAAAAAAAAAATTAGCATTCTTACAGTAGCAAGGCTTCGCGGCTGTGAAGAGGGATGTTTATTATTCACAGTTCCATTTCAGCGCAGGCGAGCTTCTCCCGCCGACAGTAACAGTTAAGGCATGACAACCGTGACAACAAGGCTGTGACACATACGCACAGACCTGCAGATCAGTCACAGCAACTACTGAAGACAGGATAAAGTTGCTCAACAGAATCTCAAACAGATTCTTTGATATTGTCTCCGTCACCATGAGAATGTATATATATCGTGCTGGGATTCAGTCAACGTTCCTGCTGCTGGAGAGGGAAGCGACTCTCAGCACATCTGTCTGGCGATGGGCTCATTTTGTCTCCATCATTCTCTGAGTGGTGATTCAGACGGGGAAGTAGGAAATGGATGACACTGTGCACAGCAGGTTCCTTGTTGGGGCCTAGTGGACACTAGTTCCTCCTGTTTCTGAGGAAATGATACTCAATGGTCCAAAATTCTGAGATCATCGTGAAGGATCTAAACCAGAAAAACACTCAGAGTTTCTTCAGTAGTCAAATCCTAATGGGACAGCAGGGGGCAGCAGCTTGGGTCATGGTTTTCTGACGCCACGCCGAGTCTGTTCCGCCCATAAAACTGTCAGAACAACAAGAGCGACAGATGTTGATCCGACTGGAAATATTCACACAACATCTCCGACGCGTGTTGCGCTAGCCGCCACGAAGCTAGGAACGCTTCGCAGTCTCAAATGAATCCCAAAATTGAACCCGGCAGAACACAGTGTCCGACGTTACGACACAGTTCTGTGAGGGAAACGTTGAACGGCCATCTCTACTCTTATTTATCATAACTATTCACCATTATCGCTATTTTATGTAAACACAGACCCATTCTTCTTGGAGTCAAACTCACCACAGAACAGAGCTCACCTGTTAGTAACTGGTACGTTCCATCGTAAAGCAGAGGCAGAATGTAGTGTGTCAAACTCACGCAGTAGAATGAAAATGTTTTCATCGAGACTGACTCGCTCTAAAAGTGTTTTTGCACCGTGCGGTGCCATGCGTTTGCTAAGTGAAAATAAGAATAAATCAACAATGAGCAGTACGCCGCAGCGCACGTCCGCCATCCCCTCACTCTCCACGCCAAGAAAGTGTCGCCTCACTTGTTTTGATCTTTGTGCCATCGACATCTCTTTGTGCCAGTCTCACGCATTTGAGTGAACTGATGTGACCGCGGACTCGCACCAAAGCGGTCGCTGCTTGTGGCAGCTCTACTCAGTAGAACCAGTTTCCAGGAGGTGCTGCGTGGCATCGCTACACAAGTGAAGCCATACAGCAATTTGTTTGTTTTTAACAGTGTTTGGTAAACAATGACCTCTCAGTTATGTGTGTGATGTCAGCGGGTTCATCACTACGGCGACTCGACCGTGATCAAAGATGAATAACACACAAAATGCATCACACACTTTAGTTCAGGACTTGACAACGTGAAACGTGGCAAGAACTAACTTTAAACCGGGTTGTTTGATGATGAAGTCTGAGGACACCGACTCTCATCAGCGCTGAATGTGTGTGTGTGTGTGTGTGTGTGTGTGTGTGTGTGTGTGTGTGTAGGGGGGGTTTGGCGCTCAAGAGCCGTAACACATTTTTTTAGATTTCAAAATTCATTTCAGTTCAAAGTGTTAGAATTGTTTTTTATTTTGAAATTTGAAAACTGAAGTACTTAAGTACTCTTACTTTGTATTGACAGAATTCCTGTATGAACGATGATATCAACTACAACTAGACCAAAACCGTGGCAGCTTGTTGCACCGCCAAAAACTGCCCTCAAACCTATTTCATGCGGCACAGTGTGGCATGCCGTAGTTCGGTAGCTCCACAGCTCGGCTACTTCGGTCTGAGTCATTTGTGCGTTTTGCATTGATTCTATTTCAAGGCGGAGCCTCGTGGCTTTTGGTGTGAGTCAGGTGTGAGTCACCGCATCGTGCGACACCATGCAGAGCTGCCGCAAACCGCGTTTGGTGTGAGTCTGAGATAGTGTTAAGTTAGGATCCAGTAATCTCGCCTTGTTCCTTCCTGCGTCTCACTTATTCACCTCTGCCTCCTGTGTTCAGTAGTTTGAAAGTTCCCCACAGCTAGAATCTTTTGAACAGCAAACGCTCTTGTGCGAGGCAAACACGTTTGTTTCGTCGGCGCCAGGTTCAAATTTAGAGATCAATGAGGCCACACAAACTGGCTGCCGTCCAGGACATCTGAACCACTTTGAAGGCGGCGGGCAGAAGCCGAGTCGACGTCCTCGCTCCGACCGATCATTAGAGTCTCTGTTGTCTTGAACGTGCGGACGGAATGAAAGTGTTTGTGGGAGCTGATGCGACGCTGGGAGCGTCACCGCTGGAGCCAGGCTCACGCTCCCTCCCCTGCGCTCCGAGTGGGAGGCAGCCTGGGATGATGGGCGACGGTGAAATGAGCCCCGCCAGATCCCGCCCCCTCAGTTTCTCTGCCAAATGACCCCTCGGATGTGATGAAACCCCTTTGTAATCTGGGCTCTTTTTGAAGTTGATGTCAGGCAAATGTGCTGGACTCCATCACACCGGATTAACAAGAGCGGTTTTAATGCCGCTCCTCATTCAGAGTGTGGTGCCGTCCAGCGCTCGCTGGACCTAAATACTAACAGACTTTCTTGAAGTGCTAGACAACACCAGACCTGATTTGTCACTATTAAAACTAAATATTAACTTATTGAGGTCACATGGGAGTAAAGTAGCTGTCAACAACGTTTGCAGTGAGTTTGAACATTATTGTTTAGAGTACCGTAATGACTGGACTATAGGCCTCTACCTTTTTCTCGTGGTCTGGACCCTGCAGTTTATACTGCGACGTGGCTCATAAGGCGAAAGAGCCTCATGCTGCCAAAATATTGCCGCAGCAAACCGGTGAAATCACAGGCCTTTTGCTGGCCGAAAAGCAGAGATGGGGCGGCTGACTCGAGTCGACAGATCAGGGACAGTGACTTGGACTTGCCTGCAATGACTTGACAAGCTATTGCTTTCTTTGTTATTGAGAGATTCATTTTTTCGAATGAACAGCTGTGAACCAACCTGGCAACCTGGATGTACGATCATGTGACCTGCAACTCGCCCAGTATTGTCATTTCTACACACACACACCTACACACACACAAGCACAAGGCCTATTTAATGTTTACTGTCCATTTTCTATCTGACATCCCTGAGGCTCGACGTTGTTCATTCGTATATCCAGTGTTTTTTGCACTTGTGCGTTGAAGTCATTTTGCGAATTGAAGTTCAGCACTTTAAGATAGTTGTCGTCCAGCTGATTATAATTTAATGACTTGACTTGAGACTTGTTTGAGCAAAGTTATGACTTGACTGGACTTGCTTGAGACTTGCTCATGTGTGACTTACTCCCACCTCTGCGCTGGTTTCGCCTGCGTGTCCGCAGCTCCGCCACACTTATGACTTATTATCACCTTTTCAATAGGAATAAAATACTTGAGTAAAGTATAGTTTTGTGTTGTGTTTTGGCCTCAGTTCACATCAAGTTCATCTCAAGTTGTCATTGCTTTAGTCACGTACATGTTTTGGATACACGAATATGTTTGCGCTAGCGATGTGTCTCCAGCCTGTTTTCCCTTCACACATCAGTGGCCTGGTTCTCAGCTGATCGAGCTTTCACCCTCAGTGACCGAGCACTGACTGCAGCTTTGGAAGCCACCTTTGAGTCATCGAGTCGCTCATTCAGAACCAACTCATGGATGAGGTCCAGCTGATCAGGTTGCATGTGCTGGTTGTGTCAATGGAAAGTCGTCTTCACCCCAGGGTAGGCATCAAAACAAAGCAGGGGACGTGGCTTGTGACAGGAGTTTCATGACCTCTGTCACAGGCTCTGTGTGATGGTCTTGTTTATCTGTCTGTTAGCAAACAACTGGACACATTCTGAACACGTTCAACAACAATATCTTCTGAGCATGATCCTACTGGCACCAGGGACACACATCTGGGTGGTGTTCACTGGTTCCATCTGGATCCAGGAGGCTTTTGAATTCATGTTTTGGGGGGGACTTTTAACTTCTCCACTCAAACCTCTTTTCTGTCATGGTGAGCAATCGCCGGCTGCCGCTTCAGCTACGTTGCTTTTTTTGTAAATGTTTACAACCTCCAAAAATATGAAATCAATCTGGTGTGGTGAGTTCCTCCCACGTGCTGGTGCCGTACTTTTACTCCGTGTCAGACTCTCAGACTCAAGTGGGAGAAGAATCCATGAATACGATTGATATTTTCTGTCAGTCAGAAGAAAGAATGTTTGGAAATCTGACACTTCTTTGGAAACTGACTGTGGACACAGTGGACACTTGTGTTAGCGCGATCAGAACATTCATGTCATTTTCTGAGGAGGTGAAGTGACCTAATTATAGTTAAGTGAGTTATCTGTTCAAAATAACAAAAAAAAAGGATAAGTACATGTCGATGAACTTTTCGTTTAACTTCCAAAGGATTTGTTACTTTCCGTGTTGCAGGTTTTTTCAGTGGCGTTTTCTTTTTCACTCGCCCACTGATGCCGTCCTTCACACCGTGTTACCGTTACTGTTCATCAATATATCCACCAGGGGGAGCAGCCCAGAGTCAAAACAACAATAAATACGGAGGAAATGAAGGCAGAGCACGGAGAGAAGGATCCGCCCAGATCCAGATCCGTCCGTAACGTTGAGCTCGTAATGGCCTTGTTATGAAGCATGTTCCGGAACACTGCTGTCCCACTGAGCTATTTGCTCTGATTTATAGTTTATTTTCAAACATGCCTGTAATGCAGGGAAGTAAAAGAAGGTGAAAAGAACCAAAAGAATCTGAATATCCCTGGCAGCGCTGCGAGTCATGTTGATGATGGCGATGGCCGATACGGTGGGACAGGTGGTTGGATTAGCCTGTGACTAGAGGACTGCTTGTTCCACCCAGTAAAGTCTGTCGTAGGAAGGATGTTGTGGATTATGAGTTTAATTGTGATTTAGTAGCGCCCCCTGCGCTGCCTCGTGCCTTGTCAGCAAATCTTTTTTTCTAAGCGGAGCGTTTCCCGCACCACAACACGTCTCTGTCACCGTTACTCGTCCGCCAGTGCCATAACACTCTCCCAGTCCTGACTGGACACCTGTCCTAGGGTTTGACAAAGCGCACAATGAGCAGCGCTGCTCACTCAGGAACCAGCAACGCTGGCGTCACGGACACACCAGTCAGAGCCAGGCTGCATTCTGGGACCCGTTTTTTTTTCACGCCGTCCTCCTGCCAGAGAAGCGAAAGCCTGGCGTCTATTGATCATCCTGCAGCCTCCAACAGGTCGCCGTAATCACTTGTCACTCCTCCAATCACTCAGGTGAGCGAGCGACTGGAGCTGCCGCTGCGCTGAGTGATTCAGCGTCTATCAGTAATCAGAAAGGGATTCCTGCCGGCCGCTCACTCAATCACGAGGTCACTCGCTCGGCTTGGACCCCAGAGAGCCGCACAGATGCTCTCGTCTCAGTGTCAGTCTCCTCCGCTCCCGCCAGGATTCAGCTGCTGACTTGCAACCTCGGGGCTCGGCTCTTCACTGTCGCTCACACACACACACGTCTCACTCTGTGTCTCCGCTTCTATTTCTGTCACCCGCTTTTTTTTCTCCTTCTTCTTCTTCATCCAAACATTGTCATGAAGCGGCGGCCTTCGCATCCACCTGCACCCCAGCTGGCGCCTCTCTCCTCTCTCTCTCTCCTCGCCTTGGCTCCCTCAGGAGTTGTGTTGTGTTTTTGCTTGTCACAGCAGTTGAACCTCTTCTCACCTGCTCACCACTTCAGACAGGGGAGCAGGTGTTTCCTCACGTCTGCTCGCTGGCCGTGTTTGTGTGCGGCTTTAAAGCTTTCCATCCTCGGGCGGAGGGGACGCTGGTGGCCCTGACTCACCGGGCTCCTACAGTTAACATCCACAGTGATATTTCACACCGCACCGGAGCAGATAGCAATAATGACCAGCAGGATTATCTCCTTCCTGCCGCCTCGCTCAGGATCTCTCATGGATATCATCTTCGGTTACATAACTGTCACTGTGGTGGCCACTGACTGCACGTACGTCAACAGCTACATTGGCTTCTCTGTCCAATGAGTCTGGTTGGTGCAGTTGAATAAACACTGTCTGAAATCCAGAGCTTTCTAATAGGAACAGGTGGAGAGATGCCGGTTTTGTGGCGTGTCTACAGTCAGAAACTGAGTGTCATTTTTCATTCCTGTCTGTGAGTCTCACTCAAATGATGCAGTTTTAGTCTCAGTTTTCTCTAACAGCAAGTAAAGGCTTGTTTACGATCAACATTATGTGCGGATCTGGATACGGACGGACCCTTCTGTTATGGGTCTAACAGAGCAGTACCACTGGAAACCATGGGGGGCAGTGTTGCTGTTACCACCCGATACGTAGCTATCAATGAGACAAGAAGAAGACACAACAATGGTGGAAATTCTCCGTCCTCCAATGGTGATATATTTGACAGCCTCACCGACCGCCGCCTCCTACAGCGTTGCCTCCGTTGCCTCTTTTGTGCGAGAGCTACATGATCAATACTCTTCCACGGTCGCCATGTTGGTTTTGGAGTTTGTTATTGTGATACACGTTTGACTGTGGGCTGCTCCCCCTGGTGGATATATTGGTGAACAGCAATATATTTTGACAGGTATGTTTTGGGTAAATTGGCCTCAGACCTCCAGGAAATAGAAAGACGACTGAATAATAATAATGATGTCATTGTTTAGTTCTTACCATGTTGTTACATAGGTTGAAAAATCAAATGAGTCCACCACTTAGTAACCAATGCAGTTCACACATTTTTAGCTCGACCACCATCAAATGAAACAAACAGAAACACTGCAGACGTGACATCATTCTGACGATCAACGTTCTTGTTCGAAACACGCAGGGTAAATGTTGTATTTTGTAGCTCTCCAAAAAGTATTTCTTTCTTAAGCACAGAAAGTGGAATGATGCTTTAAAAGCAGATATGAATAAGTCAGGAAGATGAATTGATTGGAGCCTTGTGAAGATAATCTGGAGCGACTGACTGGAGAGTTCTGATGGACGCGCTTCATGTTTAAAATCCATGTCGTCGATTTTTGTGCTAAAGAGAGAAGACGCGGGGAGAAAAATCCTTAGGAGACTCACTCGAGTTTTACAGCAGCAAAGTTGAGAACAAACAAAGCAAAACCTTTAGATGCGATGAAATGACCTGTAAATATATAGCATCGTTTATAGTTTATTTTTCAGCCCAAGACATTCAATTGTACAGCTGAACCAATATCATTGAAGTCTAAAACTATTACGACCAGGAAACTGGACAGTGATGAATTTCCAAGGGTCATGTGACCTCAGGAATGGAAAGGTGTGTCCGTCCCTGAAGCCTCCTGAACTGGGACCAGAGCTGACACCAGTGTGGAGTCAGGAAAGGTCCTCAGTGGCCCGTGACTCTCTGGTCCGCCGTACAGACTCAGGCAGCAGAGTCCTACCCACGACCTTAAAAAAGATGATGGGAACACAAGTGTCGAGTCGGTGGTTGTCGGCGACAGACGTGTCAAACTGCTTTTTTTCCCCTCTGACTTCATCGGTACTGACGAGGTCTTCTTCCACTTCACAGTCTCCCACTCTCTCCTCCGCATTTTATTCCTGTCTCTTCCTCTCGCCTTCTCTCTCTGTGTGTCTGGCCCAGAGGAGCCACTCGTCCTCCTCTCCCTCCCTCCCTCCATCACGCACGTACCCCACTATTTGCGTCCTCTCCACATTACCGGTCGGCGTCGGGTCCTTCTCTCCCTGACAGGCGGTTGGTGTGAGTGCTGAGCGCTTGAGGAGACTTATCTCCCGACTCTATTGTGTGAAGGCTGCTGTGCAGCGGCGGGGTAATGGCCGATAACTCGCCTGCTGCTGCCTCCGCTGGATTACAGTCGGGGGACGGCAATTTGTGCGCCAGTTGCAAAGTGATTGTGTGTTTGTTGTCTCTGTTTCGAGCTGAGGAAAGTCGTTTTTTTGCCTTCTGGGGACTTTTTAGGTTCTTTACCTGCGCTGCTAATGGGAGTCTTGTTTTGGCAACATGTGCTGAAGGCACTTTCAGGTGATGCACTCAGGTTCTGAAGAGCAGAGAGGACGTGAGGGTCCTGCGATTTACGCAGAGGGTTTGTTACTTCATGTTTTCCTTTGCCGCATTAATGCCACGATTCAGCTCCCATTTTTTGCTACGTAGACGAAGCAGCTATTGAATATGCAAATGTTAACTCCGGGTTTCCGGTCTGTGCTCCACTATCCACCACCATCCGACCACTAGATGCCTCCTGCCTCATATAATCTCACAAGTTTCATTTGATCATGAGATGTTGCACAACACCGAAGGTCTTCAGAAATGCTTTGAAGAATACTTGCTTGTTCGAAGAAGACACTCCTGTGCCGTAATATATTGATGCTGGAATGTGGACTTTTGCGTCCTATGTTGACTCTGAAGGCCGCCTTCTGTGTTGCATATTGACTCGTTGAGCGTGAGGTGCAGGGGAGACATTTGGAAGCTCTCGTAACTCCGTTACGTTGCCACTTGCCAAATACAGAGGATGCCACGGTCAGTGAAACCCACGGCTGTTTGAAGAGCTTTAAATAACAATTGACACGTTATTTCATGTAGAAAAAAAGAAACACCACCCCATGCCTTACTGAACCCCAACCACCGTTTTTTTTTTTACGTGGCACCACATGCTTCAAATGAATTCAAATTCCTCCCTTAATCCTAAATCCTTAACCCTCAGCCATCAAAGCCAGGTGTTTTATGGGATATGTGTGACTTAGAAATGGGACACCCCTTAAATGCAGTTACGTCCTCAGACTGTGGGGGGCAGCATTAAGCAAAAGCGACATTCAAATCTCACTTTGGTGTCACCATGACGACGTTGGAGCTGGCTACGTTTGATATTTGACACCATGGACAACAGACAAAAAAAAAAAAAACAGGAAACGTGTGTGTCAGGGGTCGGAAATTTCGGCTTGTTGAACCGCTACTGTTCTATCCCCATCTGACCGGGCTGCAATGGGGAGTCTGTGATGTCACCACTAAAGTTTCTCCTCTATATTTTTGTATTTAAAAAACACACTCCATTACATTGTGCTATCAGTTTGAAGCGCGAAAATCATCGTTCAGACCTGCTCTGCATGTTGTTTCATTGGGTCATCGGCGTACTGGGTCCAACGTGTACTGTATATACATATATATATATATATATATATATATATATATATATATATATATATATATATATATATATATATATATATATATATATCGCTGAGCTACATATATATATATATATATATATATATATATATATATATATATATATATATATATATATATCGCTGAGCTACATATATATATATATATATATATATATATATATATATATATATATATATATATATATATATATGTAGCTCAGCGAGCTGGAGACTTGAAGAGACCGGAGAAAGATGAAGTGGTACAGCGTCTCAAAACATTTTCACTTTTTGCCCGTGGGCCTTGTCTATGTGTGAGATGACTTGGAGGCATCTCGAGTCTACGTGGGAGCATCTTGTGATCCTGCACTCAGTGGCCAGTAGAAGGAAAACGTAGATGCCAGTGACTCATCCGCTCCGCCAATTCTCGTGACCTGTATGTCACCCAGTTACTCACTTGTTTCCCCGAACAGCAGCAGTTTCATCTGGAAGTTCCAGAGTGACTTTTGACCTCTTCGGTCTGCTGGAACCAGCTTAAGGTTCAGGGGTGAACGTTTCAAACCCCACTCAATTCGGATCAATTTGAGCCCCAGGGAGGCCCTGAGGTCAAGTGAAAGGAGGATGTTTAGGTGGTCAATAAAGGTGAAAGTGCATCGCTTTGGATGAGCTTCAGGGTCTGACGTCTGAGAAGCAGCTGAGCTGCAAACTTGCAGAATAGAGATCATCTTTAGAAGTTGCTGCTCTGCTGATGTTTTTGTCACAGCGAAGAATGCAGAGATTACAGTCCCTTTCACCTCTTTGAGCCGCTCGAGTCGCTGGGTGGGAGGCTGAAAGAAGCATGGTGTGAATCATCGCCCCTCAGTGCAGACTGAGGCAAACAAACAGCAGAGCGAAGGCAGATTGATCCACAGATCGGCGTGTCGCTGGATTAGTTGAACAAGTTTGCATGGAAGGCTGCGGGCGAGACGATGAGCGTGGCTGCTAAAAAAGGCAGATGATTGAAATCTGAGGGGGAAAAAGAAAAAAAAAACGGTTGCTAGATTTCAAAGGGTTCAGCCTTGTCTTGTTCCGATACAATCTGGGATGTGATTCGAGGCATTACTCGAAACACTTGCTTGTTAAATTGATCGGGCTCAGTGTGTCACGGTTCAAGCATGAGCTCTGTCGACAGTACTGTACTTGAGGAAGAGGTTTAAATTTGATCCAGAGCTGCTAAAAAGCGGGACGTCCCTTAGTGTTGTAGTCTTGAACAGGTATGTCACAACCTTCCGGGACAGGTAGGTGACCTCTGGAGTAGCACATAGTAACCAAGTCGCAACGCACTCAGAGAGTGCACACCTCCGTCTATTAATTCTTTTTCCCTATATTATTGCCCTGGTTGTATTTCTACCTTATTCTGTACATTTTTGAGCATTTGAAAAATCATTGATCACAGGTGAACAGCAGCATTAAGGAGCTAGCTTTACAAAGCATAGCTGGTTTAGCTCGCACCAGAGCTCACCACCCCAGGGGGTCACAAAATCTTCATGGTGGTTGCACCAAAATGTTATTTTGTCTGTTTTGACCCTGTTGCCTTCCCACTGAAGTCTGTTCATCTGCTTTGGATAATTTGGCTGAAACAATGATCACATCAGTGCTGTTGCCTCACACAGCAAGCACCTTTGGAGGCTACCATCACACCCCCAGCCTGCGTGCACCTCCTTGCCGTATATCAGCACCACTTCCAGGCCATCTCGCTACAGGATTTTTCTTATCTTGCAGCAAGCATGGCCCTCTTTCCTTGTTATTTCCAGGCTCGACTGCTGCTCCATGTCGACATGTGGCAAAGCGGTGGAGTCTCTGTCGGCACGTATGAGAACAGACTCAGTAACCATGAAACGAAATGACCAAACGTGGCCCTCCACTCGATGAAGAGTTGCAGACCACTCTGTCCCGTGCTGTAAGGATGATCTGTCTCTACTGCACCTTCCTCTCCGTGCACTTGTTCTCCTCCTGCTCGCTGTATTTCATTGTTGGTGTTAATGTCCATTGGGCTGAATCACTCCGCCTCCCACGGTGTCCACCATGCCAGCGCACACCCACACGATGTAACAGCTTCATCTGCGATGCGCTTTCTCATTCAGTCTTCTGGTTTGGACTCATCTGGACCAACTATTCTTCTGTGGCCCAGAGGGGGAGGACACACACTGCATGTGTGTGTCCAGCATTGTTTATTGGCATGTGTGGGCACATGTGCGTTACGTGTTGAGCGTTCAATCACCTCGCCGCCCCCCGCCCCCCAGCCAGGAGGTGGAGGTTTGTGGTGGACGTTTGTCAGCGGAAGATGTTGACAGGACAATGCAGCGGAGGGGAAGTGGAGAACTAGATAACCCAGCGACGGAGAGCCGCTGACGCAGAGATAAAACAGAGATGAAGAGTCGGAGAATATGAAGCGCGATGGAGAGAGATGAAGGAGAAGAAGGGATCCGCTCGCAGTTCACTAGACTCATATTTTGTGTCCAACTCATCATCACAGCAAAGAGAATCAAAGATGAAATGAATCTCCTGATCCAGGACGAGCGTGGGTGGACTGAAACATGGGCTGTATATAAACACTGCTGCTGTTCCTCACATTGTAATGGCCTGTTCTTCACGACATATTTTTATGCATTATTGCTGGGTCTTGTGTGATATTGTTTTAAACAGCGAAGCTTCGGTCAACAATACTGGACTGGATTTGGAGGCACAGCTCTGGTGGGGAGGGTTTGCAGTTTGTTTGGCCTGAGGGTCCAGTTGCAGATGATTTGGTTCGTATGGCTTCATCACGGTGCGACATTCAGCTTGGTTTGAGTGTGAAGCGGATGGGATGAGGATCAGCATCTCTAAGTCAGAGGCCATGGGTCTCAACCGGAAAGGTATGGTTTGTTCTCTACCGGAGAAGAATGAGTTCCTGCCGCAAGTGGAGAAATTGGGGTCTAGTTCTCGAGTGAGGGAGTAAGAAAGGATGGGAGTGAATCGAAGCAGCCGGGGTGTAAGAGAGAGCTGAGCCAAAAGGCAAAGCCTGACTCTCACCTATGGTCATGTGCTGTGCGTCATGACTGAAAGAACAAGATCCCGGATACAAGCGGCTGAAACGGGTTTTCTCCAACAGGTGGCAGGCGTCCGTTACCCGGCAACAGATAAGCGGTTGAGGATGGATGTTTTGGACATGTGGACAACAGAGATGGTGCTGGACCCAGCATATTAGGGATGATGGAGTGTGACTCGTGGATAGTCAAGACAGGTGCAGTAGGCGGGTTTGCTGCTGCTGCCTCCCATGGAAGGTGCTGGGAGGCACAGAACATCTGGCTCTATGGTCAGAGACTTAAGCCACATATCAAGGTGAGTGTAGGTTGTTTCTAGAACAAGAGGAAGGGGGGCAGAAGTGAAAAGCTCCATGAGCAGGAAGGGGAGGTGCGGCCTGTCGGGGGATTGTCAACTTGTGTGCCCACTGCTTTTCATGCCAAACAATCCTTGTTGAGGATTAAGAAACAGAGCCATGATGAAAAGATGTTTCCTTCAGGGATGGAGACAATCCAGTTGCAGATAAAAGAGCAAGTGCTGTGGCTAAGATCATTTTCATGTTCATGGGGAACCAAGCACAAGGCAAACTGCAGACGTTAGCGGAAGTGTTGACTGACAGTCTCGGGTACAGTGCTGTATCTTCTGAGGCAGTTGCTGTGTGTGGGGTGATGCCATAATCCTAAAAATGAGAATGCAAATGTGGAAATCCGTCACAAAGGTATTAGTGACGACTTATCGGTCCAAAAGGATTCAAAGTTCACGCTAAAGGCTTCACCTCCGCTTTCAGTTCAGTTCCAAAAATCCTTCCTCAAGGTATTTGTGAATACTGTGTTTATTTACCACTGCACTTTTGTTGTTTATTTAGGATCTCTGTTCGTGTCCTGTCCGCTCAGGAGTTGTCTTCGCCGGAAACTGACCACTCAGCTTTTGGTGGTTGGTTCTGGAGTGTGTCATTCGGCAGCCATCTTGTTCAACTTGTCTCAGCCTGTGAAGTTTGGAAACAAAGTTTAGGGAGGGGCCACATGGTTTGGACACTTGAGAGGAGAGAGTTCTGAGCAAGAATGTTGATGAAGACGAGAGAGACAACCGCTGAGGTTCATGAGGACATGAAGAGGAGAGGAGAGACCAGGGAGGATTAGAATGAAAAAAAAGGAGGCTGATGGGAAACACTGAAGGAGAGTTAAGAAGACAAGATCTGTGGATGAACCTGACGTTCTCCGTTTGCCTTTGCCTCACGTGTCCGTGCTTGGCCACCGAGAAGACTGAAGGTCTCACGGCTACAGAAGCCCATATGTCACACCAACAATCTGAGCCACTTCTGATCTTTCACGAGGTGACATTCACTATCTGAAGTGCAAGGTCCTCATATTACAGGGCTTCAGATTGCACCCCGTAACACTGAACTATTGTTTGTATTATTGACTTGTCACCATTGAAATCAATGAGTAGGACAAACCCTTACAAGAGTTTTCATTACTCTCAAAACTCTTGAAAACTTCATCGGTAAATTCCTCGAAGCAGTGCTTTAAAAAAATAATGTGTTCTGTTCTGTTCCCCCCCAAAAGTGCCAGGTTAATAGACTTCCCGACAGCACTTGTTCGTCTTTATCTGCGCTCAGACTCTGACCTTCAGAGTACTGTTTGCGTGTCCTCCGGCCGCCGAGTGAGCTCAAGAACTTCCAAGGGAACAGTTTTATTCACATGATTTTATTGTAACTTTTGCTCTTGATAAATTCTTAAAATAAAAAAATGAAAGTCTTCAGAAAGAAATAAGACAAGATTTGAGTCACGCTGGGGGGTCTCTTCTTCCACCGTGACCTTCTAGGGCCCTGCTGGCCTCTCCTCTCCTGATTTGGGAGCTTCACTGTTGACTTTCTCTGGACTTTTCTTCTCGTGGTCTTGCTCCTGCTGGCGCTGTGTGGACTGCTCAAGCTTGCAGGACATTTCCTCCACCTGAATCTTCAGCTTGGCCACCTCATCCAGCAGAGCCTCTTCCTTTGCAAGGGCGTCTTTCTCAATGGCTGCCAACTGTTCCTCCATGACTCGCTGCATGTCCTTCTGCTTGCCTCTCAGAGACCCGATGGCCTGCATGTCATGTTGGACCTTGTCAGCATGCGACAGAATCTCAGCCTGCAGTCTCTGGTTGAGGGTCTGGGCTTCCTGCTCCAGGGTTTGACACTGTCTGCAAACCTCTTGGTGGGAAATCCAGATGGTGTTCAGATCTTGTTGAAGCACAGCGCTGTGCTTCATCTCCTCCTCCAGCTTTGAAGCCAGCTCCACCTCAGTGATGTGGTGAGCCGCCTTTAAAGCGTCATAATCCTTCTGCAGACACGCCAGCTCTGTCTCCAGTTGGGCTTTCTGGATCTTCTCCAAAGCGCACGTCTCCTTCTCAGAGGCCAGCAGGTCGTACAGGTTCTGGAGTTCTTGACGCAGTTCATCCTGCTCCTGGGTCTGATGGGCCAGGTCAGGCAGCTTTTCCTTCGGCTTCCTCTGGTTCTTCACATGCTCCTTGATTGTAGCCACGAGGCGGATCTTCTGCCCGTCCACTTTGGTGGTGAGATCCCACACGTGGTTGTCAGACTTCCTGACACTATCATCATGGTCCATCATCTGTTGCATCATCGTTGGCAGGTCGATATTGTCTTTCAGGTGGAACAGTTGCGTGCCCTTTTGATCTCTCTGGCTGTGGGGCAATTAACTGACGATTTTTAAAGATCTCCCCACACGTCCAGATGGCGCATGAAAGGCAGCGCCGCTATTATGCTGCTTTATTGATGATGTGCGTAAAGGCATGAAAAGACCTCAAATGTTTGGGGTTTCATCACAAAAGACGACGTGGTTGGTGATGTCACAAAGGTGGAGTGGACCTTCAGCGAGCTTCAGGTCTGAAAGCTGGTTCTGGTGGGACACAGCTCCATGACCATGGTGGGTCTCACTCTCACAGTACTGAAACGCTACAGACGCTTTGGAGCGCCACGCACTGCACACTCCTGCAATTCAGACATAACGTTCTGTAGACCAGCGTTTCTCAACCGGTGCCGTGAGAAAGTGTTGGATCTGTCTCTTTGTTTCACCTCATTTGTGGAGACAGAGACAGAGGTGGACCATATGGTGACATGAAATCATCGAACGTGGGGACGATCTACCAACGTGAGGAAAACACATGGATTCAGTCACATTCTTTCTATACACTATAGATCTATGCTGACAGGTTGATTTGTTCGTGCTGCTCCTCTTCCCACTCAAACTCCCAGCAAAGAAGCCGGTCAACTTCCACTTGTTTTTACACCTGACGTGCCTCTAACTAATAGATTGATAGACGGGTTGGTGCAGCGGCAGCAGTGATGCGGTCGCTGTATCGGACCGTCGTGGTGAAGAGGGAGCTGAGTCACAAGACAAAGCTCTTGATTTACCGATCGATCTACGTTCCCACCCTCAGCTATGGTCACGAGCTTTGGGTCATGACCGAAAGGATGAGATCGCGGATACAAGCGGCTGAGATGAGTTTCCTCTGCAGGGTGGCTGGGCGCACCCTTAGAGATAGGGTGAGGAGTACGGTCATCTGGGAGGAGCTCGGGGTGGAGCCGCTGCTCCTCCACATGGAGAGGAACCAGCTGAGGTGGCTCGGGCATCTGATCCGGATGCCCCCTGGACTCCACCCTGGGGAGGTGTTCCGGGCATGTCCTACTGGGAGGAGACCCCTGGGAAGACCCAGGACTCACTGGAGAGATGATGTCTCCGGTCTGGCCTGGGAACGCCTCGGGATCCCCGGGAGGAGCTGGAGGAGGTTTGTGCGGATCGGGAAGTTTGGACTTCCTTGCTCCGAATGCTGCCTCTTCGACCCGACCCCGGATAAGCGGCAGAAGAAGGTGAAGGTGCATCTAACTTGACCACAGGCCTTCACAACAAAATGATGCGTGTTCCTTGTCCAACCAGCGACGCAAAAAACTGTCTGCACCACAGCTTCAACAGAGCTAACGGCTAACGTGACATGTCACTTCAAAGCTTTGGCACTCGTAAACTATCAACGTTTGCTCTGTGGTGACAAAGTTAGCTAACACCTAAATGCAGAACCAAACAAACGCGCACCGAATGTGACGCAAATGTGACGAGAATGTGACGCGAAGAAGAGAGAAAGAATCATTGTAGTATTGAAGCAAGCTGAGACAAAGAATGTGAAGGACGTGCGTGGAAATGACCACAGCTGCCTGTCAGATTTTTTTTTCTCCTTTTGGACCAACACTGACCAGAAACTTAGAAGATAGTCTCAGAAACGGAGGTGAGACTGTGATAAAAAAGTTAAATCAATAAATATATATATATATATTTATTGATATATATTTTATTTATTTCTGGAATCATTTTTAAACAAATATATTTTCTGCATTTTGTTTCTGCAAATATCGCGGCAACACAAAACCGACTTTCTACAGCACTTTAGACTGAGCACAATGGTGCTTTGGTTGAGGCGACACCGCGTTCTGCAAACCTTCACATACATATAGAAAGCAGAGATTCAGCTATAAAGGGTTGGAGTGATGTGTTCCTGGAACATTTCTTTTCACTCCGTTGCTTAAAACCTCCCTCTCAGCGAGTCCAACCAATTAAATGCTTTCACACAAAAATGCTACGTTTAGTCTCCTGTGGACGCCACCGTCCTGTAAACGTGCTGACTCATCGTTTTAACAGGCCCATTTGAAATGCTTAGGTGGGATATGTCTATCAACCTCAGCTGCCATTCCCAACGTTGAGCCTAAGTCCCGCCCATCTACCTCCTCCTCATGGGACCTAAGTGAACAAAAAATAGGAACGGGAATCCATGGTGAGACCAAAGGGAATTTCTGATCCAGCCTGAAATATGCCATCGATCTAACATATGATGTCTGTGAATTTGAAAGATACATTTTTAATGTCGTGAAAGTACTGCTTTTGGACCGACATCAAAAGTTCTTGGTGATATGTAGTCGAAACTCACGTCCTTATTTGTCATTTAAATCGAGGTACAACATGTGTGTGATCCAGGACATGAGCAAAGTGGACCAGAAAACAACTCTGACCTCCCCATTTTTTTTTCTAATCTCAGGTCCGACCTGAAGACTTAGGATATAGAGATGGTGTGCAGCTTCATGGGGTTCAACTCAGCATGTTGCTTTACTTAAATGTTGATGGGAAACAATTCAACAAAAGGTATAAAAATGGATGAGCCTCTAATTTTTAAAACGGAGACTGAATGTGAATTCTGCTTTGGCTCTTATTGCCTTTCATAAACCTTCCAATAAATAGAATTTTGATCGACCAGTGACTCAAACTCCTGGAGAATATAGTGATGCACTGTACTGTAGATTCAAAGACGAACTCTCGCAGAAATCTGAAGCCCTTTCCACGACGCATTAAACCCCTGGTTGACCCAGCAAATGGACACTGCAATTTCACCAGGTCGCCTTGGATACCTCGCAGTGTAACTCTCCTCCCGCGTTCTAGTGTTTATTTCCCTGGTACGGAGACATATGGAACCTTGCCAACCCCGGATCCCCTAGCTCAAGACTAATGCCTGTAATGCCCGAGTCATATGTGTGAAAGAGAGACAGGGTGCAGGTGTCCGTCCAAAAGAGGACCGCAATATGCCAACCAGACATCTCGTCTTATTTCTTTGACCTTCAAAACAAGCTTGCAAACACGACATTAGCGCCGCTAAACTAACTTAACTGCGTTACGCCTGTGGGAACTGACTTAGCGCACACACCTGATCTCCGGTCGGTGGCAACTCAACATACACACTCATCTGCTGCTTGTTGCGATACATTATTCAGTCCTTGAAACATCAATGAAAAGAAGGAAGGAGAACGAAATAATAATATGAAAGAAATATATGTCAGTCTAATACTAGTGGGCAGAAAAGACATTGAACGTTCAGTGCAGTAAAGCAGTGAAGCGTAAAGTTGTCCAGAAAAGTTGTTGTGAGGGAGGAGGATTCTAAGATCTGAGCCTGCAGATCTTAGAATCGACCGTTCTGCCTGAGTCTGAAAGTCCATCCAACACAATCCATCATTGAAAACGTGGAGGGGCACTTTCAGTTTTCCGCCCCGCAACACAGTCCTGTTCCATTTATGGAGTCATGCTTGAGGACCTTAAGAAGTTTGGACTGCGTCATCTTGTAGAACGCTACGCGGTGTGATGTTTGCGGTCTGCTGTTCAGACCAACACCCAGCTCTCTGTCCAGAGTCTCAGTCCCCAGCCGCTGCACGGTAAGTTTGACTGCAGCTGGCAGCTTGTTTTCATCCTCCGCCATCATCTTCAGGCCATTTCAAACTGCTTTAGTGTGATGTTCTTCCTCTTCTAGTTCCTGCCTCACGGTCATCTTGGCAACTCTTCAGGTCCCTCCTCAGCTTGTGCTGAACATCTCGATGACAGCTGGGATTCACTCAGCGACCTTGACTCGCTGGAGACGGAAAAACAGCGGCTCTGCCTCCCCATGATGTGCACTCACGCTGGCTCATCTTTGACACCTGAGCTCACCACTGTGAGGCCACTGCACTCTTGGATCAATGACTCCCAGCTTCTGCTTAACCAGGTTTTAGTCAGTGACTCTGTCTTCAGCAAGCATCAAA
The DNA here is from genome assembly GCF_027744825.2 of Synchiropus splendidus. Classification (NCBI taxonomy): domain Eukaryota; kingdom Metazoa; phylum Chordata; class Actinopteri; order Syngnathiformes; family Callionymidae; genus Synchiropus; species Synchiropus splendidus. The sequence continues at coordinate 5,326,163 of NC_071337.1, forward strand.
AGAGTCCAGAATTCATGTTTTATTGAGCAGATTTTGCGAAGCAGTCGGTGTGGCTACATGTTTTGACGGCTGTGAGAGATGCTCTGGACGTACTTTTACTGTCTTAGCAAATAAACGTGCAGTTGAAGTTGGGTGGGATCTCAGGCAAGAGCTTAGCATTCATGCCTCTGTCAGTCTGGTGTGTATATCCCAGCTAGTACTATGACCATGGGCTCCATACAGTGTGTGTGTGGGTGGGGTCCAAGAAGGTAGAAGAAATATGAATACAGTCTCTTACATGGGAGGGTCACAGTCCTTCTCTGTGGTCAATAATGGAGACGTGAAGCAAAGGGAAACAGGTTCTTCAGACCACTCCAGGTTCATCCACCTGCTTCCAAGATCTCACCGGTCGACCGACTCTTTCTCATCTCCAATGTTCTTGGTCCAACTCTGTCTCTCCTCTCCATGTCTCCAAACCTTCTGATGTCCCCAACATTGTCTCCCATCTTATGCAGACGACCATGGCAGCAACAAAAATATTTCAAAAGATGATGGACTGGTAACTCCAGAGTTCCTGGTTCATGACCGGGGCCAATTCTTGCCAGGCTGATCATGATACTATGTGCCCATGTACGCTGTGAAAAAAGCCAAATGAATACATCCAAAAACATGCTCATGCATGATGAATGAAGCTCAGATCTTCCAAACACTATCTGAAAAATAATATATTAAGAACGGCCCTGTTTTCAAATAAGCAAGCCAGTTTTGGAGGAATCGCTCATATCTTCCATTGCCTTTTTATTGGTTAAAAATATATATTTTTGCTCACCAAGACAAATTTATTTGACCGATAAAATGCACTTTTGGTGAATAGCTTTGATTCCACTTTCCGCAGTGCATGGCTTCATCCCATCCCACTGGTTAAAGAAGCCACTGCCCAGCGTTGTTCCTATGGCTGGAGTTAAAGGACAGAGAAAGGCCTCTGGTATTGCTGTCTTGGTTTTCTGAAAATAAACTGTATGTTATTTCCCTCGTGGGCTTGGCCCACTCCCATCGCACCAGTCGTCTTCACGTCCTAGTTTCGCCGGTGCATCTACTGAAATAGCGAAACCTCCTGAACCGTAACTGATAATCAATATCCAACACAAGAGAATGGCGACATTTATTGAACCCGAGACAGTTAGGAGTGACTTCAGCAGCCTACAGGAATATTAACACCATAGTGGCCGACTTGCAGCTGGAACCCAGTTGTCCAGGCATTCAAGAGATTGACTTGCTGCTCACAGCAACGGTGCCATCAGAGTCTTCAATGTGTCAATCTCTTTCCGCGAAGTCGTCCGCTCACGTCCCGACATCGTTCGCGAGGGCGATCAAATGCTCCTCCATCAGTTCCTGAATGTCTCTTTGCTTGGCTTCAAAGTCTCTGAAGACGTCGCTCTCTGGCTGAGTGTGAAGTATCAGATACAACACGTGGATCTCTTGCTTTAGGGTCTCGCAGTGTTTGCAGACCCTCTTTGGTGAACTTTGCATCCACTCCAGGTCTTTCAGAAGAGGCGTCCCTTGAATCTCCGCAGCAAACTCCACTAAGATGTGGGCCACTTTCAAGGCCATGAAGTCCCCTTGAAGCTCTGCGAACACGTCCTCCAGCCTTTGGAACACGTGCACAGCTTTGCCTTCCTCCAGTCCCAGCTCCTCCATTATTGGTGTGAACAACCTTTTGGCTTGTTTTTCCTCTGAAAGCCATTTAAATAACGTCCACCTCAAATGACAGATGAGCTGCCTTAGTCAGACTCTCTGGTGATGTAAATAAGTTCGAGCTGGGCTGTTGTCACAGAGACATCAATGCTCATCTTGGTCCTTTGATTCGAATACAAAACCTATTGAAGCTTTGAAGATGAATTCCACTGGATTCCGTCACCACACTGATGATTCTAGTCAGGAATTACTGTTGCAGTACTTTGTTCTGATCACCTGACCTTTAAACCTTTGTGCATCATGCAACTCATTTTTATCACGTCCGCTACGAAGGTTTTTGCGTCCAATCTGGTTGTAAGAAAAGTGAAGAACAAATTCAAAGGAAATGTTCAGGAATTACTGCTGACGCAACAAAGAACGGTCGATAGAATTTCGGTGGTGGTGTAGTGTTTTGGATCCAGGAGTGTTTCATTGCAAGGGGACAGAAGGAAGGCCATTCATGATCTAGTGTCTTCTGTTGCTCTGCTGAAACAACAACAAACCTGCCACATTCGTACTTGGTGGAGGTCTGAGCTTTCTGAGTGCCTTTTTACCAACGGTTTTAATTTTTTAAAAAAGTATTCATACAAATGAAATCGCTTCACATTCGCGTGTGACATACAGTACGCACACTTATAGACGCCAAATAGCAATATATATAATATATATTTCCCTGATAGTGGAAGAAAGAAGAGTCAAAACAATGTAAAGGTTTGAGTCCCTGTGTTTCGGCACTCGAATGTGGCCAGTTCATCAAAAGGCCCTTCTATAGTCAACATGATGTACACATCCGGATACGGACGGATCCTTTTGTCCGTGCTCTGAGATCATGTCATTTGTATTTCTGCACGTTTCCTTACGGATACAGGCCAAACGGAGCAGTACCACCGGAAACCGTGGGGGGCAGTGTTGCTGTTACTGCCCGATACGTAGCTCTCATGTGACATAAAGAAGACATATCAATGGTGGAAATTCACAGTTGCCCAGTTGGTTTCGGATTTCGTTGTTGTCATAAACTTTTCACTGTGGGCTGCTCCCCCTGGTGGATATATTGGTGAACAGCAAACCAAGGTAAAGAAGGCACGTGATCAGAGACTGTAACACCGTTTGAAATGGAAAGGTACAAGAGACCATAACTGGGCCTTTAGAGGCGACCACCGACCCCTAAATAAAACAGGTGAGAAGATGAGTCATAGCTGACCCAAGACAAGCTACAGGAATCTGTCAGAGCTATGATACGACTCATTTCGGAACAGTGTTTTTAACTCAGTAGCAGAGGACTGTTCAGTCTTGACAGTGTTAATCCCATTGAAAATGAATGTTTATACACAGTTTGACGGAAGGAATTGAAGGCTGCAGTCAAAAAGTTCAGTCGCGCTGTTTTGAAGGCGAAGAGTCCGCAGTCAATGCCTTTCAGTGTGTAGTGTCTGGAGTGCGCACGAGGGTCTGGGTTGATGTGGAAGTATTTCTGAAATGGTGTTGATGATTGAACAGGCTGCAGCTGTGGAACACCTGGCCCCTCTCACAATCACACTGCCACACATGGAGAGCCGCTGGAGGTGAAGCACAAGGTCAGAGCGCCGGAGAGAAAGTGTTCACCGGTGGTTACATGACAGAAATTTACAGCATCAATAACAAATGTGGTGAGTTTATTTTGCGCCGAGGTCGTGACGTGGGGTTGGTTTGGAAGGGAAACGTGTTTATTATACTCAAAGCCATTTTTGGGGTCGTATTTTAACGCTGGTATTTACTGTTTTTTGAACGTCCTGATGAGCCTCACCAGCCGCTAGAACTGCAACACACGTGGGAATTGGATGCTAATGAGGCTAAAGTACGTAGCATTAAAGCGGAAAGTGTGATCTTAAAACAACAGGTTAAAAAACGCCTGTGATATGTTGAGTTATTTTTGGTGGTCACTTTTACTTTTTGTTTAGCGCCAGTTAGTTTTAGTCAGGCCCACACTCTTGTTAGTCTGGTCCAGTTGGAGTCCTGTGGAACCAGATCTTTCTTAGCCCCACTGTGTTCCAGTTGCCTGGGCAGTCGGAACTCGAAGCTGGGAAGTGACGTCACTGCCAAGCTCAGCATGTCTGAAGTCTGAAGTCAACCAGACTTACGAAAGCCATTGTTATCGCGGTCCGCATTGTAGCTTGCACATACAGCATCTTCTTTCATCTTCTTTCTCTTTTCACTTTTGGGCATCCTCCTCCATCTCCCCCTGTCCTCTGCTTCCTCTTCTCTCAAACCTACAGACCTCATGTCCTCCTTCACCACCTCCATCAATCTCCTCTGTGGCCTTCCTCTCCACCTTCTGCCTGGCAGTTCCAACATCTCAACATCTTCATCTACCAATGTACTGGCTCTCTCTCTCTCCTCTGTACATGTCCAAACCATCTCCATCCAGCCTCTCTGACTTGGTCTCCTAAACACCTGAGCACATGTGCTGTCCCTCTGATCCTATCATCATCCTGCTGACTCCCAGAGAGAAGCTCAGCATCTTCATCTCTGCTACCTCCAGCTCTGCCTCCTGTCTTTTCCTCAGTGCCACTGTTTCCAAACCATACAACATTGCTGACCTCACCACCCTTTTGGACATTTTGCCAGGCAGAAGGTGGAGAGGAAGGCCAAAGAGGAGATTGATGGAGGTGAAGGAGGACATGAGGTTTGTAGGTTTGAGAGGACAGGGTGAGATGGAGGAGGATGATCCGCTGTGGCGACACCTGAAGGGAGAAGCTGAAAGAAGAAGAAGAAGAAGAATTGGCTGATCCCCAGGAGGAGATTGATCTCCTGCATTAAAAGTGCAAATCAAGCAGAGCGGAATATAAAATAAATAAATAAAAATATAGTGCTGCATGGGAAGAAATGATTTGTGCGTTACGTGGTTGGCAAAACAGGCAGATTGCCATCTAGAAAGTGACATTTATTTACATAATGATGTTTCGCTTGATCGGCTGTTATTGTTCAATATGCGACAATAGGTCCCTCCCCGAGGGCTGCGCTCCATCACTGTCTTGTTCTTCGCATTTGCTTGTTTTCTTCTGCTTTCTTGCTTTGTCTCGGCCTCCTCCCGGCGCTCAGCTGAGCGCTGTCACGCACCGTCACTCCTTCATTTCATCGCTCCATCATTCCCTCTGCCTGTCCACAGATCTGGCTATTCATCTGTCCATCCGTTTGTCTGCTCTCTTTAGCCTGACGAGTGGAAATGACGTGGAGAGACAGTGAAGGGGGAAGCTGGAGACAAGGAGAGACACGGCGGATACTTGAGGGGGAGAACGAATTGAAAAGGAGAAACGGGAAAGTCAAACGGGCAGAAACAGATCCGCGAGGACAGATGGAAGAGAAATATTTTGTAAGAGAGACGGATGTATAGTTGACTCCATTTTGAGCTCAGCAACAAAAGGTTCACCCGTCAGACCGAGCGTCAGGCTGCACAGAAAACGTCTATTTCCTCCCACCAAATGTTGACAAATGCCTTCTGTCACAGGCAAATCTGTCAGCAGACTGAAAGCTTAATCCTTTTTCAAAGCCACTTTGAATAGAGGGGAAAACTCGAGGAAAAAAAAAGTTTGTTTTCTTCACTTCCAAATTTTGCTTTTAGAATGCAATTATGTGAGATGGATTCGCTAAACTGCGTCTCGTCTCCTCCAGCCGTGTCAAGTGTGATGTTCTCCACAGAGAAGGCCCGATAAGTTATGCGTGAGTATTGACATTGTCCTTCAGCAGTCTCTCAGAGGTTTTTCCAAGGTCAGGATGTTCTGTTGGGTTATGGACTTAAAGTGTCACCATTGTCAACCAATACATAGTTCGGAAGAAGTGCTGGGTTTCACCTCATGTGTACAAGACAATTCAAGGAGTGTGTCAAACACTGGTGCCGTCTTGTGACCTCACTGGAGGCATGAAACACCAGTGCACTGTGCACTGAAGCGGTGGAAGTGGCGGCAATATCAACCAATAATGACGGATTTTTCAAGAGTTTTTGAGGTAGAAGAGCAGGTTCATGTGAACCAAAGACTTGTTTTGATTCCACGCTGTTGTGGAAGCCACGACTCAAACTATTGTGAGAGGATGAAGTGTCTGAACGGATGAACACTGAACGCTAATGTAAACCTCTCTTCAGAAGGGTCAGCAGGACAGAACATGTCATGTGTTTGGGTCACAGTGGGACTGACTGGGTCGAGTACTGACCCCTCCTCACCCATGTGTTTGATAGCTTCTCTGCTGTTTTGATAGCTTGCTGTCATGCCTTGTTTATGTTGGAAAACCCTGGGCGTTTGAAGTCGCTTTCCAAACCTGTTTGAGTCAAACTTTCAGGGCAAAATCATCCTGCAAAGCAGCCAAACGCAGATGGTTGCCACCCGTCCCTCATTCTTTAAACTGGCTTCACCTGTTTCTGATGACGCTCTTCATCTTTTAGAAGAACAGGCTTCCACCTTCGTCGACGATATGTGATCATTTCGAGCTGCGCATTCATGCATTGTTCCTGAGGCCTGTCGGTGACACGTCAGGCTCGGGTACAGGACCAGAGGTTACGGTGAGCTTGTCCCAGAATGATCTCTGGCTGTTGACAACATAGCAACATAATAACTGGTGTAAGAAAACACCATGACACTTGCTTGCGCAATATTGTTTCAATATTTTTGCTGAAACATTGCAGTACTTGATTGTGGATGTTGTCTATTGGTATTGATATATTAAGTCAGATAGATCAATAGTTCATGTATGGATACTTGGACAGACTGCTGCATTTGTGATGTGTTCAATACTAACTTTTTATTTTTGTGTACTGGAGTTATTTTGTTGATTAAGGAATTCCTCTGTGCAAAACTTCATGATATTGTACTGTATCATCTCCCTTAAAGTTATTGTTCATATTACAGTGTATTGCAGAACTTGGTGTTGCAATATATTGCAATGCATCGTGTCACCACTCCTGTATCGGGATACGTATCGTATCACAAGATACCTGCCCTAGTATCAGGATGCATTACTCTGGCACGCAATGGACTCAGGTGCGAGTTGCTATAAAAATCTGAGGTGTGAACGCAAACAAACTAGACTTTGGTCCCTGGCACAAGCCTCTTTAGCCCTTGGTTGCTCAGCACAAGACACAAGTGAGTACTAAAATGAAGAAGGAACGAAAATATGAAGGTGAAAGTGGAGGTTGGAGGTTGGAGGTCTCCTGGCTCGCGTGCTTCTCTACCTCCTGCCCTTTTCTGCAGGTTTAACTGTGACTCCATGAACCCAACTGGTTCGTGTTTCCAGCCCACGACCAGAGAAACCGTCTCAGTTTATTCAAGAGGATTTGAAATTTCTATAAAGCAAAATGTCACTGACAGATTACAAGTACAGTTGACTTGCTCAAGCAGATTAATTCATAGGTCAACAGGCTTCCCCAGAGAGGGAAACAAGTCACGTCAAAAGGGCCAAAACAATGACTTTTTACTTTGGCAGAGCTTCTTGTTGTCACGGACGCCCTGGCGCTTGCGTGTAGTTCAGACGTCATGCGGCTTTAATCTCTTCTCTTTGCGGCTTTTTGGACGTTCCTTCGGTCAGAAAAAGCCATTTGAAGGAGTGTGTGCCGGTGCGACTGATGCCGGGGGAGTGGTGAGGCCAGCGCCCGTCCCGTCGGCCCCGGTGCGCTGCTCTGTGGCTAACGTCCGCTGAAGCGTGACGGCCTGCTTGTCATTCTCCGAGGTCCAGCTCCATTAGACGGAAGAAAAATGGCCGTGGAGGTGATTTGTCGGAGGATCAGGTTTCATGAGGGATTCAGGCTCCGGGTGTGTGCGCCTTGCCGAGCAACTCATCGGCTGTGTGCCTTCTGTATCATTGTTTATTTGAAGACAGTGTTGCGTGTTTGAATCAATAGTCTATTAGGGTCTGCACAAATATCATCCGTCTTCTGCTCAGCTCCTCTGAGTTTGCGTCTTCCTTCCTTTGCTGTCAGAGAGCGCTCCTCATTTCCTGTTTACCATGAACCAACCAGCCGTTCCTGGAAGATAAACATTGACTTTGTCTCTTTCGATGAACCTTTTTGGAAGTGCGCTTGGCACCGTGCTGTCGCTCTGTCAGTGTCACCTGACCATGACCTCTGCTGTGGTCAGAACCTGAAATTCATGTTCAGGTGGAGACTGTTAACAGCATTCTTTCATGGTGAACTCTCCTGAAAAGGTCATCCTTTAGTTGCATTCTAGGGACTGAGATTTTTTTGTCTCCAGGCAAGGAGTCAGAACTTAGAGCAGAGGTGGGCAAAGTAGGGCTCGGGAGCCACTTGCAGCCCTTTGACGTGGCCCTCAGGAGGTCTGAGAAAAAGTCCAATCACGATTCGATTTGTAAATGTAACTAATTTAAATAAATATTTTTTATTTTATTTATTACGGGTTTTTTTTTGTTAATTTTCTTTTGACTCTAATTTTCTCTTTCTAAATTATATTCTTCTAATGAGAATTTGTCCCTTAAAATAAATGTATATAAAAAAAATAAATATAAATAAATATTGAAGAAACTGCCTCGTGATAAAGGTCAATAATAATAATAATAATGATAATAAAACACTTGTTTTATCCAGATCTTTTCTGACTTGGTATTTATATTCGGAATCTTTATTTAAAATAAAATCGATCAAATAATTTTAAGCATATAATGTCATGACTGACACATTTGTCTTTTGTCACACACTGTCTTTTGGCTTGGTGGCGCCTCATGTTTGTCACAGGAAAGAATGTGGTCCCTTAGAAAATAGATTTGCTGGCTCATTGTTATGGCTTCCAGGATTTGAGGCACTTTAATTGCTAAATAATAAAGACACTGAATTGTTTTTTTCATTTCATTTGTTATATTTTTAAAGAGGAAAAATCTCTTGTGTGCAAAGCAAACAACGGCTGTGTGAACCTCAAGGGAAACACTGCTAACAGAACTGAGGATTCTCCGTTGCTGCACTAGCTTTCGTCTTTCCTCCACACGTGTGTGCTGTGTGAGCGAGGCGCACAACGCTACTGCCACCTGTTGACCCTTGGAGCTCATTTAAATTTGGCTGTTGATGATGTTCATGTGAAACTATTGATTGTAGTTGTATAATATCGGGTGACAATGAGCTGCTCGGGGGAGGGCTGCTCTGGCCTGGTGCTTTTGTAGTCCGTCATCACTTTCTTCAACTGGCGACTCCTTCTCTCCTTCCACAGCGGAACTTCAATGATGAGGCGCTCTCCCACACACCCACACACAAACGGCGATCTCTATCACTTCAGAGCATGGAGCTACTTTTCTTTTTGACACAGGGCTAATGGGACTTTCTGTCGCGTCGAGACAATTACCCACTGCCCCCCCTCCCCCCAACCCTGCAATAAAACTTAGATATCGTTCTCTCACCTTCAGCACACGGCTGCACTGGCAGCGTGGACTCTTTCCATGGCAGCTCCTCACAACAGTCGTCTCCCTTTGACGGCGTCCTTTTGCTTACAAAGCAGCTGATCGCAGTTCAGCGTGATAGACAGCGACCGGAGCAGAGAATAGTGAGGAGCCTTCATGTCACTCACAGCTCTCGCTCCAGAGTGAAGAATAACTGACGGCAGAATTTCCATTAAAATCAAGGCCCTTCGCGAAAAGCAAATCCAATCGGGAGGCGGTGGGGGAACCACCTTACATGCTCTCGCTGAGGCGCACGCTGCTTTCTTTAGTCACGTCATTTTTCATGCGCCCGAGCTTTTGAAATATTCATTTGCAAGTCAATGCTGTGGAATAATAGACCTTTGGTCGGCGTTAAACCGCTGTGGCACATCAAGAGTCGGACATGCGAAACCCAATCACAATAAACTGCTCCTCATCTGCATCGATAAGTCATGAAAAAAAAAAAAAAAAACAGGGAGGCAGCAACTGGTGTAAGAGCCAGAAGCAGCTCCGCGAATGGCACCTGCTCATAGTCAGGGGAGGCAGGAGGAAGGGCCAGCGAAGGGGATCATTTTACCTCCACTGCAGCACCGGAGCCTGTCGCAGGGCTCAGCAAGGGCCACAGGCTGGAGACGTTTGTGCCACAGAAAACAAACAGGTTTAACTGGCTTCTCTGTGCATTGGCCAGTAGGGGGCACTGCTTCGCACCTCACGATACCTGCACATAGCCTTTGTTTTGAGGGGAACTTTTGTTTATTGTTTTTGATTCGTAATCTTTGAGAGGAGTTGAGGTGGTCCGGGCCTCTCACGAGGACGCCCCCTGGAGGCCTCCCATTGGAGGTGTTTCAGGCACAGCTAGTTGTGAGGAAACCGAGGAGTCGACCCAGGACCAGGTGGAGGGATGAGATCTCTTCAGTGGCCCCCAGTTGGAGCTGGTGGTTGTTGCCTGGGAGAAAGGCGTTCGGCGTGGCCTTCTGAAGCTGCTGCCCCCGCGACCTGGCAACGGATAGGCCAGACCTGGGCAAAGTGCGGCTCGGGGGCCTAATGCCGCCCTTTGACTGTATTAATGTGGCCCTCCTGGAGATAGAGTAAAACATTGTTGTAGTCTCATTTTTGTCTTGAGCATTTTTTTTGGTTCATTAAGATGCAAGTGAAACACAACTTTCTCGTTTCGTTATTTTTCTTAATTGTTCGTCTTTTCCGTTGACTATGTCAGGAGTATTTCTTGTGTCTTAAAGAAATGAGATACATTAAAAGGGATGTGGTTTAAATTGAATAAAACACAACAAACCAGCATTTTCTGTGCATTTTTAAAGTGCAATTTCATACTTTTCTCTTGCCCTCTTTTCTTTGGGTTTGACAGCCCCTGTCAACGGTCACAATGTAGAACCTGGCCCACCTCTGGGATAGGCAGATGGCAACATGTCACCTACAGAAGCTGCGTCATTGTGTCCATTAGACAGTGATTGTGGGTCACTGGACAAAGTTCCCCTTCAGCCAGTCACAGACCTGAAATGGCACCAGAAATTCATCCAGTCCGCACCTGAGAATCTGTTGCCTGAGGGGCACTTTTCTCCCAAGTCTAGTGACGGAAACTCCCCATGAATTTAGGTTTAGATCTCCTTCTGCTTTGTCACGGCACAAGCCTGTTTTATTGTGAACCATTTCACCAGGTGCCTGTGCTTTGTCCCGGTGGCCTCCACCAACCAGCTGCCGCCACATTAAGTCGGGATCCTTTAAATTCCCCAACTGGGTCCTCCGGAGTGGCGGCTGCTGTGTGGAGCCCTTGACTTTAAGAGAATCATGTGATTCTGTGTTTGTGTGGGCCACTGTTCTGTGATTTGGTTTCAGTTATATCTATTGAGATGTTTGCATAGGAAACTGGCACAGCGCCCCCTAGTTTTTGGGGTTTTTTTTTGTTCCTTTATAAGTCATACCGGACGATATTTGTGTTGCAAGAGGCTTGAAGAACTGACGCCTGATATTTGGGGCGTAAAGTAACCACTAGCTCAGTGTATATGATCAACTCACCTTGATCCATATGTTGCGATGCAGCAAGCATGTGGTGAATTATCGTCCCATTTGGACCAAGAGGCGGCAAAACAAAGGTCAAAGAGGAGTCTGGGAATAATTGTCCCAGTGGGGTAGGAGTGGTAGAACAGGACTGAAAAATAGCAGGTGAACTGAAAGACAAGAAGTGAAGTGTATGCGCAAGAAAAGCAACAAATCTCAATAAAATCAAAAAGGCAAAAGCTGTGAGAACGTGAATAGTATCATCCAAATGGTGAGGGAAAGCGCTGTCCGAGTATGGCTGGTCCCTTATCGTACATATCACCAGCTATACGGGTCAGTAGCATGCCCGAACTGTACGTGACCGCTGGAGACGGTCCAAGGAAGAAGGCGAACACCAGTAGTTTCATGAAGCGCTTCAGTACCTTGATCACTGTGAGGATGGAAATAGAGGAAAAAAACTGCATGAATGGTTTGACACAATTTGCCAAAAGAACTTGCTGTGATTTTCAACTGACTCTTTTGGCTCTTCAAAATAGCGTTACTCGTTTTGATAGCGAACAGAAGGCGTCTTTTATTGGTGTTTTTTTCCCGGCGCTTGTGGAGGTCAGAGTTGTCGGTTAGACAAGTGAGAGACTGAGGGGTCGACGCGGCATTCAGGTGTGTGAAGTGCGACGCCTCGCATTTGACAGAATCTAACCCCGTTACAAAGCCACCGCAGCGCTGAACATGAATCACGTTCCCCACGTTTGAAGAAAACCGCAGGGCGTGAATGACTGCACCTGATTGGGCGAATCCATTTGGAAATGTCTGCTGGCGGCAGATACCTGGCGTGGACCCTCGGCTCGAGTGGCACATGAAACGGCAACATGAAGGATTCACGCCGACTCCAATTATCAAGTTTCACGCTCTGAGCCGAGGCCTTTTAATAAACCATTCTAACAGAAGCGGTTAAAAGCACTTGACCAATGACCGGCTGTTTTCCTGAGAGGAGGAGGAGGCACTCACTTTGAATGCTAATTCTCACATTGGCTCTTGGTCAGGCGGCCTGCGTGAGTTGTTGAAAGAGCTCTCAGCAGTTCTCCTCCAGCTGAGTTGTTTGTTCTACGGACCTTTGTTCGTTCAATGGACCACTCGACTGCACGTGAGTCACGGGGTGGGTCCCCCCTCCAGGTCTCCCCTCCTCCCCTCCTGAGAGAAGGGATGATCGACGCCAGTGATTCTTAACCACAGGGCCACAAGCGCCCCCTAGAGGAATCATAGAAGCTTTTTGTTTTACACCTCTGGGCCGCGAGATGCTCAGTTTTAATATATTATCCACATATGGTGGCAGTAGTGAGTCACTGAATTGACTTGACAGATGCAAATCTGTGCTAGTTAACAACTATGGAGACGTTCTTGAAAAGAAAAAATGATAAAGAAAGTGATGGCGCCCGCAACAGTAAAAACTGTTCATGAAAGCATGAAAGTTGGAGCAGTTTTGAAAATGAATTAGAACCTTTTTATGGCGATACTTTCATTTACACTTATATCTTCTTTGGAGTTAACATAAAATATATTATTTTTATTTTATGATATTTAATCATGGTTTTATTATGTTTATTTTATTCAGAATTGTATTCAGTTTTTCCAGTTTTCTCAACAGTTTGCATCAAGTCTATTTTTTTCCTTTTGTTCTTTAGTAAGTTTGATGAATATGACTTGCACCTGGTTCCGCTGCTGGTCAGGCTTTTCCATGACAAATATATGTCTTTGTGCTTATCACATGGTTTCATGTCATTTCACAACATTTTGGTTTGTTTACATCTCAGTAGATTAAATATGGTTGTTGGTCAGTTATGAATCAGTTGTATAACTTCAATGGGCCCCAGGTCCATTTGTTCTGAGAAAGGTGGGCCCCCAGATCACAAAGGTTAAGAACCCCTGGTATACACTTCAGAACTATGTGCATCCACACTGTGTTGTCTGAGATACACTCGGCCATTTGGGACTCTCAAGTGAGAAAACCTCTCTTAGTTCTCTCAGAAGCACCTTGTTCCTTTATACTGAAGGTCCAGAACCAGCTTCAAAGCATGTCTTTCTAAGAGCCTACATGACTGTAGAATGACATTTGTGCCACAGAAATCCAAACATGGCGTGTACTCATTTCTTTTTAAAATACAGTGATACAAATCCCAAAAAAACTGCAGCCCCCGAACTTGACTGAGGTGCCACATTCATCGGCACCTGTGCGGGGGGGTGGTGCCTGGCACTTTTCATTGGAGTTGCCAGAACAATTACTCCGTAGTGGCAATAATCCGACACGTTTTATACGACTGCCATGGATTCTGTGGTCGTCAATGAACTGTTTTAGTGCAGGGCTGCGCAGCGAAGTGGCCACGTTACATACCTTGACTGTTCTCCGGGGGCCGTCAAGCCAAAAGATGGAAGAAAAATAGTCTTGAATTTAGCCACTGATATATTATAAAACAAAGACAAGATCGAAAAAAGTGTAATTACTATATATTAGACGCTTTATATGTAGTGTCATGATGTATTGTCTCATTTTATACAAATTTTATTAAAGTAAAGAGTAAAGAAAGAAAGAGATCATTCTAGTGTTGAATGTTTTTAGATGTCTTTCTTATCTGACCTCAAACGCGCGACACTGGGGCCATTTGGACCACATTTGTTTTAGTGTGAGCATATAAATACTGTGTAATAGACTGTAATTATATAAATAAATCAACTGGTGTACAAAAGGTAACAAGACAAAATGCATAGAAACGCGTAAAAGTGAGAAACAAGAGCATCTGCCATCATCTTTACAAAGCTCACGTGTGTGTTTGGCAAGGGCAATTGGATGAACACATTCATTTACGTTTCAAAGACTTTGTGAATCTCCGCTGTGCATCCAGCTCTCTCAAGTGGCGCAGCCTGCCGTCACCATTGTGCAGCTCAAGTGTGTCTTGTTTTGTTTAAGTGCAGAGAAACGTCTCTCATGCGAAGCTCTGCTCTCATTGTGACAGTTTCAACAACTCTGGAAAAAAGATTTACAGCGCGGCTCATGGAATTTAGTGCAGGCGTAACAAAATGGTAACGTCACGAAACGATACAAAAGACGAAACAAGGTCCACTGTACGAAATGCTCACACAAAATCAAGCATAGATAGAAAAAAGAATTTAACAAATTTGAGTGAAAATGATTTGAATGCAAAATATATATAATAATAATAGCACATTTTAATTTCCCAATATCATTGGTTATTTCTTTATAGATCAGATAACTTATACATTTGCTTCAAAAGTCCAGCAGATTGATTTGCATGAATGAAAATATTATACAGAAAACACGTGCTAATTCACAGAAAAGCTACAAAAGGGATTCATCGCTTTCATTTATTTCCAGTCGAGTTCTTACAGACCCTTCTTCCACTCGGCTTCATTTCTACTGTAGCCACCGACATTAGTGCTCGGTGCTACAGGGCTCCAGCACAGGAAAAAACCTACAGAGGTGAAACCTTTGACTCGCCTTTGACAGCCTAAAGCGTCAACATGCATCGCAGACGGCTGCAACATCGGTCGTAAAAGTTCAGCTGGCGATTGTCGATCGCTGTTGGAGTGAGAATGTTATCCTCTGTTGTTGTTAAAAACAGCTGCAAATGGCGTCTGTGCTTTTACTAGAGTTTGATACACTCAAATATTGCAGTACTTTGTGTCGCGATAATGTATTGACATTTTACATCCACTCCATAAATACTTGAGTACATTTTGAGTTTAACGCAGCTTCTGACCACTGGGTGGCGGCGAGTAATTTGACCGCCCCCTCATTGTTTACGAGATCTTGCGAGTGTTGTAGCGCTGAAACGTTAGCATCAGCTAACCAATAGGTTAAATCTGGACAGATTGAACTGTCAGCAGTGGCGTTCATTGGGCAATATGGACAAGAGGAGTGCCGCTTGGAAGATGTGCCGCACCACGGTCAACTAGTGGGTGCTGTTCAGCCATTTAAAAAAAAAAGGTGTGTTTACGAAATATATAACACCATGCATCATGTCGCAACCCCTGTATTGTGATACACAGCACAGACAGATACATGAAGTGTTGTTTTCCAGGTGAGACATTCTATAGTACTCCTACCTTGGGCGTGTACTTGTGCATGATCAGGTCTTAGTCAGAGCCATGTTGCACGGTTAAGACCCTCCTCCACAGCTCAGTGACGTGCGCTTCATTTCTTAAATATCCTCCCACAAATCCACGGCTCCAGTTAAACCCAAAAGGCTTTGTGAGTACAACAAAGTGTACTTCTCCCACTGCCACCAGGCTTCATGCCTCCACTGCTCGGTCACTGGTTTCATTTACCGTCGCTCCTCCAAGAGACGGATAGTGGCTGCCAGCCAGTCAAGTTTGAGTTCATTTAGAAGAGGACACCTGTGCAGGGAGACTGACTCTCACACACGAGCCCATGCAAAGTCATGCGGGAGACAAAGGCTCTCAGCTATTCTGTGTCTATTACTGAGAAACTCCACTGAGGAAACTCACTTCCTGCTAATAAATAAACGGAGGACGGAATAAATGTCTTGAGCTGCAGTGCGTCCGTGCAGTCAAGCAAAACTGATGTTCCGCACCAGCGATCACCATCATGATGGCCGCCGTTTAGCCCCACCCCTTCTCCCATCAATGAGTCTAGTTTCAGCCAGTTGCTCGGAAGTGCGAGGCATTGGTTCCAAAACAATCCGGCACAATGCAAGAGCAGACAAGTGTAATTACTAACCAGCTGGACATGTTTTGATGCGATAACTGAAGCCCTTTGACTTGGTTCTTTTCATGGCAGTGGTGAACAAAAGGAAAAAGACTCCATGTCAACACGGCTGAAGAATTTATTATCTATGGTTTGTCCCTCATGTCAAAATAAAAAGATATGTTTCTGCAATGTAATTATATCTCTGAGTTTATAGTTTATCTCATCCCTGTTTCTTGTCGACAAATCTGTAGCTTGGGGCTTTGGCTGTGTCCCATGTCGCACCGTAACACTAGCACTTGGTTCTGAGCGGCCTCCACTATGAAGTGAAGTGACTGACACTTCATGTCACTTCAACACTTCATGACGTCACGCGTAAAGACAGCGTGTCATTGGCTGCCGTGCTGTGTTGTGTTTCCTGCATATCCTGTGTTGGAGACGTTTTGGAAACATTTCTGCGACCTGCGAGCTGATCATCTCACTTGGTTTGGTGAACCAATGGAGAAGAAGTGGGCGGAGCCTATGTTGCGGCGATAGATCTGTTCGAGGTATGAGGATGCTAACGTTAGCCTGGACGCTAGCCCACTGTTGTTTGTTTAGAAGAAATCAAAACCTACTGTTGTACATCCACGTTGTATTGTTCATGTTGTCGAACACGGTCGACCATTTGGGTCGCTAACATGTGATACCAGAGAAAGTCAACAAACGGAAGAGTAGTTACTAGTTACTAAAATGTCCCTGTTGTCCTGTCCAGCATTGTTTTGAAATAAAGGACTTTGGCCTCCTGGACATCTCTCCACACTTCGTATTCCCACTTGGTTTCAAGTCAGCTCCGGAGCTCCCTGGGTTTGACGGGATCATTTCAAGTGGTGAACGGCCAGTGCCCTCGGTCTGAGGAGGACTGGGACACACGACACTGACACATGAACACGCAATACCTAGTGCTAGAGTGAGAAATGGGACACAGCCTTAATCTCACACTTTACAATGCTGAACACATACTATTAATAATCCAGTTACATGTTCATTAACTGCTAACAGTCAGTAATTATGCTGTTGTTTAGAGTGAATAGTCGGCGATCATTTCAAATTACTGGGGGAACAAGATACAAATTGGTATTTTAGCATGACTCATTACATGCTAATATGTAGCTAATACACACATGACTAAATACAAGTAACATCCGACTTACGACCTGCTCGACTTGCGCCCACCCGTACTTACGAACACGGCCAGCAGGTGCTTATTTTTTTTTTGATTCAATGTCTGGCACCGCAGCACGTAGCAGCCCGGTGTCACGTACAACAGTCACGGCAGCACAGCATCGCACTCTCACACAGCCATCTACCGCTACAGCAGTACCTAAAACCCTTGCATCGGCTATTTTGAATTGGCATTCGATTTACGTCTAGTTCGATTTACGACCGGTTGGTTGGAACTGATCCCAGTTGTAAGTCGGATGGTACTTGTAGCTAGTTTATAGGAGTATAGGATCCTTAATCTAAAGTGAAGCGTGAAGAGTATGCTGCATATTCATTGTCTCTGTTAAACACAAACTGGGGCTAAGCTGGAATACAGTGGTCCCTTTGTTACTGAAGTAGCAGTACCAATGATCGAGGGGTGGGGGTGGAGTCACGTGGAGGGTTCACTTCCCACCGGAAGCTGAGGTGAGACACTATGCCGCACATTGAGGAAGGGCAAGTGTGGCATGAGAGGCATTAGAGTCTGGTAAAAATCTGTGTTACCGCAGATTTTTTCTTTACTAAAATAGAGCGGAAGCAAAGTGTTACATAAGTGTGCGTTGTAGAATTTGGATTGTTCGACTGGCTAGGTGAGGTATGGGCGCCCTGCACTGTGCGTGTGCGGCGTGTAGGATGGGCTCATCCTGTTCAAGCTCTGACATGTGAGACGCTTCTGCCGACGCAGGAAGTTAACACACCGGATAAGAACGTGGTGCGAATGGCTCTTCAAAGTCTAAATCAGGGACCGAGTGGTGGCATTTTTATATGGGTACATCACTCGATGCTTTGATGTAGTGGCGCCTGGCATGCTGACAGCGATTACCGACACAAAGCAGATGTCTTTAAACGCCTACAATTGTGAGGAAGGAACAGAAAACTGGGTCTTGAAATCTCCTTTTGTGGCTGCTGCCGTCGTCTTGTCTTGTAACACACACGGTTAGGTACTGCACACTCCTGTGGAAGCCAACTGTCCCTCCCCTGCTGAGAACTAGGGCTTCAAACATCCAGGTTCTCCGCCGCGTCGCGCAAACACTCGGCACCCAGTGAGCGGTGAAGGCCAATCGCATCTCGGCGCACTGGTGAAATCCCTCCGTCCCAGAAACGTTGTCACAACTGCACCAGCGAAGAAAACAAACAAGAAAAACATCCATGTCTGTACGTCAACCAATTCAGGATAGGAGAGAGTGACAGGTTCTTCAATCCCTCAGCAGCGTCTGAGAAGTGGCATCTCAGCCGCCGTTGGCATTTGACTGACAGGAAACAGGTCTTACTCTAAAAGTCACAGCTTCATTGAACAATAATGGGAGACGGAGGGAGGAAGAGATGGAGGGCAAAGACGGCTCAGGCTTTGGTTTCAACTCCTCGCCGCTCCAGATGGATGAGTGGATACAGAGACAGAAAGCCAGCGATTTGTGGGCAAGTGCCGTGATTGTAATCAGGTTTTCACTTTTCTGCTGGTGCGGTCCATGAGCTCCGCGGGTTTCTTTTTTTTTTGGTGACACTGATATCGTACAATGAGACTGAGATGTCGGCAGCAGCCGTCTGAACGATACGCCGCGTGGATCTGCGTGGCTGTCTGTTATTGTTGTGGATATTTCTCTTGTCTCCTCCGGAGGATTTCTCACTTTGTTACGGTACACGGACAATACTTCATCTACATCGCCCCAGTGCACCAAAGCATTTTGTTTGATCAACTCAGCAGTGGTTTTTTTAAATATCTACTTCACATGCCAAGCGATGACGGTAGTTTTGACCTGTGCGAGTCGCTCCTGACTGATATCGCGAGCCATACTGAATTCATTGTCTCTCAGTATTTTCCATTCTTCTGTGTTTTTCATCCCCACTTCTCTCCATCATGTTCACACCTTGTATTCCACCACAGCGTTTTCTGTTTCACACCCAGTGCTGTCTTCACTCTTGCATTAAAATGGCGAGCCATTGAGTTCACTGCACAGTTCAATAATCCATCTTCTACTAGCACTCGAACTTGGTTCCCTACATCGACTCGCTCTATCAACATCAACGCATTATGCCATCTAAATCAGTGCCACGTCTCATCTTCTTGTCTCACCATCAGTCGAGTCCATTTCTGAATCATCTTCGTCCATTATCAGCTCTGGATGTCATTCAGCCGGTGCTTAAAATTCATCCGCTAATAACCCTCCAGTGTCTGCTGGCCATTGTTTCCCTTTAGTCCGTTCTTAACACTGGGTTTCATCATTCAGTATTTCCACTGTTTAAAGTCGCTCCAGCCTCTAATGAATAAGATCAGTAACAGTTCTGACAGGACAGAGGGGGTGAACCCAAATGCACTGGGAAGAAGATGATCACGATTCCAGAGTTGTGCTACAGACCGACAGAGAGGGACAAGGCAAGATTCAGGACGCCAGTGTTGTCATCTCCTAAATCCCGCAACACACTCCCGGAGCGAAATATATGGACGTCAGGAAGCAGATTTAGCATCCTATACTGACGCCGAAGCAGTGGCGGTCCCACAGTGAAAGTGCGAACCGTCCTCGCTGGCAAAACTGGCTTTTGCTATTTGGAGTCGGTCGTGTTGACTTCCTAATTCAGGAGGTTAGCCACATGTAATTCAGTGAAGAGAGCTTCCGAACATCCATCCACACCACACCACCAGCCAGGAACACTTAAACAGGGAGGACATTTTTTTTTTTGCTCCGCAGAAATGGCTATGCGTCAATATGCAACGCGGAAGGCTGCCTTTGGCGTCAGTATGGGACGCAAAAGTCCACTTTCCCAATGTCAATATATTACGGTATTAGGGGTGAGGATGGGTTGCATGAAAACTGTCTCTGAAGTGGGAGCATTGTCGCTGTGTAAAAAATACAAACGAAACACTGCTGCAGGAGTGTTTGGCGCTATGGCCGGGAAGTTGACCAATGGTGCTGCCTTGGCAAACACCGATTCTGGATGTGTCAATGTTCTCAGATCCTGCCGTTTCCAGCAGATTTGGCAGCATGAAAACATGGCCTCAACAATGTTGTAATAGTTTTGTATTTTTCATTAGTTTTCGTTTTTATTAAGTTTTGAATTTTTGTCTTTAAATTCAGTTAGTTTGAATTAGTTTTCAGAGTGGGTTGGTTTCAGTTTTGAAAAATGCTTAGTTTCAGTTTAGTTTTTATTAGTTTTAGTGTTATTTGTTTATTTTTTCCTTCAATATCCACTATTGGAACAAGATTGAAGATTGAAACGGGTCACAAAGGTAGTCAGTAACAAAAACTCAACAAAAGACACCATGAAATAAAAATGCCACCACCATCGCACTAGTCAGCGTTGTCACGTGCCGTCATCAGCCGAGCCAAAAATAAATCGAATTGAAATCATCTGAAAATGCTTCTTTCTGAAATAAGCAAAGACGAAAATCGAGGACAATTTTCGCTATCAATTTTGGTTTGTTTTGATTAGTTTCACACAATGCTGTTTCAGTTCCTTTTCATTTTTGTTTCAGTTAACAAATATGACTTGACATTCTAGTTTTCGTTTTGTTGTTAGCTTTTGTTGACTATAGTAATACAAGTGAAGGTGCCAGAAAATCAGTTTAACTTCAGGCGAAGGTTGAATGAAAGCAAGGCAGGAAGTGAGGTCCGGAACAAGCTGAAGGATTAGATGCTCCTCCAGTGACTACTGCTTGGTCTGGCAGGTTATGACGGGAGGAGGTCGGTATATATCGCTATATAAGGATAGTGGAGAGGAGTGATGGGTGGGGCAGATGTTGGACATCGGGAACTAGCTGAATCCTGACAATTAACTGTTTTATTTTATAATAATTAAACAGCAGTACTGTGAGGTGACTCGACTTGTGCAGGGTGACGTAAGGACTCGAACTGTTGATGTTGTCTCAACTTTGCATATCAGAAATAAAGTGGTGCCTCGGTTTTCGAACATCTCGGAATTCTAACAAATCGGAATTCGCACCAAAATTTCTACATTTTTTTTTGTTTAAGATTTCGAACTTAAATCCAGAACTTGAACTCCCCAGAAAAAAGGCGGAAAAAACATAATGTGCGCGGACCGATCAACTGACCCATGACGCGCTTTGTTATTGTGTATAACGCAGCCTCTGTATGCAGACGTGTCCCGTTACCTACATTTACTGACTGTTTCTTCTTCATATTGAGGTGTGAAACCTTTCCTGTCTCCACACTGGACCGTGGTAGAGTGTCACAGGGGAGGTGCTGGAGCACTCACTCCAGGGTTTGATGTCCTGTTGTGGGCTGGAGCTGGGACAGGGATGAGGCGAGTCTGGGACAGAGCGTGACTTGGTTGATGACTTTGTCACAGCCAAACTGCACAGAAGCGCACATTCAGAGCTGGACACGCACCGGGCACCTCTTCACTTCTGGAGAGACGTCACTCACTCGCCAACCCCTCCCACATGCAGCGGCCACACACATAGAGGAACAGCCACCTGCAGCAGACACTCGACATTCACTCCTACAAAAGACTATTTTAAGGCTTGGAACGCATTAGTTCTTTTTCCATTCATTGTAATGGGAAAAATCGATTCGGATTTCAACCAAATCGCTTCTCAAACAGCCGTCTGGAACGGATTGTGGTCGAGAACCGAGGTGCCACTGTATATCATCAATAATGCAGTGTTTTCTGATTTGTTTTTGACAAGATGTAGTAGAGCCATAACAAGGGTACATTAGGAAGTAAAGTAAAATACAAAAAAAGTAGGTTCCTTCTGATCAACAGCTGCTCATTTTTATGTATAAATGTGAAACAAAGAGCTGCCACTTGAAAAGTGTAGCTGTAGAAGCCCTTATTGTGTCTCCAGTTTATATGACAAATTTCAACATCTGTGTTGAAAGGACTTGGATTCAGGAATAGCAGATTCTTTAAGGGAAGGTGTTGCGGGGGAAAAGGGTTTTCATGGTGTAGCTGAGGTGTGAAAGTGACACACTGTGTGTCAGAACAGTCACAGATGTTTCACAGCCAGGAATAGCTCGTCGTATATTTAAGATAAAGTCCTCTGTGATCAGAGATGTAGTTCCACTTACAGCTGCAATTCTTGGCAGAGTGAGCGCCGCCTCGACTTTCACTCACCATCATCTGATCATGTAACTGGCTCCCTCATAATCGGAGGTTGTAAAGCAAGGTTGTTTTACCTGCCTGGAGCCCACCACGTCAACAACAGACGTGATGAGGGAACCTCACACCAAGTTTGGGGCCATGAACACAGACATCTTCCTCGCCTCTTTCATTGATCCGCTCCTGAAAATGAACCGGCGTGGAACTCAATCGATGGCACTCGACACAGATTCTGTATTTCGTTGTTCTGCAGCATTTTTTTTTTTTTTTTTATGATTTGACGCTCGCTGAACTCCCGGTGTTCGATACTCTCACATATCCGCCGGAGCAGAAGCGAGCCTGCAGGCTCTTCTCTGGGTTCGCCGGCGCTGTGCAAAGGCCAGGACAAATTACCAGTGGTCAGCTGGCCTCTGTCTGCGCCGATCACAAGTGCTGTGCTGACTCTGTCAGCAGAGAATTACACCCTGACCTTTCGCGGGTGGAATGAGACCAAATATGATGGCGTTTCCCCCATCTGTACGTTGATATCGTTTGAAGTTATAAAGAGTCTGCGATTTCTTTCTATATATATATATATATATATTTGTTTAGGGTCACAATTTCACTCCCTCTGTCGTGGAAGCAGGTCAGACAGTTTAAAAGTTAAAGGGGGTCAAGTGTTGGTTCTGTATGGGTCTGAATTCTGAGAGCAAAATCACACTTAATATCAAGATCTCAGGCCACAAGGTCGTCGAGCTTGTTGTCCAGCACATACTTTAGTGAAAAGGATTGGAGTCCAAGGTGGACGATACTCTCACATATCTCTTTTTAAAGTCAGTCAAACTCCAGAAAACAATCGTGAAGTCATCCACGGCTTGGACCTGGACCTTCAGGAGAGCATTTGTTCCGTCTGTCCATGGTGGAGCATCGAGGTGATGAACTGAATTGTGAGAACTGAGATGCGGTTGTTGATGTTCACTGAGAAGAACAGTGGGTCGAGAACTGAAGGTTTCTCCGTCTTCAGGCGCTGCTTCCTGTCTGACAGGAAACCTGCGACCCATCTACAGACAGGGAGGCTGAGGTCCTTGAGTTCCTCCTGGGAAAGCAGTGGTGTTGAAGGCGGACCAGGACAAGTTTGTGGCACAGGACGTTCGCAATCTATTAAGTTGTTATTTGAAGAATTCTTACCAGATAACTTGAGATGCACTATTTGGAAGAATTGGACTTATGTACAGAAGTATTTTGTACACAAACCCCAACAACAAATGGGAGGGGCTGGTTGTGAGCAGGTGGCTCAGTGGGACGGAGGAGAAAAGTGATTTCTTGGTTACATTTAAATGAAAAGTATGAAAATCGCACTGTCCTTCGAGGCCAATATCACTGTCATCGCGTGTTGTGTCTTTTACTGACAGACCTGTTCTCAGGTACTCCTTGTGAGGACATGTTGCTCTGTGGAGAACCTTTTGTCTGACCCCACAAGTTCAGGGATAAAAACGGGGTCAATATAATCAGGTTTAAGTTTGGTTCAGAGTCCTGGTTATGGTTCACTGTTGGTTTTGGATAGTTAGGTTTAGGGGGAAAGGCTGGGGAAAGGGTTATGGCAATGAGAGGTCGCCACAAACCTGTTTATGTGCAAATGTGTGTGTGTGTGTGTGGAGGTATAGCTAGTGTATTCTTACTTGTGGGAACCAGTTCTTGGCAAAACACCCACTTGTGAGGACCTTTTGCTGGGCACCACAAAAGCAAAAGGTTAGTTACTCATTTGTTTTAGTTGGTTAGGTTTAGGGAGAGAGGCTGGGGAAAGCTTGAGAGTCAATACATCCCCACAAAGATCGGAACACAAGCGGGTGCGTGTGTGTAAAATGGTTCTGCAGGATGAGCTGCACCAATAACTTATTTTCTATATGATCCTCTGCGTCTCTGTTTCCCGTGGCTGGTCTTAGTGTTTATGTGTTCATGGCTGGTCGCCCACGGTCCTCGCAGAATGTTTATTGACGTGCTTGTGAGTGTTTAGATAAAAAGTGTGAATCTTTAGGGCCGGTGTTAGAATGATACTGTAGCGCTGCGTTGAGGTCCAATCGCACTCCAGTCGGGTGTTTGTGCACTGGCTTATCTGTGTTGTAACATCCACCAGCGAGTACACACACACACACACACACACACGCACACACACGCTCCAAAACACGGCGGCGGTCTCGGTGCCTGATCCGTTTCATCTGCAGAATACTGATCAGAGGGAGACCGCGTTTCAATTCTGATCGTCATCGTGGAGATGAAAACATCAGATGTTAAATCATCCCTTTACTCTTGTTTCACCTTCAATAACTGCTGGATGAATTTATTTTCGCCCACTTAGTCGTACCACATGTGTTTTCACAAGTGGCTACTGAGGCCCGTGCTCTTCTAAATGGAAGAACTGGGGGGAAACTGCGTCATAAAATAGTGGTTGCCCTTCAGATCAGTGGACATATACGACTGTAAACTACTTATTTACATTTGTATTCGCAGCATATCAGGCAGTTAGTGTTTGTTTCCCTGGTATCATCACCGAAAAGTTCCCTCTGAACAACTCAACAATTACTGCTTACTAACAATAAATCGGCAAGTTATTACTGCGTATAGGTTCATGTGTGTTCCTCAAACTCAAGCGTAACTTTAGAAAACTTACTGGCAACCAATGAGGTTCATGAATGACGCCATGAAGAGGAGCAGTGAGAAGGTGGTGGATTTGCCGTGGCACCTTCTGATGGGAACCGACTAAACACAAGAGACGACACTGACCACTGACGAGAGGAGAACGGGATTTAGATGACCTGCCTTTGACTCAGCTCTTTCCTCTCCAGGATCATCCTCATGACCTTGAACTCGAGCGTCTCCACATTCCTGACCGGAACTTTTCTGACCAATAACCAGGTTCTCTGACTTAGAAGAGCCGATCCTTACCCTGGCTTCTTCACATTTAAGGCGCATTTAAGCTCAACAATCCATACACATCCGTATACGAACGGAAACTTTTGTCCGTGCTCTGGATTCATTTTGTCTGTATTTCTGCACGCATCCACAGAGCTTAAAGATACAGGCCAAACAGTGCAGTACCACCAGAAACCATGGGGGGCAGTGTTGCTATAACTGCCCGATACGTGGCTCCAATGAGACACAAAGAAGACATAACAATGGCGGAAATTCTCCGTCCTCCAGTGGCGATATATTTATCGGCCTCACCGCCTCCTACAATGCTGCCTCTGTTTCCTCTTTTGTGCGAGAGCTACATGATCAATACAAACTCCACACTCGCCATGTTGGTTTTGGAGTTTGTTGTTGTCATAAACCTTTGACTCTGAGCTGCTCCCCCTGGTGGATGCATTGGCGAACGGCAATACCAACGTGAAGATGTGACGTGTACATTTTCGTAGGTAAAGGGAGCACAAACAGGGTTTTAGCTGTGAGCGATGCAGCCCAAACACCCTCAATACTTCCTTAAATTCTGTCACTCACGGAATCTGTCCGATCTTTCAACGTCAGAATTCTATGCTTTGCAGGATGAACCGCGAGGTGGAGCATCATAATCGATAGGAGTGTATTCCCGGGCCACCGTTTACCTCTTTTCATGTCCCGGCAAGCATTATTTATTTATTTCTCTCCCCGCGCTGATCCCTCTCTCCCACCCCATGAATAATCCACTCAGTGAAGTGACAAAAGTTACCCAGCGCCTCACCAACTCTCTCCTCTCCCCGCAGTCATCAGGATTCCTCTCTGCAGTTGGCTGATCTGCATGCTTCATAGAGGGCGCCGGGTTTGAGTCGCATGCGAAGAGAGTTTTGTGTACGGCAGTACAGTTGCTGCAGAGGTGAAGCGTCTTCATTGAAGTTGCGTGTCTTCCAGGGATGGAGTGGGGGATGACAGAATGGGGTTAAGAAGTGACTTGATTTGTGATTCTATCGCCTTCATTACATGCCTGAAGGCGCAAAGCGCACAGCTCATTACACGCAGAACCTGTGTGCGCGTGGAGGGCTGGCGATATGGACGCTCATGTACACGGAATGTACAGCAGATGGCATGCACGCACGACAGAAGGAGCACATAGGGGAAGAGGTGGGAAAAGCAGATGATGCAGACAGATGGAGGCGAGAGCATTAAAAGCAGAGTCCGTTTTGGACAGAAGAGAAAAATCCTTTGGTCCAAAGATGCCGTCAAGACGCGAGTGAACCCGGCAACCGCAGGTGGCTAGCGCCAACTAAAAGGAAGCCATCTTGTTTTGCACTGCCGATATTATGGGAAACTGTTTTTTTTTTTTTTTTTTTTGGTGGTGCATGTAAAGTAGGAAGTAAAACCCTTGGTAAAAGCCTATTTATGCTCTACATGACATACCCATCTGGATCCATATTGACCGCACGCTTTCACGACAGAACAATGGAGGGACTGTCTGCACCGCAGAGCTAACACAGCTAACAGCTACCATGACGTCTCACTTCCATGATACTCATGGACTGTCAAAGTTTGCTTTGTGGTTTATAAGTTGGCAAAAAGCTAAATGCAGAACAAAATAAATGTGCTCCAAAATGTGAAGCGAGAAAGAATCATTGTTTTTATGAAGCAAGTTCTGGTTAACAATGTAAAGGATCATGAAAAGGAGAAGTGATACAATTCAAAGTTATTTAAAGTCAGTAAATAAACAAATAAATCATGATGTATTTTGCCATATTGTCCACCCTTGTCTGGACACGTTTGAAACAAATACATTTTCTGTCATTTGTATTTGCAAATAGCCTGGCAAATCGAGTGTCAGTAGCTACAGTTTTGAATGAAAAGGGATTTTCTATTTCTATTCAAGCACAAGTGCACTTTGGCCCAGGTTGCTCTGGTGTTGTGCCCTGGGATTTTTTCAATGAACCAAGGGTGCTGCTCGAATGAGACACAAGAAAGACATAACAATGGCGGAACTTCTCCGTCCTCCTGTCGCTGGTTACGACGCTGCCTGTGTTTCCTCTTTTGTGCAAGAGCTACATGATCAATACTGACTCCACAGTCGCCATGTTGGTGTTGGAGCTTGTCATTGACTCCGGGCTGCTCCCCCTGGTGGATATATTGGTGAACAGCAATACGGATGTAAAGAACACCTGGAAGCATGTGATCGGTGACGGTAACATACAGTTTCGTAGCTAAAGGGAGCATTTTTTTGGGGGGGGGGGGATTGGACGAACATACAGTCACTGACAAACTTGTTTTCTTTGACTCAAGTCATGCTACTTATTTTAGACTTCAACTGACAAGAAACTTAAAAGAACTGAAACGGAAAAGAAACTTACTGTGATGCTCCACCGAGATCTCATCTAACATGGACTGAAAAGCCTGTGACCTGAGCATTTAGGTGTCTGACCTCTAAACCAATAAACATCTACTGTACATTGATTTAGTGTGTTTTTCCCACCAGGTGTTTTTATATTCATGTTGTCACTGACACGTTGACATGAATCAAGTGTGCTCATTTTAGCCTCCGAAATGGACAGTAGGAACTATTGAAGCTGGTGTTCTGTAGTTTTTGGTGCCAGTTCGAATCATTGAATAAATGTGAATTCTGTTTGAATGTATTTTCAGTCTGGTCCCTGTGTGATTGGGAATTTCTGTTGAGTGGGGTGTCAGTATTTCCTCTAAAATCGACAGTCAGAATGAGGCTGGTCCGGTCTGTGTTCTCTGGAAATCTGCCAAATCCACATGTGACCCTGTTACCTGTGTTCCATATCATGATGGTGAGAGAACATCAAGGTGGAGCTGCAGCGCGGACATGTCATCCACGGAGCCTCGGCGGTTCGGCTCTTGCTTCAGTTGTTTGATGGTATCACATATTTTTTTACGTGTAAAACAGACACAAATTCACAAGACGACAGGGTCATTCTACGCAAGCAATTTCCACCTCACCTTTTTTTTTTTATTTTATGGAGACGCTCATTTTATATAAGACACAATGGACCTGGAAAGTCTTTCCCATCCTCAGATATAAAACCCAATTTATTGTCACTGGATGTCAATTTTCCCCCTCCACGCTGAGTGATTGCACTGTTACCAACTAGCTGAGCCAAAAAAGCAAAATTTTCATATCAAAATACTTCATTTAGATAACAAAATGAACAGCAATTTGCTTAGAAAATTGTGTTAATATTTAGATGCTATTTCTGTGTGAGACGTTCTGGACTGAAAATGGTGAAAAGTGTAATAATTCACAGCACTTCAGTTTAGGTTCAATGCATTTAAATGCACATTTTAAGAGGCACCTGCTTTGTAGTGCGACCCTGGACGTGCGGTGTCTACGTTCCGCAGATCAAGTGTTTACAATACCACTTGTGTTTGTTCAGGTCAGCAAGTCTGGCTGACATGTGTAAGAGGCTACAGGCCTTTTTTATTTTACCTACACTTGACAAAAACAAGAGCGAATACTGGCAAGCCCTGTCGGTTTATTGTGTGGCGATACACCTCTCGTAAAAAGGCCTCTGTCGCTGCAGGCGCTCGTCCACTTTACGGGACTTTTACGAGGCTCTTATTGTCTCGGTCGGTCGGCGGATGGAGGACTTGACGGCGGCCATGTTAAAGTCATCATTGCTATTCATTTAATCTTCCCTCCTCTGTTCTTCTCTAATCTTCCTTCCTCTGCTCGACTCTGGCTTCCTCACCTTGATTCTTCTTTCAACTCCCTCCTCCCTCCTCGCCGCAGCCCCTCCCTCCTCCTCTCCTCTTTTATCTTCCCTTCCTCGCCAGTCTGCTCAAACTTTTCCCCTTCTCTCATCTCCCCTCTTCCTCCGCCAAACGTCGCTGCTCATTTAACAGCCCTGCTGTGAATTCAGAGAGTTTTGTGCAACTTCAAAACAAACTAAATTGCAAATGTTCATCTCGGCTCTCTCCGCGCTCGTTCTACTTCACTGGTAGCAAATTTGCAAAACACCAGGAAGCATGAATGTGAATATTCATGGAGACAAAGTTGAAGGACACTGTGAGTGTGCTTCCTAAATTACAAGAGTTTCAGCGCACATCCTGGTTTGAGAGGGTGGTAGTTACACTGAGACCTAGTTAATGACCAAGTAATTATCATTTTTATTTGACAAACCATGAGATTAGCTCTCTGAATCTGTAATGATCTGTAGAAGAATGTAAACCCAAGGAAAACAAAGATCAGTTTCCAAAGGAATAGCACTCGAGTGATTAGCTGAAACAGCTAATGCTAAAGGTTGCTTGCATGGCTAGTGATGTGCGACGCATGCAACACATGACACATGAGTCACCATGACTGTTCAGGGGTCAGATCTGGTGTTGCAACGGCGCCACCGACCTTCGATAGCGAGGGAGCCTCATGAATTTCCAACCAGCCTGATGTTAGTGGGATCAGGAACCAGTGGATTTTGGAAATATTTTAGGGGGCACACAACCAGTCCTTGGTAGAGTGTGGGCTAAGGGCCAAATATGGACCTCAGCCTCACAGGGTCAGTGTGAAACATAGAACAGCCCGTTCTCACTCCATTGGTGCAATGTATTGATGCACCTTTACGTCCTATGGTGATGTCTCTGGCGGGTGGAAATTAGAATGCGTGAGGTGCGGGAGACAATCGGGAACTCAGTTCAGCGAATTATAATGGATGTCACTTGCCCTTTATATGGCTCCTTACTGACGGTGCTGTTGCCAGTCACCGTGACTGAAACATATGGTCGTTTGATGGGCTTTATATGCCAAGTGAGTTGAAGAGCAGCGATGCTGAAGTCCATTTACCCAACGTATTACCCCATGGGAGTCGGGATTTGTTCCGTAGAACTGATCTGCATTCAAACAATTTCACACTTGTGATATTTTAAAAGCCTATTTTGTAGTCTTTCAATTGAGCGTTATTTCAAGTGAAGGGAAGAGATGATTCTCCATGGACCGTGATGTTGGCTGATGATATAGTGATTTGTTGTGAGAGTTAGGAGGAGGTGAGGTTTGAGCTGAAGAGAAGAGGAATGGATGAATCAGAATTCATGTTTGTGGAAGAGTCGGGGCAGGTGAAGGAGTAGAGGAAGTTGAAAGCGTTTGACATCCATCACCCAAAGTAATGGACAGAGATGAGGAGAGGTGAAGAAGGGAGTGCAGGCGGGGTGGAACGGGAGGTACTGTCGGAGTTAGTGCACAGAAGTTACATGTTACTTAAGAGTTAGATTACTTTACAATAACAGGTTAATGTAATGTGTTTTTATATATTGTATTATAGTAATGATAGTTATGATGCCGCTTTACAGCTTTTGCTGAAATATTGCAGTGTGTCATGCATTCGAGAAAAGTCCATAATGTCTCACAAAAAGACGTCTTATGTGAGCACAGACAGAGGAGAGAAGTCAGCATCCTCTAGCTGGAAGTACAGCCATTATTTTCGAGTTTGTCTTGGATAAAGACAAGAATATATTTTCTGGTGTCGACTACGTGAGGGCAACAACACTAATTCAACCGTGGAAAAAAAACTCCCGGATTGCTGAAACGTTTCCAAAAGACAGAGCCGCACACTAATGCTGGTAAACAGCGCACGCAGAGAGCAATTTCTCGACTTCCGCTGCCGGGTCCTGCATCCGTGGATGTTTCTCAGCCGAACGACAGAAGCTGGATTTATCCTTTCCAACAGCAACCATTAACTGGGAAGGTCTGCAGAAGCTCATCGTTGGGTCTGTCGTGGAGAGAAGTGCTGCGGATTTCTTCAGATGACTGGCTGGCATTTTGCTTTATTATAGTGGGAATAACAGGGCAATTCACTAAGATGCCAGAGAGAAATGTGTCTGCTGCCTTCCTGGAAAAGGATGAAGGAGACAGCTGTTTTTTTTTTAGGTCTGGTTTGATCTGAGATGTTGGAGCAGCAGCTGATGCGCAAGGGAAGCTTTTAGGACAATAGTCACACCTGCCTTGATGTTTGCTTTGGAGACTCTTGGAGTCAGGAGAGTCAGAGACGACTCGACCCAAGTGCATCAGTTTGAAGACAAAGTGAGGGAGGACAGATGGTTTGTCCACATGGAGAAGAGAGGAGGCCACGTTGGACCAAGAATGTTGGAGATGGAAGATGACACTGACTGATGTAGAGGGTAGGTGTGGTGGAGGCTTTTTATCAGCTCTAGTTTTCACATTTTTACTTTCTATTTTTTGTGTTTTTGACTTCCATTTAGCAAAGTGATATACAAATATTGTTGTGGTGTGAAATCTATTGTGTCATCACCTGCCAGTTTTGGAAGATAGTCAGTTACTGAACCTAAAACCAAATGTATGGTGGAAAGTCCATCGTTGAAATGCTAGAACACAATTCTTTTATTCCGAGTTCTGCAGTTCACCCTGCAGCAGGTGGTCTCCCAAAGTGCCACCATCATGTAACTGTCTGATCAGAATGGTAGTTATTAGCCAAGAATCCATGCTGAGAACGAAATAGATTTCTCTTTTCTTTTTCGTCTGAAACACATTTTTCATAAGCGCCATCAGCAATCATTGCTCAGGATTATTCTCTAAGTCAGTGAATTGAAGCCTCACTCGTGTAAGAATGTTGTTCCCCCATCTGAAACGGGTAAAAGTTGGATTTTGGCTGCAGTGGATGAGAGTCAGAGCAGTTCAAATGCTCTCTCTTTGATGTTTGGATTTTCTCCACCTGCTCCTCCTACTCATACTCCTCCATGTTTTCATCCTTCATCCCTCCATCTCCTCATGCCACCGGGCCCTGGCTTCACGTGCACGTGCAAATGTAATCCTCCTACTCAGATGCCGAACCTCCGTCGGGGTATTTGACACGTTCTGAACCAGGAAGAGCAGTGCTTTATTCATTCAGGTCATTATCCTCCACTTTCACTTTCATCGGCGACTTTCCTTCCTCTGACACTTTCAACCAGCTCCTGCTGTTCGGCTTCAGGGACGCCACGCGGCCACTGGAGAGAGTAATCTGCTATTACATTCACTTGAGATGACACTCCGCGAGGTGGCCAGGGTCTACTACCCCCTGGTGTTCACCTCCTCGGGAGACGCTGCACCACTTCAGCTGAAATGAGGGTCGTACCAAAAAGTGAAATACGGCAGCTACTACAGTTAGAAATGCCTCAGAAGAGCAAAGACCGTTGGGGTCAGATAGTTGAAGTTGGTCTCCGTGGTATGTCCTGTTGGTAAGGTAACAGGATTCCACCTCTTTGCTCTTTTAGCAGGAGCAGTTACCTCTTCTGGACTTCAGGAACTTCACTGCTGACATGGCTGTTGCCTATGAAACAGTCTTTTTACCTGAACTCTAGTACTTATCTGCATGGTTATCGGTATCAACCTGGATCTTTTTTTTTTTTCCAAGAACCCGTCGGAACTGATCCATAGCCCAAATATCCTCAAATACGGTCTGCGTGCTTCAGTACTGTCTTTTTGACTTCACGATGGTATCCGATCGGATGGGTTTGGACCGATCCTCAAGGCTTCAGTATTGGCATCAGAGGTGAAAAACTGGTACTGAGCCATCGCTAGTCCTGTTCCGACATCTGCCTCAGTCACTGTTTGTCCAAAACAAACGCAGTGTACTTGCACAAGGTCGTCCATTATCGCACATGGCGCCCCCTTGGCTGTAAACCCATGAACGACTCACGGGATCTCAGATGACTTGTAACCGCATTTACTTGACACTTGGGGTTAAGAGAAGAAGTGAACCGTCAACTGATCAACACCTGGTTGTGGGGCAGAACAGATGGCCGGCCCAGAAATGTTGAGCTCAACCATATAATAAAGGGCCACTTCCACCAATGGCTGAACCTTGACGTCCACCTGAGGGGTACCTTTTGATTCTGGCCTGCTGGAAACTCAAGATCGGGCGAGGATCTCCAGACACAGTTGAGAAACAGGATGTGAGGATTTTCTATCCTGGTGCGAAGGTCATTTAAGAAATGAACCTCAGCCTTTGACCTCAAGATGGCGCCCGGTGTTTGACTATCTCTGGTCCAGACTGGAGATAACATGGCTGACAGAAGCAG
Source organism: Synchiropus splendidus (assembly GCF_027744825.2). Lineage (NCBI taxonomy): Eukaryota > Metazoa > Chordata > Actinopteri > Syngnathiformes > Callionymidae > Synchiropus > Synchiropus splendidus. Next base: position 5,359,245 of record NC_071337.1, read on the forward strand.
GACCACCTTGATGTACCGCTCCAGGGTTGGAGTTCATCCAGGTAGTGTGTAAATCCTGTCAACCCTCTTGACCACTGAGGTTGAGTCTATTCCTTCGTATCCTTATTTACACCCTTTGAATCCGCATTGCGTTTACCATCCACCTCCAGTCCGTGCTCCACGCTTTGCTCCCTCCGTACATGTGTCTCACAGAAGGAAGTCATGCAGCGGCCGGAGTAGTGAACCACACGCAAAAAAAAACAGCATCTACACTCCACACGAAGACAAGCTGAATAAGGAGGGACCCACTGATATTTATTATCTTCCTAAAGATGAAGTGAAAACACCTTTTTTCAGCCAAAAGTCAAGGCTGTAAATTTACCGATCCATCTTTGTCTTAACCTTGACCTATGGCAGTCCTTCTCAAATAGTGGTTTCACATCACCAGCAGCCCTGAAATGACTCGAATTCTGCCTCGTCTAAGGTAGTGTTTGTGGGGTACTTCAGCTGTGCAGTGGTGAGGACCGTAATTTCCGGACTACAGAAGGTTGTGACCTCAGAACATACTTTTTTGTCCTACTAGAATAAAGTGTGATTGCGCATCCACTCATGATCTTCTTTTTTAATTTAAGTCTTTTCTGGGATACAATGTTATGTAGAGGTGTACCAATAGTTTTATAGACAAATGATACTATTTACAGAGGAAGCGTGGAGTTGGGGCGGGTTATTTATACTTATTTCTTCCTGAGGGGCGCAACAGAAAATAATGGAGAAGCACTGACCTGTGGTCATGAGCTTTGGGTCAGGCGTCACCCTGAGAGAGAGGGTGAGGAACTCTGGCTCTCAGGAGAGACTCGGAATAGAGCAGCTGCATCTCTGTGTTGAACAGAACCACAGGAGGTGGTTCGGGCATCTTATGAGTTTGCACCCTGGACGCCTCCCTGTGGAGGTGCCTGAGGAACACTGTCCTTGGGGGAGAACAAGGGGTCGACCCAGAACCAAGTGGAGGGATTGTATCGCTTCACTGGCCTGGGAGCGTCTGGGGATCCTCGAGTCAGAGCTCCCTGTTGATGCTGCTGCCCCTGCAACCTGGTAATGGATAAGCAGATGAAGATGGATGGATGCTTTTATTCAGTTAATTTTCTTACTGTCTTTGATACCTTTGTGGCAAAAATATAGAAGAAAATTGAGGCAGATTTCGGAGAGTTTGCTGCACTGGAGGCCAATGGATCTAATACGGCGGCTTTGAAAGACAGTTCAGTCACATGAATGAGCAAACTTAAATGTTTGCGATCTCACTTTCAGTTCCGTGTTGGCGATGAAGACACGTCTGGGTTGCAACTTTACCACTCTACATATTCAAATATGTTTGTAAAATTGAATTAATGCCATGAAAGCGAGCCACTCTTCTGTCTTTCCCAATCAGCGTCTATTCACCGCCGTTTTTGTGTCTTAATCTCCTTCATTACAACTGTAGAAGTCCTCAGCAACGGCGAGAAAAGGCAAATATTTCATGCAAATGCTGTCATCAATGGTTCATCTGAGGAACACAGAGCACGCCAACCATCTGTCGCATGGAAATTAAGATGCGCCGCACGAGGTGGCAGTTAGCAGAGCGTTTGCATTTAACATCGCAGAGAGACGGAGGGAGAGAGACGGAGGGAGAGAGACGGAGGGAGAGAGACGAGGGAGAGAGACGGAGGGAGAGAGAGAGAGGGAGAGGGACGGAGGGAGAGAGACGGAGGGAGAGAGACGGAGGAAGAGAGAGAGGGAGAGGGACGGAGAGAGAGAGACGGAGGGAGAGAGACGGAGGGAGAGAGACGAGGGAGAGAGACGGAGGGAGAGAGACGGAGGGAGAGAGACACAGAGAGAGAGAGATGGAGGGAGAGAGACGGAGGGAGAGACACGGAGAGAGAGAGATGGAGGGAGAGAGAGAGAGGGAGAGAGACGGAGGGAGAGAGACGGAGGGAGAGAGAGAGAGGGAGAGAGACGGAGGGAGAGACACAGAGAGAGAGAGATGGAGGGAGAGAGACGGAGGGAGAGAGACGGAGAGAGAGAGACGAGGGAGAGAAACGGAGGGAGAGAGATCGATGGATTTTATTTGGTATTAACAGTCAGCTCGAACAAGACCTGCAGCCACGGGTTTTATCAGGATCAGATCGATGCTCGCAGGGATGAGATTTATGAAAGGGCACGTCTCTTTATGACACATTTGTCATTGTGCGATTGCTCAGGTGGGCGTCTCAAGGGGATAACATGTTTTTAATTATTGAGTTCTGTGAGATGAGCTACATTCCGGAACTTCTCTCAGAGGAGAGACAAGTTTCACATCACCAGCAGCCCTGAAATGACTTGAATTCTGCCCTGTCTGAGGTGGTATTTGTGGGGTACTTCAGCTGTGCAGTGGTGAGTTTCCGGACTATAGAGGGCTCCAGAATCTTAGCTCCACCCACTCAATTTAAGAAGGAAAACAGATCTTGTTCATCTGTAAGTGGCGGGTGCAGTGGTGCTGTCTTCGCCGTAGAAAGGTCAGTGGTGCACCCGGCTTAAAAATGCATGAGGATCACTTCTAAACTGGTTTGGAAACCAGGGTCCAGCATGGAGACTGACTCATGAAACAAACTGGGCAATGTTCTGATCTTGAATCTTGAACTCCTCACATCTTTTATCGACGTTAAAGCGCACAAAATGTGCTGTTTTCGCCCATGTGTCTGAAGGGCCGACTCCACAGCTGGTCTCAGCTGCTGCTTCTCGTCTCTGGTTCTCCAGGAGATCGGCTCTGTGGGCGGAGCTGCGGACACGTGGGTGAAAACAGCCTATTTTGAGCGCTTTAAGGTCAATAAAACGCCTGTGATTTCATCGGTTTGATGTGATGAGGCTCAATATTTTGTCAGTGTGACATTCTTTAGCCTGTAAAAATCCATATATTAGCTGCGTTGTTGTGTAAGACGCAGGGTTCAGACCATAAGAAAAAAGTAGAGGTCTGTAGTCTGGAAATTACAGTACTTCCAAGTCGATCTGAATTTAAACCAATACCAACTAACCCCACATCGGGCAGGAGGCGGGAGACGAGCTGCCATTTCACTACCACTGGCCCCTGTGTTTAGTGACGGAGCTGTCAAGTGCTGCTGTGGGAAGACGTTTAGCCGTCCTTTGGTGCACTGTTGAAGCAGCTATGGGGAGGAGGGGGAAGATTATTTGCTAAGTGAGAGGGGACTGATGTTGAGACTTGAGTCCTGCCATGAGGGCAAGTGAATGCAGATGTTCTGCCAAAATTCTTCATGTTCATTCGGTCATTTGTAGCTTGTTCAGCCCGTCGTCGCGCTGGTCTGCTAATGTCCCCTGGTACATGCTTGAGATGCAGGTCAGAACTTTGCCATAAAGGTGTCTCCATCTTTCAAGGGTGTTGTGAAGAGGGAAACCTTTACTACAGTAGTGGCCACTGCCCTGTTGCATCACATTTAGTTTGAGGAGTCAGAGTTAAAGTTGTCATTGTGAGTGACTGTAAAAGACAAGATCAGAGGTGAGAATATCAGAGGAGCATGGGAGAAGCTTTGTTGGAGAGCAAGAGGAGGAAGGCAACACCATGGAGGTTCACGGTGGATGAGGACAGGTGCGACTAGATCATGATCAGGATTGGTCAAGTAAGTGTTGAAATGCTGAAAGACTTGAAGTTCCCCACCAATGTATATTTTTAAATTCAAAAACTCTTTTGTTTCCCCAGCAGCAACATCTGTGTCGGAGTGATACATGATGGGTTGATGAAAGAATGACATGCTGCAGGTTACATCGCCACTTGTTTCCCATTTTTCAATGTAGTCAACAATGACGCTCAAGTTCCTTCCTCACGGCCTCTAATCCGAGCGTGGAATTCACTTATTCCCTCTCTCGCGGGAAAACAAATGATGTGCGTGGGCGGGAAGACGAGGCTGATCTCCTCCGTGACGATCGTGTTCTACACTAATTACACACTTCCAAGCGCCTCATCAGGAGTTTTCGACACCTCAAACCTTTGAAATTCAGCACGAAAACTTCTCGCTCATGAATCAAACATCTCTGTCGCCGGGAAGCAAAACAAGACGTCGCGTTCCGAGTGTTCCTGGTTGACAGATGGCGATGCACCTGAGTGAGTTGTGGGAGCGGGTTGTGGCCTTGTGCACAACAGGAAACAGTGTTGTCTTAAGATGGACTGTCTTGATCATGTGACTGTCAGCGGTAGTAACATTATGACCACCGTAAAGTGCTTCCAAGAAAACCCCCCCAAAAAAGTTTGGTCCATTCGGTCTGACCAGGACTGAGACAGCTTGAGCACTAACCCACTGTCAGGGCAGGAAGCCTAACAGTCGAAACACGTTTTACACCTCACTGTGCTGTGGAGCGACTTGTGTTCTGAGACCTGTCTGTAAAGAGTCGTGTGCTCTGACCGAGCTTCATGACAAACCCTGCTTCCACGGACAAGTTACTGGCCTGTAGTGGCTTGTCGATAGAGGTGAAATGGCGACGCTTCTACCAAGGTTTCGGAAGTAAACCCACAGTGTAGCAGGTACTGGAACGTCAGGCAAGCTTGTTACCTGAGCTACTTGTTTTTGGCGGATAGATCAGGATTCAAAATGACCAATATGTCAAGTTCAGAAAGTCTCTTTTAGAAAACGGAAGAACTGAAATGTGTGTATTGAGCCGTAATAGAACCAATAAGAACCAAGGAAATAGAGCAACAAATAGCAGCTGAAAACCTGTGAAAATTCTTTGATAGCCTCAGCGCTACGACAGCTGTTGAACAATTCCTGTAGGTCAGACTGATGTTCAGTGGAGTTCATACGCTCCCAAGTCAAGCCATGAAAGGCAAACACAGGAAACAGCCCCTCTTAAGTTTATAGGAGCTGCCACCTCTGCTTTACATATCTATCAACCAGGCGTTTAAAATGTGTCCAATGGCATCTGAACCTTGCACCAAAAGTTTTTCCAGCTTCATCTACAGCAGCTGTGAGCACAGGAGGCTTGGGCTACATGTGCAACCCAGACCACTCCCCCCGCTATCCTTCCCAAAATATAAAAATACATAAATAAGTAAAAAAAAAAACAGAGAAAACACCAGCTCAATAAATAATGGTGACGTGGCAACAATAAAAACAATAGTTTTTAATCACGCAAAGTAAATCTTGTTCCAACGTTTGATCACGTGAGATTTCATTAGCATCCGTGCTACTGGCTCTCCTGTCTGAACATCTCCGTGTCATGTCACGGTAACTGCCGCTGACGTGGCGCTACCTGTGTTTACTCCTCACATTGTTTTTTTGTACATAAGTATTACGCATCTGAACCTACATATTCGGCAGTACATTAGTTAAAAAACAATGACAAGTGGGCGACAAACGAAAAGTGTACTGAAATACAATACAGTAGTGCCTCGGTTTTCGAACATCTCGGAACTCGAACAAAAATTTCTAGATTTTTTTGCTTCGGATTTCAAACGAAAATCCAGAAATCGAACGCCCCCGAAAAAAGCAGGAAAAACCATAACATGCGCGGACCGATCAGCTGACCCACGACGCGCTTTGTTATCGTGTGTAACGCAGTCTCTGTATGCAGTCGTGTCCCGTTAGCTACATTTACTGACTGTTTTTCCTTCATATTGAGGTGTAAAACCTTTCCTGTCTCCACACTGGACCGTGGTAGAGTGTCACAGGGGAGGTGCTGGAGCGCTCACTCCAGGGTTTGATGTCCTGTTGTGGGCTGGAGCTGGGACAGGGATGAGGCGAGTCTGGGACAGAGCGTGACTTGGTTTATGACTTTGTCACAGCCAAACTGCACAGAAGCTCACATTCAGAGCTGGACACGCACCGGGCACCTCTTCACTTCTGGAGAGACCTCACTCACTCGGCAACCCCTCCCACATGCAGCGGCCACACACATAGAGGAACAGCCACCTGCAGCAGACACTCCACATTCACTCCTACAAATTCATTGTAATGGGAAAAATCGATTCAGATTTCGAACAAATCGCTTCTCGAACGGCCGTCTGGAACGGATTGTGGTTGAGAACCGAGGTACCACTCTACATGATATTTATTACACACAGACATGAGCAAGCGATAGCAGAACCGTGGATCTTTATTTGTGTGAGAACCTCGAGTGATGGGCGGCTGAGGCTTCATGAAACAGTGTCCTTATTTTCGGAGCTAACTAGATGGCGCTCTTGGTTTCAACATCTCGTACCCATGAAACACACCACTTTATGAATCAAGCTACTTTACGATCCAAAGGATTTGACAGCACCGCTCCGATGTCGTGACGTGATCAAACCAATTTCTTTCTTCTTGTGTTCACATGAATAGTTCATTATATCTGCTTTGGTTTCTGCCTGTATTTCATAAACACTGGTTTGAAAGTCAGCCGCAGTTTGAGGGGAATCAAAAGTGCAGCTTTCTCATTAAGAAGTCCATAATCTGTGCATGTGAGAACATGTGGCTTTTCAGATTTCATGCTGGATGTGAGAATTGCGAAAACACGATGACACTTTTTCTGACACTATTTGGGGTAAATTGAACAAGGTTAATGTGATGATGATGAAGAGAGCTAAAAAAACATGGAAGTTTGTTGTTGAAGTTTCTGATGGAAAGGTTTGTCACCTCCTTCTGGTGTGTTATGTTCTTCACCTGAAACCAGGGTCGGTTTTTAATCCAAACAAAAACCTTTAAAAGGAAACACAAAAGGAAGGAGAGGAGGGAACGGGAACAGAACTTGACAGAGAGCATGGATGAGACAAGACGATGGCTTGACAAGACTTGACTGAACTTTATGATGACTAGACAACATGTCATGAGACAAGACTTGGCTTAACATGGCGAGACAATGACTTAACGTGGAGACTTGTCTTGGAAGGGCAAGACAAGACAATGACTTGACTATAGGAGACTCGACCAGACTCTTTCTTGACTTGGAGACTTGACAAGCAAGGCGAGACAAATGGCTTTACTAGACTGTTACTTGACCTTATGTGGAGACTTGACTCAACAGAGCGAGACGAGGCAATGACTTGACGAGGTGGGACTCAACCAGAATGTTACTCGACTTGACACGTACACGTACACTCGACAGTGTAAGATGAGACGATGACTTGACCAGACTAGACTTAACCAGACTGTTACTTGACTTGACATGGAGATTTTACTTGACCAGGCAAGACAAGACAAGGGTAAGATGAGCTGATGACTCAACCAGAATGTTACTTGACTTGACATGGAGACTTGACGGGGCCAGGCGAGACAATAGCTTGGCTAGACAAGACTGGACGTGACCAGACTGTTGACTTTACGCGGAGACTTGTCTTGACTAGATCAGACGAGACCCTGCCAAACAATTTCTTGTCTTGATCTGGAGACTTGACTTGAAAGGGCAAGACAAGATGATGACTTGATGAGATGAAATGGGACTCAACCAAACAGTTTCATGACTTGATGCTGTGAGTTGACTTGACAGGGCAGGACAACACAATGACTTGACTGGACAAGACTCAACCAGACAGTTCCTTGACTTTACGCTGCGACTTGACTTGACTAGATAAGACGCGACTCGGCCAAACAATTTCTTGTCTTGGTATGGAGACTTGACTTGACTGGGTGAGTCTGGACAAGACAGTTTCTTGACTTGACGCAGAGACTAAACTTGACAAGAAGACAGAGTCTTGACAAGGACTTGTCAAAAAGTGACTATTGAGTTACAGAGTTAAAGGTAATGCATTCATCCTAACAGTTCACTTTAGATGTCAAAACGTTAGTTTGGATCTACGGCGTTTGCTCCACTCACTTGAGCGACACAACGCCGCCTCTTGGTGCAACCACTAGGTGGCGCCCACTCCGTCTCACTCCACATTCACTGGTGTGTTTCTCTACTCTACCGGAGAACATTTCTCTTCATTTAAGAGGCAGCGCCCACAGGCACTTCCACACTCAAAAAGCTGTTAAAGTCACCAAAATAGAAAACAGGAAAGTCAAGACTCTATTCAAGTGTGTGTGTGTGTGTGTGTGGACATGCGCGCAGGAGAGAAGTAACCAGTGTTGTCCAAGCGGTTCATGGCGAGGAGGTGAGGCAGGTGAAAGGAATGGAAGCTGGAAAGCGCCTGGGCTCAGGTGTTCTCCTCTGCTTTTCATTCCAGTGGCATTGACTCCCCAGCTGGCTTCCAGTGTGTTGGTGTTTGCTGGCGTGCAGGTGGTGGAGGGCCAGTTTTACCGAGCGCCTACCCTGAGGGCTGACCGCCGCCGCGCCTGACCACATAAGCTATAATTAAAACTTGAGCCTCAAAAATAAAAAATAAAAAAAAAACAGATGACACACGCACACAACGGCAGAACGTGAGGCGGAAAACGTGTCCGGGCGAAATATCCAGCATCTAATTGGACAGACTCGGTGCTGAAAACCCCCAGAGTTGTTTACTTGGGAACCTGTTTTTACCTGAGGTGTGTGCTCATGCAGGACACACACACACACACACACACACACACACTGTCACTTCAAAGACACTTCCTGACGTCTAACCCGGGACCGTTTCTGGCTCTCACTTCATTACGCTGTTGTTTGTTTTGCTCATCAGCACTTTGCAAAAACACACTGGCTTCATGTTTATTGCTGTAATTGAAAGCAAGCGATGTACTATCTGGATAACTGCTTCTTTTCTGGCCCTGAGTGTGTGGGCACCTCAGGGAGGCGGGTCCAAGTCCCGCCCGAGGGCACCTCTTGTGGGTTCTGCCCTGTGTCTTTCAGCAGTTCATTTCTGAATCTTAGCGCAGGTTGTCACATTGGAGAAGACAGTGACTCCCAACGGGTCTCATCCACACGGGGCGGAGTCTCAGCCAAGCACCGTGAGGCCTATCCACCTGGTGTTATGTTTTGTTTCTACGATGACTCAGTTTGAGAAGATAAGACTCCGACATGGCAGACTTGAAACTGCAGCCATGGTCTCTGGCTACAGTTAGCAGAAGGCTGGTCACTAGTATCGGCTTGCGCTAGCATCTACCTGCTATCATGACACATATATATATATCGGCTCAACAAACGTTGCAGTATCATTCGTTTGGTTGCGACCGAGTCCAGGAGGAGAGCTGCGAGCTCCGAATCCAGTTTCAGGATGAGACAATCCTGAAGTTTTCTCCGTTCCAGAAAGCCACCATCGATGTTTCGAAGCTTTTGCTCCTTTCTTGTCCAATACGCGTTTGGCCTCTCTCCATTCAGATTCTATGCTTCTGTTCCTCACCTGCTTTGCCGCTTAGGCTGTTGTCACCAACGCTGGAATCGCCTCTAAACCACGCCCCCTCTCTGAGCGGCCGTGTGATTGGTTATCCATTTTTGGACCGGGGGATAGACAACAGAACCCAGGGGTCTGCAGAGGTCTGTTCTTATTTTTGGCAGCTCACTTATTTACTATATTATTTAAGACTTTGGTTCTTTGGCTGTGTCCCATTTCTCACCCCAACACTGGGTTTTGCACGTTCACATGGAAGTGTAGAGTGTCCCAGTCCTCCTCAGACCGAGGGCACTGGCCGTTCACCACTTGAAATGATCCCTTCAAACCCAGGGAGCTCCGGAGCTGACTTGAAACCAAGTGGGAATATGAAGTGTGGAGAGATGTCCAGGATACCAAAGTACTTTATTTCAAAGCAATGCTGGACAGGACAACAGGGGCATTTTAGTAGCCAGGACTACTCTTCCGTTTGTTGACTTTCTCTGGTCACATGTTAGCGACCCACAAGGTGAACAATACAACGTGGATGTACAACAGTAGGTTTTGATGATTCTTCTGAATCATCAACA